>NC_134593.1:71241772-71584204 GCF_037038515.1 Microtus pennsylvanicus | reverse complement strand
GGTGTTGGCCTCCAGGACCACAGGAAGAAACACCGGAAGTCTACGGAAGCCTACAGTGTCCTGGGTTGCTGAACCATGATGTGTGGCGGCGAGATGGACTAAGTTCATTTTTCCCTAACAGTGTCTTCAACTTGCAGTGGGTCTATTGGGACACAACCCTCTGTTGCATTGACAGAGTGAAGAGGAAACTCATGATGCGAGAACATTAGCAATGATATGTACCAAAAAAAAAAAAGCCAGAATGCAAACAACTCTATACCATTTACTCAATAATAACATTACAAACCCAGCTAACATCATTAATCATCAAACAAATTCAAATCAAAAACACCATGAAACACCACTATATGATAAGACAGAAGTACGGCAAGAATATTGAGCAACTATTAGTAGAGATGTACAACTATTCCTCCTAGCACTCAGATTTTAACAAAAGTGATACTTGCTACTTATGTTTAGCAAACACAACTGAAAGTGAGTGTTCAGAAGGTCAACTGTTCTGAGCATGCTCACTTGTAATAGCTAAAAGAGAAAAGCATTCAAATGACCAGCAATACACAAATGGTCACAAGTAAAACTGACTTACCCTTACAGGAGACTATATGACTCAGAAACGAGACCAAATTAATTTCATACTGGTATTAAACAACGATCAATTACAAAATAAGTTTGCTTAGTTAAAAAAAAGGAAGAAAGAAAGAAAGAAAGAAAGAAAGAAAGAAAGAAAGAGAAAACGGGGAACTCATCCAAATTGAATACATCCCGTATGATTCCATCTGTATAAAATTCTAGCAAGGCAAAACAACGTACAATAACATAAAGTGGGTCCCAGTTGCCTAGAGGGAAGAGGGAAGGGGTGGGAAGGGGCAGGAAGGAGAAAAGCCAGGGGCACATGGAATCCTCAGAGCTGAAAGACACACCCTTCCTCCTGATCATGATTTCCTGTGATTATGATGTTAGGAGCGTGCACCTAAGCGGGGAGTAAATTACTGTGGGGACACTTAACTGAATACCAGTATATTTCAATAAAGCCTCTTTACCACAAAAATAAATAAGCAACTACAAATAAGCATTAAATTTTTTTTTAATAAATGCTGAACTGAAGACTGGAACTGACGATTACATACAATTTAAAATAAAAAAATTTTAAATAGCAGGAGTTGATAAATAAACATAGAAAAGACAAAGACATTAAAAAGCAAATATAGGAAAATATTTCAGCATGTAAATACATACTCTAATTCTTTTTTCTGCATCACTTAAATTCTTACATACAAAACCTTGGGGGAGGGATATTAGCACATGCTCACAAGCAATGGCCCCAATGGCTGTGCGAGTCTGTGGACAGATCTAATAGCAGCAGCAACAAGCTTCAGTCTATGTTTAGGACGATGTTGCTGTCCTGGTTTTCTGTTGCTGTGATAGACACCATTACCAATAGCAACTTTGGGAGGAAAGGATTTGTTCTCCTCTTAGAGGTTACAGTGAGAGAAGTCAGAGCAGGAATCCAAGCAGAACAAGAGCTGCAGCAGGGCAGGAACTCGACAGTGGTGCTGACCCCAGCAGCATGGCTGCCTATGAAGGTGTGTGATGGCACATGGGAGTCAGATCTCTAAGAGTTTGAAGCCAACCTGGTCTATAGCAAGTGCAGGTCAGCCAAGGCTAGATAGTAAGATGCTGTCTCAAAACAAAGCAGCAAAGAGACATGATTTTCTTCAAATCATGTGCAGTAGAGAATCACATAATCTGATCTCACTGTCATAAACTGAATGAAATAATTCTCAGAACCAGTGAAATGGCTCAATAGATAAAGGATTTACTCCAAGCTTGACTACCAAAGGTCTATCCTCAGAACATGCATGGAGGAAGGAGAGAACCACTCCCACATGTTGTCCTCTGACACCACACGTGCGTGCACACACACACACAGGTATGTATTCAATGAAACTAAAAAAAATTATGCTTGAGGGTTTGAGTCCATACTTAGGATTAAAGCTACAATCTCATCAGTGTTCTGCCACAGGGATGTTATATCCCTATGTAGGTATAGGAATACATACCTGTATGTATTGGGAAATTGAACTATTGTGTGCCCTCATTTTTTATTTTATGACATTTACTTGTGTGTGTGTGTGTGTGTGTGTGTGTTCGGAGGCAGGCATATCACACGCTATGGAAGTCAGAGGACAACTGGAAGGAGCTTCTCTCTTTCCACTATGTGGGTCTCATTAGACTTGGCAACACGTGCGTTATCCATTAGGCCATCATGCCAGGCATTCATTGTATGACTGATCTCATTATGTGGCCCTGGCCTAGAACTCTCCACGTACACCAGGCTGGCCTCAAATTCAAAGAGACACACTGGCCTCTGCCAACCAAGTGCTAGGATTCAAAGCATATACCAGTGTGCTCAACCTTATAGTACCCACAACAAATACAGATCATGTGTTCAGAAAACACTGAAGCAGTTCAGTTATATATATTACATAAAACATATTAAATTGAAAAGCACAAATGTTTATTCTATTAAAAATACATTGGTTTATTGGACAATAAACAAAACCAAAAATAAATGAAAATCTCCATATTTGATTAAATTCCAAACATAAGGTATATTATTTCAAAAGCAGGAATTTCACAGTATCAAATTAAAAATACAGAGATTAGGGTCTGAGGGTATAGCTCATCAATAGAGTACTTGCCTAATATGCACAAGGCCCTGGATTCCATCCGCAGCACACACACCCATACACTATCATACACACATATCACATGCACATACACACATAAATACCCAGATTAAGAATCTGTTAGTCTTTCTCAACAAAAATTGTCACCAATGTGACAATCCACCACAGTGGCACTGGAAATCAGCCAATTTCTAAGTATATAAAAAAATCATGGGAACACAATGTTCCCACAATACAACATAACCTATAAGCAATTCCCTTTGTGCTGTTTCTATGACACTCACCAAAAGGACAAGATATTCATTTTCTAAATAATTTATTTATATTTATTTTATGTGCATTAGTGTTTTGCCTATATACATGTCTGTGTGAGGGTGTCAGATCCTGGAGCTACAGACAATTGTTAGCTGCCATGCGGGTGGCTGGGATTGAACATGGGTCCTCTGAAAGAGCTGTCAATGCCCTTAACCGCTGAGCCATCTCTCCAGACCCAGGACCAGATATTCTTTAAAAAGCATCTTTGTAGGCAGAGTTGAGAGTTGCCAGTCAGATACAGAGCAAGAGGAGAGGGAACGTGCAATGCTAATAAAGGTACTGCCACATGGCAGAGCGTAAATAAGGAATATAGGTTAAAATGTAAGAGCTAATTAGTAAAAAGCCTTAGCTATTGGCCAAGCATTTACAATTAATATAAGCCTCAGAGTGGTTACTTGGTACTGGGCAGCCGAGACAGGAAACTTCCACCCACACATCTTAAACGGTAAGCTTTGATGGGACCATATTTTATGTTAGGGAAATTATATGCCAGATATGAATCTTGTCCTGATGCACACAAAAAAGGAAGAGGGCTCCTTAATTATGAGCTACAAATTTTCAAAGCAGAGAAAATACCAAGTCTTTGGGGTCCAAACCATCTTTCTATGGTGGGAGGAACCGTAGTAGCAGTGGAGTGGAGCCTGCCGGAGTCTGGAGGAAAAATAGTGCTGCAGAGGGCAAAGCTGGAGAAGCAATCCAAGGAAGAGTTCAAAAGGTCATGAGTGAATCCCAGATAATTGGATATTGGGTCATTTAGACTGTTGGAGTTTGATTTTGCTTGCTTCAGATTGTGACAGGGCCCTAGTTCTTCCCTCTTGAAAAAAGCAATTTAGATTTTTAAAGGAGCCCACAGCTGAAAGACTTAAACTTTTAAAAGAGGTTGGAATTTTAAAGAGATGGAGATTTTAATAAGTATGAATTGATAAAGACTGTGGGATTTTTAAAAATTATGATTTTAATGTGAGATCTTGGGGATGAATAAGAAAGGAAGGGATATGGCACAGTAGTGATGTGTTTGTGTGTCAGGTTGACCAGAAGTTGGTTGTCCTGGCTGGTTTTGTGTGTCACCTTGCCACAAACTAGAGTCATCAGAGGAAGGAGCCTCAGATGAGGAAATGTCTAAATGAGATCCAGCTGTAAGGTAGTTTCTCATTTAGTGATCAATGGAGGTGGGCCCAGCCCATGGCGAGTGCTTGTCCCTGGGTGCTGTGGGGTATTTGTACACTGTGTGGTGGTGTATGGCTGTGATTGGTGCAATAAAAAGGTGAATGGCCAATAGCCAGGCAGGACTTCCAGACAGAGAGAGAGAGAGAGGAAGAGGAGAAAGAATACGGGTGCACAGATTTCCCCAGAGACTCTGAAGAACTGGACATACAGCACAGAACAGAGGTTAAAGAGCCATGTGGCAGAATGGGAGTTAATATAGACAGGGTGCATTATAAGAGTTAGCTGGAAGAAAGTCTAAGCTAAGGCCAAGCTTTCATAATTAATAATAAATCTCTGAGTCATTATTTGTGGGCTGACGGGTCAAGAAAGTCTGACCAGAAAGCTTGCTACACCTGGGTTCTGTAAGAAGGTGGGGCTGCGCAAGCCCTGGGAAGCAGGCCAGTAAGCAGCATCCTCCATGGCTCTGCATCAGCTCCTGCCTATAGGATCCTGCCCTGTTTGTGTTCCTGTCCGGACTTCCTTTAGCGATAAACCCCAATGCTGAAGTGTGAGCCTGATAAACCCTTTCCTCCCAACTTGCTTTGTCATCAAGGTGTTTGATCACAGCAATGGAAACTAACAGGGCAGTGACCATCACACTGGTGATCACAGCAATGGAAACTAACTAGGACAATGACCATCACACTTGTGATCACAGCAATGGAACCATTGACTAGGACAATGACCATCACACTGGTGATCACAGCAATGGAAACATTGACTAGGACAATGACCATCACACTGGTGATCACAGCAATGGAAACATTGACTAGGACAATGACCATCACACTGGCGATCACAGCAATGGAAACATTGACTAGGACAATGACCATCACACTGGTGATCACAGCAATGGAAACATTGACTAGGACAATGACCATCACACTGGCGATCACAGCAATGGAAACATTGACTAGGACAATGACCATCACACTGGTGATCACAGCAATGGAAACATTGACTAGGACAATGACCATCACACTGGCGATCACAGCAATGGAAACATTGACTAGGACAATGACCATCACACTGGTGATCACAGCAATGGAAACTAACTAGGACAATGACCATCACACTGGTGATCACAGCAATGGAAACATTGACTAGGACAATGACCATCACACTGGTGATCACAGCAATGGAAACATTGACTAGGACAATGACCATCACACTGGCGATCACAGCAATGGAAACATTGACTAGGACAATGACCATCACACTGGTGATCACAGCAATGGAAACTAACTAGGACAATGACCATCACACTGGTGATCACAGCAATGGAAACAGTAACTAGGACAATGACCATCACACTGGTGATCACAGCAATGGAAACAGTAACTAGGGCAATGACCATCACACTGGTGATCACAGCAATGGAAACAGTAACTAGGACAATGACCATCACACTGGTGATCACAGCAATGGAAACATTGACTAGGACAATGACCATCACACTGGTGATCACAGCAATGGAAACTAACTAGGACAATGACCATCACACTGGTGATCACAGCAATGGAAACAGTAACTAGGACAATGACCATCACACTGGTGATCACAGCAATGGAAACAGTAACTAGGACAATGACCATCACACTGGTGATCACAGCAATGGAAACTAACTAGGACAATGACCATCACACTGGTGATCACAGCAATGGAAACTAACTAGGACAATGACCATCACACTGGTGATCACAGCAATGGAAACATTGACTAGGACAATGACCATCACACTGGCGATCACAGCAATGGAAACATTGACTAGGACAATGACCATCACACTGGTGATCACAGCAATGGAAACTAACTAGGACAATGACCATCACACTGGTGATCACAGCAATGGAAACATTGACTAGGACAATGGCCATCACACTGGTGATCACAGCAATGGAAACTAACTAGGACAATGACCATCACACTGGTGATCACAGCAATGGAAACTAACTAGAACAATGACCATCACACTGGTGATCACAGCAATGGAAACATTGACTAGGACAATGACCATCACACTGGCGATCACAGCAATGGAAACATTGACTAGGACAATGACCATCACACTAGCCATATCATTGCATTCATCCATGCCTGGAATTTCCAACTTCTAAAAGGGCTATAAGACAATTATTTGGGGGCAGGGCACGCCACTGATCTCTGTTGTTCCGGGACAAAAGCAGACAGAGACAAATATATAAATGAATGGGCATGAGTGGGTTTGAATAAAACTTTATTTATAAAAAGCAGAACGCTGCCAGGCAGTGGTGGCGCATGCCTTTAATCTCAGCACTTGGGAGGCAGAGGCAGGCAGATCTCTGTGAGTTCGAGGCCAGCCTGGTCCACAAGAGCTAGTTCCAGGACAGGCTCCAAAACTTCAGAGAAACCCAGTCTTGAAAAACAAAAAAAAAAAAAAAAAAATGAAAAAGAAAAGAAAACAAGTCTGCTGGATACTATGGACCTGTAGGATGAAGATGGATGCCCCAACAATACAAAATAACTTTGGGTGACTGTACAGGCAGCAAGATGTCTCTATCATTTTTACAGTTTTGGAAGTTGCTTATTTCTTGTTTACTTAGGTAATATTATATCCTTCTGGAGTCCTTGACGGAATCTGGTTAGACTCATGCCGGTAAGCCACAGTCAAGTGGCAACACACATTAATGGAGATGGGTTAAACTAATATGTGAGAGTTAGCCAATAAGAGGCTAGAGATAATGGACCAGGCAGTAATTTAATTAATACAGTTTCTGTGTGGTTATTTCAGGTATAAGCTAGCTGGGCGGTGGGACGCAGCCCACTCGTCTTACTACAGGAGCCAGAGTCACCAGAGGATAAGGCGCACAGTGTAAGTTTCAGTGAACAAATCTGGGTCTTCTGCAACAGTGGCATACGCTCTTAACCACCGGGCCTCCTCTCCAGTCCCACATTTAAAGTCTGAAATTTTTAATTTTAAAATTCAAAGGTCAAATAGAGTAACAAATTGATTGAAATAAGTGACTTTAATTCTACTTTTTTTTTGAGACACAGTTTCTCTGTGTAGCCCTGGCTGTCCTGAAACTCGCAATAGACAGACTGGTCTTGAACTCACAGAGATCCACCTGCCTCTGCCTCCCGAGTGCTGGGACCAAATGTGTGCACCATCACCACCCGGCTCTTTTCCATTCTTTTAATTACTATCAGGACCTAGATTACAGAATGAAAACATTCACTTTTAACAATTATCAAAGAGTCAGTAAATCAATCAGAATTCTATAGTTCAGGAGTCCATATCTCTACACTGCTTTCTGAAATAGGGCAATCATTTCTGCTTGTTATAGACTTACCAAACTCCTTGCAAACTCTTTGTTTTCGGACAGGAATCCGTAACCTGGGTGTACCTTAGGAATGAAAAGAAAAGGTTCTTGTAACATTATCATGTTGTAAATCTGCCTGAGCCACAGGATACTCAGTATTCTGCACGGTTGAAGGTGACTTCCTCACAGACCGGTTCTATTGCACTTTTCCTTTGTTCTCTCACCAGGCAGGCCACATTGGCATCTGTGTCTCTGTCCTGACCAGCTGCATTTGTCTACACTATCCAACAGAAACTCACTTGACTTTTCCTGCGGCTGGTCCACAGGCTTAGAGAACTTCACAAGGGCAAGTGGGTCACAGAGTTATGATCTACAAACTGTGGACAAAATAGATGAAAACCTCCACAATGACAGTTCTCCAGAGCCCACATTTGTCAGGTACAGTGGCACTCGGGAAACAGAGGCCAGCCTGGTCTACATGGTGAGTTCCAGGACAGCCAGGGCTATGTAGAGAGACCCTGAATGAATGAATCAATGAATGAATGAATGAATGAATGAATGAGAGCCCAAGCTCTAAGCCACACAGTACACCTTATTCCCAATAGCAGAAGGTGTTCTAACACTCCCAGAGCCTCTGCCAACTGCACTCCAATGGAGGTCTGCTTCAACTTCTACTTTATTTTTTCTTTTGGTATCTATTCTTCCCTCACTCCGTCTGGCCATCACCATCCGTCTGTGCTTTCTCCCCACAGGCAACAGCGTACACTCTAACCCGCGTCCTCATCTCTTTCACTCTCTTACACAGCCAGCCCCAAGCCACACCAGCAGTCAGCGCTGGAGCAATCCCTAGTAAAATACTTCTGCTGAAAGGATGGACGGGTTCCTGAGGAGCCAGAGTCTGAGCCTGAAACAGGGACAAATCTGACACTTGAGAACCAAGCGGCATGGGACAGAGTGACTTACACACTGCCCAATAGGAAGAGACCTTCACTCCATCACTCCATTTGAATAGAGAATGCCGTGTTATGACAAGCAAGAGTTAAGACAAGTTTTACTTCTGTTAAGTGCTAAGACGCTGTAAGCATCCTCAATATGGAGGCGTAGAAGAGGGCTTTGTTTAAGCATTTCTTTCTATAGAAACCAGCAGAGCCAGGTGCTGGCTGCTTCCATCCAGCTGTGGCAATAACTCTGTTTTAATATTAAATGTATACTTGGTCCTCTGGTTAAAAACAAAAATTACCATAGCTGATGTCAGAAATTAGTTTTTTCCTTGGATTCCTCTCCATCCGACCGAAATTGGGGTGGGGGAAAGGATTTACCAGTGTAAGTGATTAGCATTTTGTTGACACTAACGAACTGAGATAATTAGCAAATACACCGGTTTATTTCTAGCAATGCAAATGAGTGTGGACAATTTTTAAATGACTAAATTGAAATTTAAACAGTCTTTTCAGAACAGGAGGTTGGGATCTTTGGGGGTTTCTTGTTTTTGTTTTTCATGCTCTTATCACACTGAAAGGGTTAATGCTCAGAACTAATTGGGATTTCTTTCTTGCTGGCAAATGTGGAACTGAACTGAAGCCGCTCCCTGGTGTGAGAGCTGAGCCCGGCAGCCACCTGCAGCCGCAGCCACCAGCACTGCCAGATGCTGCGAAGCCTTTGATTTCCAGGAGTGAATCCGGCCACATTTAACGCAGGAGACACAAACTACTGCAACAGCATCTCAGTCTCTGGTGTTCTCCAATACACACTCCAGCTCTCCGCACGCTGCATAGGAAACAGCTGCGGAAGACAGGTTCATTCAGACTCAACAGCATCTCAGTCACTGGTGTTCTCCAATACACACTCCAGCTCTCCGCACGCTGCATAGGAAACAGCTGCAGAAGACAGGTTCATTCAGACTCACAGCTTGGGCCCTGGTTTTCCTAATGGCTTCCATGATGGCATCCATGTTGAGGTAGCTTTTACTGGTGGGAGCTGGGCCAACACAGACAGCCTCGTCCGCCATTTTCACATGAACCTAAGGAGACAAATCCTGCGTTAGCAGATGCTCTGTAGAAAAAATTACAACCACCCATAAGCAGACGCATGGAAGTGAATTTCTTTGCAAATATCCGCTAAAATAACAACACCGCTACAAAAAAGGCTCAGGGTCTGTATTAGCCATGACTCCATTAATTCCGCATGCCTCACCCACTGTCTGAGCAAACAATTTCTGTGATACACCTCCCTCCCCTCCTCGGTTCATCCATACATAAATCTGATATCAAAAACTACCTCACTACAAGGAACAGAGGAGCCCCATATTCTAATAGCAGACACATTCATGCCCAGGTCTGGGCAAGCTCCCCAGGAAGTGGGGTAATTAGAGGCGCTGAATGAAGGGACTCAATGAGTGTCCCTGCACAGCATCAGGTCGGCACCAGGCTCAAATTAAAGCCCAGAACTAAAGAGTTCAATATCATAACACGTGAACCAGAAAATTCTGAGAAGCATTTAAATACCCTCACGTTCGAGCTTTGTCCATTTTACATTTAGTCCTAAAAAACAATGACGTGTGTAGTAAGTGCTCAGTCTACTCAAATTCAGGCATGAGCTTTCCACCTTTAAGACAACTCACGCTACAAAATTTGAGTCCGTGTTTTTGCTGAAAGAGAGACTAGGTAGGCGTTCAACAGTGAAAGATAAACTGCTTAATCTCAAAAGAAATCTATTCTCTTTTCACTGAACATACTATGCTTTTGAACTAGAATCTTCTGATAATCTTACAGCTTAAGAAATTCACCATCAGACTATAATCATTTTTGAAAGGCAGATACATACAACTAGGTATAAACATTTATGATCCACTTCTTCACTGAGAGAGAAGGGGGAGGATCTCCAGTAGAAAACACTCGGGTGTCTCTAAGTCATAATCCTTAGTTCTGAACTAATTTTTAAAAACTACTTTTTGAGATGAGATCTGAAAACTTACAAAGCTGCCTTTTAAAAAGATCAGAATTCAATTCAATAAAATTTTCCAATTAAGTAAAAAATATCATTGCATATTAAATGGTAAATGATAACGGGCTCAAGGAAGTTACAGATCAGTATCTTAATACAAAACACTCAACCACAAAATACAAGGAAAGGTAGCCTTGCTTGAAAGGGGCTTTTACGTATTCCTTCATTTAAAGCAGGCTCTCTCCCTTTGCTTATCGCTGCTTGTTCTCACCCTCATGTTTCTCTACTGCTCTCAGACCATTTCAGATCCTGATATTATCAACTTTGTTGTTGTCCTTAAGGCTGTGCCTTTTGTTTGTTTTTTGTAAAGGAAAAATACTTACTGATCCTTTAGAAAGAACGCGTTAGCCAACTGAGGGTAGCTGCTGAAGTTAAACATGCACTTACTACTTTATATGACATATTTCTCTCATCACGTACTGAGTCTTCCCTGGGCACTCACGCTGGATGACTCTCCTTTAATCTGAACTCTCACAAATACTGGCACTGAATCACACTTGACCTAAGAACCTCATTTTAATGTCTTCACCAGCTATCTTCTTATAACATGTATCCCTTCTACAAATCTTGACAGACAAGAGAAAGACTGTGTCTTAAATTCTCTTTTAAATCTCCTAATAAGTTATGTGCTAAAAGTTCAGAATGGGAATAAATTGAATAACCTGAATTATTAAATGGTAAAGCTATTGTCTTTGAAGGAAAAAAGGAAAATGCCACAACAATAAGTCATTGTCTTTGCAGTCAAAGACTAGCTACACCCAAAGAATACCATCTCAGCCTGAAAAATGGGTCTAGAAAGTGGCATGCATATGGTGGAAAGGAAATTAAAAAATACACATGTGCCACAAACTTCTATAATAAACACACACAAATAAGGGAAATTGGGGGCTCTGATGGCACTCTGACTCCCTGAATCGTCTTGTCTTCACCTTCCATGATGTTGCATACATAACCTTCCTTTTCTGTTATTCTTTGCCATAATAGATATGGGTCTGTGCATTTCACAGACCCCTGGTAAACATACCGAGGACAAGCTCTGAGTCTAATACACTGTAAATAAATGGTACCACTCCCCCCCAAAGCTGTGATCTGACCTCCATCCACACTAGGGCACACTCATACACCCACATTTAAAGGACTAGCCATGTAGCTCAGTTTGTTCTGTGCCCACACAAAACCCTGGGTTAGGTCCCCAGCACCTCACAAGCTGGGCATAATGGCACATGCTTATAGTACCAGCACTTGAAAGGCAGAGACAGCAGGATCAGAAGTTTATGGTCATCCTGTGCTATATAGTGAAGGCAAGGACAATCTGAGATATATGTGACTATGTCTCAAAAACAAGAAGAGAAGAGGAAAGATGTTAAGTACTCCGTCAGCTTTCTATAAATTACTATAAATGATACCTGAGGTGAATCCGCTTGAGAAGAGGAAAGGATAACCGAGGCTAACGATTTTGGAAGCTTCCATCTATGACTGACAGGCCCACTACCTTGTGTCTGTGGCGGGACATATGGCGGGGAGTATATCATGAAACTAATTGTTATCTCCTGGCCAGGACTGAAAGAAGAAAGGAAAAGAAGGGGCTAGGGAGTATTCCTCCCTTAATGACAGATCCCCAGTGACAGGAAAACCTCCCACCAGGTCCCACCTCTGAAAAGTTTCTACACCCTTAGAACAGTTCCAAGTGGATGAACCCTTCTCATCAGTTCCTTTGAGAACACTTCCAGTCCAAACCATAGCAATATCTGACATACAGAACATCCTAGCTTAACGTCTTATAAACTAGGGAGTGTTGGTTCTTTTCCCTCCTGGTTTCAGGGCTAATCAAAGCTCCGGTTTCTGCCACTATCAAGTATCAAAGGAGGGGGGGGAAAGGCTCATCCTACATACAACAAGCCTGGGAAAATATCCAAATTCAGAATCAGAATGATGGTCTCTACTGAATATGCATTGCTTTTACAAAACTGTGAAATCAAAGTGTGTAAGACAACTATGAGATGCCAAAGGGCCATCTACACACAGAACCTTACAAGTGGTTTGTGTAGTTTTGAAACCGAATCCCCTTACTGCTCAGAAAGCATTCCAGCTGAGCCATATCAGTAGAGCCTCGGGATCTAGAACACTTAATTACAACAGTTCGTGGAAGATGCTTGCCTAGATTTAATTATAAAGGCTCCTTTATCCGATACCTAATATCCATTTGGGGAATAGGGCATAGGCTGAGAATCACTCTATGACTGACTCACAGAAGAACTCAACACTCAGTTGTCAACAGAATAAAATACTGTCAATACTGTTTTACCCCAACTTAACACTTCCTTCTAGATACATGACGTTCTTGCTTTTAGAAAGCCTGTGCACAGAGACACGCTCTCCTGCCCCAGCTCCTCTGAGGGCTCAGCACAGACACAGCTCTCCTGCCCCAGCTCCTCTAAACTCTTCATACTATGGGCTTCATTCAGATAAAGCATCAGACGCAAGTCTGCCATAACTATCTCCAGACAACTATACTTCTCCTTTGCTGCTCCAGCCAGGCATCCACCATGAGAGCCACTGAGAAGCAGCATGGATAGGCAGAAAGGGAACTGAGCAACTAGAGATCAGGAGAGTCAAGTCCAAAGGGGCAAAGCACACACACTAGCCCTCAGAAAGTCTTGTGAGTAATTTCATTACAGGTGTAATTCCAAATGCACAGCTTTCACAAACTGATCTTTGATACTGAGAAAAACACAATCGCGTGATCGGCCATTTCTCTGGTCTTCACAGACTTGCATACAATGCAGCATGAACGAGGGCTGGCACCGTGAGCTGACACCTGAAAAGCTTCTGCTTCAAACGCACAGCAACGAATGAAGTCTACAGAAAGCAGGATGGCGGACGAGCAGAAGAAAATGGCAAATGGAATCAAAATAAGAAAATCACATAACAATGAGCAAAGCTGACCAACTATAAGCAGCTTCTTCTGCCAAAGGTGAGAGGCAGGTCCCTTAGAATGTTGGAAGGAGCAACAGGCTAAGGTGGAGCTGCCCACTGTTTCGGCTCCTACAGCGATTGGAGTCAAAAAGCAGAAGCAATTTTGTGACTGTTTGCCACATGTGTCCACAACCGTGATCCTAAGCTCCAAGCCAGGATCTGCAGAGCACAACGCCAACTGCGGCCACGAGGGCACTGCTTCTCAGAGAACTGAGTGTGTTGTTTCCTTAACCATCTTGGGGGTTTAGGGGAAGGGGCAGGGGACAGGAAAGAGGAAAACAAAGAACAGGAAGCAAGGGGTGGGGAGGTGATGAAAGGGGGTGTTTTAAATCTTCACTACAAATAAAGCCCAGAGACCAAAATTCCAGACCACACTGCAGACTAAGAAAACCACTAAGAAACTCAGCAACAAATAAAATAGTCCAAAAGAAACTAATTTTGCCAGTCTGGCAAACTTTCAAACACATTAATTTTTCATGAGTGAAAGCTTAAACATAGTTATTTCTATACATCTCTCCAGATTGTCATGTAAACTTTTTACTTTGATACTGAGACACTGCTGGATTTCCTGACATCCAAGCATCCCTGTTAATATTCATTGCCCATTGCTTAGTGCACAAAGCCCTAGGCCAGGGCCAGCAGGCTGGCTCCCCTCCTAAAAGATAGACCACGCCCTGGCCTCTGTCAAGGCTAGCCCCACCCAACTCCTTGACCTGTGACTCAAAGCTCCTACTTCTTGCTTTTCTCTTCTCCTCTGCCACTAAGCCTCTGTAAAGGAACCCCTGTGGTTCTAAGAGGCAGTCAGATAGCCCAAAATGATTTTCCAGTCTCAGAACTCTGTGCCACACAGGTAATACGGTGCAATGGTGACTTGGAGCATAAAGGTACCCCAGGACCCTCATGACAGAAAGAAATGACTCCCCCAAGTTGTTCTTTGACCTACACATACACACACACACTCTTTCTCTCTTTCTCTCTCTCTCTCAAAAAAAAAAAAAAACATAAACTTAAAATGCTTAAATAATCACAGTTAAGAACTGAACATCTTTAGGACTTCCTACATCTACCAGGCCTTTCTTCCTTGACAAGCCTTATTAGGGTCAAACAACGGTTACTAGTGAAAGAGATTTTAAACACCTCACAAAGGAAATGACAACCAAGTGAAGGGACATGACTAGATGATAAAACATTTCAGCATAAGGACCTGATCATTAATAAGCAATGAGAAACCAAAAACAGAGTAGTGATCATCATCTTAGGTCCTCTATTTTTTGTTTCCGCAATAGCATGCAAATATCAGAAACCTGGCAGTTCCATCTGGGTCGTTCCAATTTGAAATAGTTTCCAAGAGTCTGAGTAGAGATATTGGACAAGCAACAGAGAACTGAAGGCATAGCTGGGTAGTGGGGCGCTTCTTTCACATGTGCCAGGCCTCGGGTCTGGTCCCTAGCACAAAAGGGATCAGGGAAGCAGAGAAGAAGTGTCCCATAAATATAGCACAATAGTTACATCTTCTTACCCTACACATCTCTCCTGCTGGAGAACACCATGAGAGCAAAAAACGGGTTCTTCCTGGTCACTCTTCACACTCAGCCCCAAAAATACACTAATTAAAAAACCTAACCTTCAGGGGTCAGTAATGGCATGAACCTTAATCCCAGCACTCAGGAGGCAAGGGCAGGTTCAAGGCTACCCTGATCCACAGATCAAGTTCCAGGATAGCCAGAGATGCACAGAGAAACCCTGTCTCAGAGAGAAAAAAAAACACAACCTTCAAAATAATAAGCTGTACTTTCTTTGTAAGGAGGAAGGGACTTTTCACATAGTATTGAACACAGTGGGCTAGACTGGAAAGAGGGGGCCACTGAAAAGCAACAAGGAATCTGAAAGTAGCTCCACAGCTTACCAAAGGGATAGTCCTTGGCAGCTCATTGCATCTCTGCAGCACTGGACCCAAACTAAATCCAATGCACTGCATAATTCTGTACATTTCTATCTAGCACACTACAGACACCAAGTGATAAACATAGTATTGAATTTCTATTGTCAATTTGATCACATTAATAAACACCTTTGGGTGCATCTGTGAGGAAAAACCACTGAGGCAGAAGGAAGACAGCTGGATGTGAGTGACACCATCCCATGGACTGAATAGAAAGAGAAAAGGCCCTCTGAGAACTGACATTCCCCTTTCTCAGTTTTCCAATTGGTAGCAAAAAGAAAGAAAGAAAGAAAGAAAGAAAGAAAGAAAGAAAGAAAGAAAGAAAGGAAGGAAGGAAGGAAGGAAGGAAGGAAGGAAGGAAGGAAGGAAGGAAGGGAGGAAGGAAGGGAGGAAGGGAGGGAGAGAAAGAGAAAAAAGCCACTCCCACTAATATGCTGCCCACTCCATGATGGACCGTGTCTGTCTGAACTGTGAGCCAAGATGAAACCTTCTTCTCTGAAGTTGCCTTTGGCCAGAAACTTGGACACAGGACTGAGGAAGGAAGCTAACACAGCACACACACACAATGATACCAAAACAGACTGCCGCCACATACACACTGCCCTACAAACACGGGAGCATCACAGCAAAGACACGCTGTGCTTTCTAATATTGGAGTACTTTTTCCAAGAGGTATTACTTCCAGTCCTCCTTAAATAGATACTCAGAGAAAAATGAATCCATGATTCAGTACTATTTCACATCACAAGGTATAACAACATTAAAATAAATATGTTTATTTTAACTATGTCATTCAAATTCACTGTGTGTGTATATTTCTAGGGATCAAACTCAGGGTGTTTTGTTCTAGTTAGGCAACCCAACCACTGAGTCACATCCCAGCTCCCACTTCTTTTGACCTGCAGAAAGTGCTTTTGGAAATCTGCCTTTTATAATAATGGGAGGGTTTGTCCCAAGACCTTCTTAACTTTTTATTAACAAGAATTTCTGGTGCTAAAGCACTGGTATAGCAAACAGAAGAGCAAGGCTGGTGCCCTGCTGGGCTATGGAGTTGCAACTTTGCTGTTCGGGTTATAGGATAATAACAGGAATAATAATTTTGTCCTTTTATATATACTGAAAATTTAGGAACAAACGAGTAAAATGTTGTAAGTCTCTCTTTGGGGTTTTGTTTATTTAAAATCTGGTGAGCTCAGGGCATGTTGCTCTCCCTCCAAGAGCATTTGCTGAGCATTTGTGAAGCCTTGAGTTCAGCTTCCAGCAAGAGAAAGAAGAGACGCTGAAATGTTCTGTGAGATGACCAGGTACATAAATATATAAACACATCTAATAATCCATATGTGAAGATATTAATACCAAGGTTCTTCTCCTGCCCAACTCCTGAATAAAGTCACAGCCCTTCTTCACCCGATGACTGGTTGGCCCTTCACGCCAGGGGGTTTTAGCCATCAACCATCTAAGCTGCTGTGCTGGGTTGTGACAATTTAGTCTGCTAAGCTCACAGCTCCCAAGGGAGAGAGTTGGTTGCAAGTTTGACTTCTGTTGCTGCTGACCACTATCTATGGACTTTAATAACCACAGCCCACAGGATAACACTTCGTTAGCCATAATGTTGCCTTAATTATGTTAATAAATAAAGGACACAGTTTGGTACAAAGTTTTATTAAATTCGCCAGTGTTGAAAATTTTTGAAAGACTGTGTGTTCATCTGTACAGCATCACTATAAATTTGTCTACAGATAGATACTGTTTGCTTATGGACTTATGCTGTATTTCAATTTATTTTCTAAAGGAGCTCAATTTATGAGCTCCATTTCCTCAAACTCTGTACATTTCTAACTGATAGTTTCACGACAGATGTCTCTATGCATGCTGGGCACAGAATGGGTTCACCTGGCATAAAGAGACCACCCACCACAGCAAAGGGGGCCCACCCCATCTGACGCTAGAGTGTTTTCATGGCTGAAAAAAATTACTGCTTTGATTTTTCCATAGCTTCGTGTATTAAATATTAATTGCTCTCTGAAATGCTTGAATTATTTTTCATCTTGAAAAATAAAGACATGTGAATCTTAGTTTTGAACCCAAGTCATTTATGCAGTAGCAAATAAGCCAGAGTACTCATGATGAATCTAAGAGGCTAAGCAACAAAAACAACAAACAAACAAAACACCATTTTAAGAGCCGGCGGTGGTGGCGCACGCCTTTAATCCTAGCACTTAGGAGGCAGAGGCAGGCGGATCTCTGTGAGTTCGAGGCCAAACAAACAAACAAACAAAAAAAAACCACCATCTTAAAAAGAAAAAAAACAGAAGAGAAGGCTAAGCAAATTCTTAAAGGACTCTGAAATTAAAGATGTACTCTAGCACATTAAAGGGAGGGGCGGCTACTTTAAAATGCAACCCACAAAGCCAACACAATTGACACAATTCTCTATTTTTATATGCACAAAGCAAATTGAGGTTATTTTGTTGAAAAATAAGAGAGTGATAGCTGAATTCAGCTCACATACATAGTGAATTCAGCAATAATTGTATTTTTTAAATACACAACCTGACAGGCACTATGGTAGATAATAATGAATCAGCATGGGAGCCATTTAATATACTTCTTGATTAACTCATTGCCTGTCCGGTTCGCACAGACATGCTTACATGTCATAATCGTCATAATTCCCATCACCCCCACCGCTAACACTCCAGCACCTTGATGAGTGCGCAGCTCCCAGACGGGCCATTGCTAATGCTGTGACTCTCTTCTGACTTCTGCCACTGTCCCGCAGGATCTCCAATTAAACAGAATGCCTCTGATGAGCCGTATTAATGCGAACAAATTCCTGCCAGGGATCCCATCCTATTCCATTTTGCCCCGAAATGTAGAGGAAGTAATTTAGCTAAGCCAAGATAATCAAAACATTTAAAATTGAGAGAGTATAATGTCTCTGCAGAATAAGTTTTTCTAAAGACAATAATAGCAGAAAAGAAAAAAAATGTCTAAACATTTCAAATGCATTCTTCTCCTGATTAGTTCTTTATTGAAAGGTTTAGTGTTTCAAATTTGCATAAGTATATACAATATATTCCTGATCTTAAAAGGAGACTAATGGCTAAGTTTTATGAGAAAAGTGAACAACAAGTTTTTAAGCAACTATGCCATTTAAAAATCCCTTGATTCACTAGACCCAGAGGTCCTAGACTGTAAGAGTCCCAGCTACTCGGAATGTTGAGGTTGAAGGATCACTTCAGCCCAGAAGCTCAAACACAATAAAACCTCATTCCAAAGTCCTTACTGCCACCCCCTACCAAAAAATGTTAACAGCCTTCTGACTGATTACCTAAGTGCAAGGACTAAACTAAGTCGATTGAACCAAGTCCTGCCTTCCCTCCGTGTGCAGCACTAGAGCAGCTTCCAGGGGCTTTCCGATGCAAACTCTTCACTGAAGGATGTCAGTTATAAACATCTGTTTAATACCGATAAATACTCAGAATAATCTTTGGGTCTAAACATTAAGAAGTGTTATGGCCTACAAAGTCCAACTGGAAAACATGGATCACAATGGCCAATATCTTAACATATCCTTATTAGTCAAGGCAACTTAAGAATGTATTTCTTACAGGGCTGGCAAAATAATCCAGTAAGTAAAGAGACTTGATACCAGTTCTGACGCCCAGAGTTCAATTCCTACTCCCCACAGGACAGTGGGAGAAAAGACTCCTGCAAGGCATCCTCTGATCACACACCTAATATGGTGCTTGCACCAGGACTGGAGAGATGGCTCAGCTGTTAAGCATTGGCTTCTCTTCCAAAGAAGCTGGGTTCAATTCCCAGCAACCACAAAATGGCACTATTGTCTGTATGATTCAAGTCTCGGGAGCTCCAATACCTTTTTGTGGCCCTTGTGGACACCAAGCATACACGTGGTGCAAACATACATGTAGGCAAAACAATCATAAATTAATTTAATGTAATAATAAATGTATGTAAAAAGAATATGCTACTTAACTATATCACCTTAGGAATAATACTGGTAGCTCCCAAGCCTGAAATTCTAGCTACTAGAGAGGCTGAGGCAGGAAATTCTGTGAGTGTCAAGGTTTTCTTGAACAACAGATGAGTTCAAGAAAAAGAAAAAACTCTAACTTTTGCCCAGTTTGAAATGATGAGAAATATTCTGAAATCATCTATAAAGGGGGAAAATGATTGGCTGTTGCATTTCAATTATATTAATCTTGGTAGATACCTAAAGTAAAACTAGAGATGAGCTAAACCAAGATATAAATATATTTCTTCATAATGATATATATTTAAAGAAATGGGAAAAAAAAGAAGCTATTCCAACAACTTCCTCGAATGGTAAGTGTTCCCCTCAGGTCTCCTACACCACAGCCTACATTAATGTATTCCAGTTCCATTTACCTGATCATTACCCTCTGGTTTGTTCAGCTGGAACCAGCATACACTAATTACTTGGGCATCACGATGTCCTATTTGTCCTCCGGTCCTCCCCAGCCAGCAGGGGAGTATTATCAAGGGTGGGCACAAAGAGTGATGACTCCCTCACTGGACTGTCAATCACCCCTGAGTACTCCCAGGAAACACCACTCCGTCTCATTATGGATCCCAAGGCTGAAACTCAAGCACCCACCAGGAATCACACTTTAAACAGCAGGCTGCTTGGGTAGGATGTAAGTCACCATGAATAGTTTCCTGATTTTAGGGTCCTGTTTCAAAGCTATAAATATCAGATATTGCTCATTTAAATTCAGCATGACTGTACACAAAGCAATAAAATGGGAGTATAGAAAAAATACGGCCAAGTGTTGAAGCACAGAATCATTTTCCTTGTTGAAATGAAGAGTCTTCACCTTTTAAATTTAACCTTGATTAAATCTTTTCGTTCAAAAAATTAATTTCTAACTTTAGTGGTTTAATAAAAATATTTTATTCCTTTATGTGAAAAAATATTTTGATCTTTTTACTTAAAATACAAAGAATCACTGGATGCTACCTGAGAGCATCTGGGACAGAAATACGATCATCTCTAAACAGTTTCCGCACTGCTCACCAACTAAGGAAACTACTAGTCACTACAACAATTAAAAAGTTCTCACCTTCTCTGAACGATCTAAAATCACAGTAAACTAGAAATTAACAGTGTGACATGTTCCTTCCTTGCCTTGTAAGTTAGCAAAATAGTGACGAAGCCCTCATTAGTACGTCAAGAAATTCTCTCAAAATACCAAAGTAGCCTCTGCTAAGAGCCAGTGTGTTTATGCAGGCCTGTCTGCTCTTGTGCTAATGGGAGGCCCTAGCTCACTCTGGCTGGAGAACGTGCTCTCCTGTCAGCTTTCCTAGGACCCTGCTAGGACAGCAGTTCTCAACCTGTGGGCCAAGATCCCTTTGGGGGTCAAAAAACCCTTTTACAGGGCCACCTAAGACCATCTGAAGACACAGATATTTACATTAAAATTCATAACAAAAGCTAAATTCTAGTTTTTATGGTGGGGTCACAGCATGAGGAACTTACTGTTTCGGAGGGCGGCTGTGTTAGGAAGGTTAAGAACCACGGCTCCAGGCCATCCTTCCTCCCAAATTAATGCTCTGTTCAATTTCAAAACAAAAATACTGTGTTCACTAGGGTTTAAAATGAAAAACATACAAAATAACTTAGAAATAATTAGCATTTAAAATATTCAGTTTTCTGATATAAAATCTGGAAGTCCTCCTCATTTAGGTCTTAAAACTTTGATGTTAAGTTCAAATCACACAGTTTGCAGACTAGAAACTCAAGCTTATTTTGCCTTCATTGTCCACCATTCTATAGCTCTTGTCTTAGGACATTACCTAGCATGTCTGAAATGCTACTAAGTTGTCATATTAAGGTCTTGAGAATGAGATGACCAACCTCAAAAGATGCATCAAAAAGGTCTCCAGCCCCTCCACATGTGAGGGCACAGCTAAAAACCTTCATCTCTTTATGAGGGCAATTCCTAAAAATCAGAAAGGAGACCCACACCAACGGCCAAACTTTCCAGGTCCCTTACCTTGACTTTCTAATCTCTACAATTACAAAGCTAATTTTCTATTGTGTATAAGCCAGCTCATTGATGGTACTGTGTTGGTGCCGTTTAAACAGAATAATCAAGCAAGAAAGAAAACAAGACTCAAACATCTAAAATCAGGAATGAAAATGGAGCTATTACCACACCCCTCACAGAAATAAAACACTAACAAAGAAATACCATAACAAGTTCATACCAATGAACTACAAAACAGACGAAGTGGACAGATTCCTAGACCCAAACAAATTCAAATATTGACTAAAAAATAACAACAGAGCATCAGCAGTCAAAGAACAAATACCCACAGAGAAGCCAGATCCAGGCCTCATAGATGAATCATACAAACACTTAAAGAGTGCCAACGCTTTACACGTGTTCCCTGCAAAACAGAAGACTTTTCAATCCATAAGGCCAAGATAACCAATTTTTTGTTTTATTTTGTTTTGTTTTTGTTTTTCAAGTTCTCTGTGTAGTTCCTGGCTGTCCTGGAACTCACTCTGCAGATCAGGCTGACCTTGAACTCACAGAGATCCACCTGCCTCTGTCTTCCAAAGCAAGAATTAAAGGGGTACTCCACCCCACCCTCCCTACTAAGATATTTTAATACTGACCAAAGATAGGAAAACTACAAAGCAGTGTCCTCCAAACTAACAGTCAACTCAAGGATGTTTCCAGTTAGCTTCTGCCTCACAAAGAAAGCAAGAGAATTTATATAATTCAGATGATAGGTGTTTGGCTAGCAGGCACAAAGCCCTGGGTTTGATCCCCAACATGCAATGAACTTAGAATTGGGGCACATGCCTATAATCTCAACACTTGGGTGTTGGAGACAAGAGAATCAGAAGTACAAGGTTATCTTCAGTTACAGAGTCTGAGTACAACCTAGGCTACATGAGATGTTGTAACGAGAGAGAGAGAGAGAGAGAGAGAGAGAGAATTTTGAAGAATATATTGAGCATGAAAGGAGCTAGCTCAGTAATTAAGAGCACTTGCTGCTCTTGCAGAGAACCAAGGTTCAGTTCCCAGCACCCACATCACAGTTCACACCCATCTATAACTCCAGTTCCCGGAATTCTGATGCCATCTACTGTCATGTAGGGGTGATGTGGGATGTCCTTCTGTATATGCCTTGCTTTTATTGGCTATGAATAAAGTTGTTTTGGCCTATGGCAGGGCAGAATATAGCCAGGCTGGAAGGGATAGAAAGAGAGAGTAGGCGGAGAAAGGGAGACACCAGGTAACTGCCAAAGGAAAAGGACCTTAGGAACCTTAGGAACGTTACCGGTAGGCCACAGCCTCGTGGCTATACACAGATTGATAGAAATGGGTTAATTTAAGATGTAAGCACTAGCCAGGAATATGTTAGAGTCATTATTCAAACAGTGTTGTAATTAATACAGTTTCTATGTGATTATTCAGGTCGTAAGGCGGGGAAAAGAACAAGCAGTCTCTGCCTACATAGAAGCATTGCGCAAACATACATGCAAGCAAATACTAATATATATAAAATAAAATCTTTAAAAAGTAATAAAGTAGCAGTTCTCACATCATCTCATTATTACCACATGAGAAATGAAAATTATTACTACTGAAATCATCAAGTTTTAAAAAATTAGCAAGGAATAAGGATCAATTTTTTTTCAAATCAAACTATATATACAAAACCAATTTAACTGCTTTTTATTAGAAGATATTTTGAACACAACCATCAAATAAATTATGCAGCTAACATTTATTTTCAGCAAATTAGTTTGCAATTCTTTCATCTAGATTTTTGAAAGGGAAGTTACAATAAGACAGAATGAGTAACAGTTTCGAATAGAACACATTTTAAAACCACTACACTTTAAAGGATCTTTCTACTAAGTTCATTACTAAACTACAAAAGTGACATTATCAAAAACAGAGCAAAAGGACAAAAACCAGTGACTTAAAAGTACAGCTACTCACATCTAGTCCACGGAGTTCTAACACTCTGCCCTCTTTTCCCATGGGATTTCTTCCTACTCATAGTTCATTGCTGCTAGAAAAGGCCTGCTGTGTTAAAGACGCCACCTAAAATTACACACCATCCACCGCTTTATGCCATACCTCCTTTTGTTCAGATCCAATTAGCATCGGCCTATCTCTCATTTATCAAACTTTCTGCTGAACGCATTAGTGCCTTTAGGAAAGATTAGACAATGACAGCATTCCCTCAGCGATCCTGGAACTATGCTGGGAGATGTTCATAAATGGGCACTGTGCAAACAGCCCATCCATCTGCCAACTGTCTTGTGCTTGGTTTTAATCTATTTGCTGACCAGCAGTAAGCCTGGCCACCTTGGTCTGCAGCTTGAGGGGGGCAGGGACAGTTAAGACATTATAATACTTCCATTGTGTTTGTGTTGACAGGGAATAACTAAATAGTTTTTAAAATGGAATACACCTTTTGCAAGTGAAGGAAAAATAAAGTAAATATCCTTTCATTTCTAGCCTGATGGAACCAAATTAAGTCCTGCCTGAAACTAAGTAAAAATATACTCACAGAACTGGCGTCAACATCACTGTGAATGGCAACTGTCTTGATGCCCATCTTCTTGCAAGTTTTAATAACCTAGTCAAAACACATCATAAGTTAACCAAGATCTAGATGCAAAGGGGCTTTAATCCATTTCAGAGAAAAATAAAAAATAATTCAAATTTTACTCACCCTACATGCAATTTCTCCTCTGTTAGCAATGAGAATTTTATCAAAAGTCTGACAAGAGACAAAAAAGAAAACTGTTACTCTTACTTTAAAAAAAAACAAGATTTTCCCACAATTAACAATAAATGTATGTTTCTAGTACACAATTACTCTCTAGAGTAATACTAAACACTATAAATAATATGTTCATTTACAACCAGAAATCAATTAAATTCATCTGGTGTTGACTGAGTTTTCTGTCCCACCAGGTCCCACAGCCGTTCAGTTCCAAATAATCACACAGAGGTCTACATTAATTATAAACTGATTGGCCTATCAGTTCAGGCTTCTTATTAACTCTTATAACTTATATTAGCCCATAATACTTGTCTGTGTTAGCAACATGGCTTGGTACCTTTTTCGGCGAGGCAGTCACATCTTGCTTCCTCTGTATCTGAATGATAACTGCAGACTGAATCTTTTCTCTTCCCAGAATTCTCATTGCCCTGCCTATACTTCCTGCCTGGTCACCCTGCCTCTACTTCCTGCCTGGTCGTCCCGCCTATACTTCCTGCTTGGCTACTGGCCAATCGGCATTTCTTTAAAATACAAGTGACAGGGTACAGTCCATTGTCCCACAGCAATCTGGTAGGCTCTGGCCCAATAATAACTTGGTTAAAGCATTAATTGACTAGGTTAAATTATTTAAATAACCAAACTATACTGGTTGCCACAGAGAAACATGCCTACTATATTACAAAGTTCTGGATTCAACTCTCAGCACTTGCTGTTTTTACAGAGGACCCAGCCTCAGTTCTCAGCACCCACATGACAGCTCCCAACCATCCATAACTCCAGTGCCAGGGGACCCAACACCCTTTTCTGACTTCCTTGGGCACCAGGCACAAGGTACACATACACACATGCACGTAAACACTCATACACATAAAATAAAAATAAAATAGAGTGTATTCTTGTATCTTAGGAAAGACACTGTTTTAGCCTACATTTGGAAAGCCTAAAATCTCCAAACTGGAAAAACTTCAGAAGTCTTGATTTAACACACACGGCTTAGTCTCCTAGGCAGCCTGAGACCATCCTTGCTGCTAAACTGGTAAACTCTTAACTTAATGAAACCTGAGCCAGTCTTGATCACAGAATCCACTCACCGAGGCCTCATAGTGTGAGGTCATCTACCTTTCCTTGTTCAAACGGTCACAATAAATTCCTGTTAAACAGTACGTATTTCCTAAGAAATGTGGTGCTCTTGAAACAGTCAAGTTTTAACCAGCATTACACAGACTGCATCTGGTAGAAGTGTTGGATCACTGCTGTTAGTTACAAGCTAAGCAACCGTTGGCACAAATATGCAGTATAAAGTATTATCAAATCATAAAGACACAGTAAAAGTCCCTCTTACTTCCTGTTCCACAGTGACTCTAAGTCAGTCTGGAGTTGCCCAGGATGAAAACCAACAATTCCGCATGTTCTCCTACCCTGGATTCCCAGGAAGCAGAGCAAAGATCATGGAAGCACCTCCCACTGAAGCCTGAAGGTAGTAAGCACACACTCAAAGAGGGTTAGCGCTAGTGACTGCTATAGAAGGGGTTAAACTCTCCCTCCCTCACAACGGAATTTAGGTTTTAGGTCTCTGAGAAGGGCAAAGCAAGTGTGTCTCCCAACAAAGGGCTGTTTATCCACATTGCCCTTCCATTCTGGGTCTAGGGAGAAAAACACAGAAAGCCTAAGCCAGCCTCACAGTGTCTCATGGACAAATCCAGCAGCCCCCTGTGAGTCATGTTCAGACTTGCCCAAGCTTGTGCAAGCATGTCTCAAAATGATAAAGACTAAAGCTCAATGAATTAAAAATATACTAATGTAACTGCTGCTGGCTTAACTAACTACGTATGAGATGACCTGACTGTCCCTCGCTGTGTCTGAAAGGAGCCTGCACACTCATCTCAGGGTCGTCACCATTTTGCACAGGTGAACGGCCCTGCAAATGCTAGAATATTAATAAACGCCCTTTGCTTTTACATACTGTTTGAGTCTGGGGTCTCGGTCCCCTTCAGCATTTCCTCAGACCCTTACAGTACTCATTCCTACAGCACTCACGCCAAACTGTCTAAGCAGTAAGAAAACTGTGTGAAAATCAATATTTGCATTTGGCATGTCTTCTATATTCATAAACTGTACAAATTCAATATGGATCAGCACATCAATCTTCCAGCCATAAATTTTCTTTTAAATTACACACATAGATGCCTCAAAACCTTTTTTTAATTTATGTATTTTATGTGTATGAATGTTTTCTCTGAGTGCATATGTATGTACATGCATGTGTGGGACTGGTACCTGTAGAGATCAGAGGAGGGTTTCAGATCCCCTGCAAGTGGAGTCACAGATGGTTCCGGGATGTGGGAAACTGAACTCGGGTCCTGTGCAATAGCAACAGGTGCTCCAGCCCCTCAGAAATTCTAAAGCACTGAAGATACACCCTGGTCCCTGCCCCAAAGGCATTCTTCCACTGAAAAAAGGTACTGAGGCACATGGCTAACATAGATCAGAATAATGGGTTAATCAAGATGTGAGAGTTAGCCACTGAGAGGCTAGTGCTAATGGGCCAATCAGCTTATAATTTATGGAGACCTATGTGTGATTTTCTTTGGGGCTAAACAGTTGTGGGAACCAGGCAGGACAGAAACACAAACAAGCATACCATTCATGTTACAATTACAACATCAATAAAATTCAATCCGTCCACTGAACACGATGGGGCAACAAGAAAGTAAAACTATTCTAACTTAACTCTTGAGAGTGTTCATAAAATACTCACTTTTTCTTGAGGGTCATGTCCCGCAGAACTGAGGCTTCTTGACACCACGAGGTACTGCTGTGAATAGACAGGTGCACGCTATTAAAAAATAGAAAAAAGTGAAAGCAATTAAATTCTTGTGGGTTTTACCTTTTTTCAGAATACTTCTTTAAGTTTGCTTCTACCTAAAATTTTCAGTCTACATATACAATGCTAAGAGCATAACTTGGTTATCAATCAAAGGGAAACCATAACTGAAGACTCATCCCTTTGACATGTGAGAGGAACCAAAGGTGTGAGACGAAAACATGGAAACAGAGGTGGGGGCAGAGTGAGGAGCACACACCAGATGGGGGTGACCCATCAGAGCAGGGCGTGACCCACCAGAGGGGGGATGACCCACCAGGGGGGGATGACCCATCAGAGAGGGGCGTGACCCATCAGAGAGGGGCGTGACCCATCAGAGAGGGGCGTGACCCACCAGAGCTGGGGTGACACACCAGAGGCAGCCTCTGAAGGGTGTAGCAGGTGTACATTTCAGAGGAAGGGCGTCCAGCTAACATACTGTGGCTTTAAGGTGCTTTGATTTCTCAATTCTAACAGTGACTAGTAACTTTAAAAAAGTTCCCTTTTTATTTGCTGAGTCATTACTTTTTTCCAGCACACAGGGATCTGATGGATAAAAGTCTGAAAATAATGAAGTTCACTTCTAGTTTATTTTATTTATGGAGAAAGTGTATCTTAATGCCTTAAGACATCAAGAAAATAAATAATGAAAATTGTGACACATATGGGATGGGATCTGACTATGTCTCTGACTGGATGTCCTTATTGTTGGTTTGGGTTTGGTTTGGGGATTTTTGCTTGAGAAAGGGGCTCACTGTGCAAACAAACTGTAAAAAAAAAAACTAAAAACAAAGCTCAAATGCAAAAGCTAGCTGGGCATTTCTCCATGTCTGCTGGGTCACATATACAGTGAGCTACACAGCAGCCCTTACAGCTTCACCCGTGGACAGAAGAGCTGGCATGCTGACCAGCTCTCCTAATATTACAGCCACACAGTGGTCTCCTGCAGCACTGTGCCAACCTACTCTGTTCAAAGTAATGCTATTTTACCCAGGCATGGGGGCACAAGGTGGAGGCAGGTGGAGCCCCTAAAACCCATGACCTCACTAGCTACACGTAATTTCTGAGTTCACAGTGCTAGACACCATGGGTCCTCTCCTACTGAGTGGGTCTTAAGTCCAATCAGATGACTGATGGTGACCCAAGGATATAAGTGCTATTATTCCATCTTCCAAAATCTCTTTTATGTAAGGCAAAAACCACATGTATCTTAGTCACTGAAATCAAGTGTATTGGGGTTATAGATGCAGCTCCTAGGCTACTTGGCACCCACAGGTGCCTGGCATTCATGAGGGCCAGGTTTCAATCCAAAGCACACAACATAATGATATTAATTGGTACACTTCATTTCTGATGAGAGAAATCAAATGAGATTTTTTTCAAGAGATTCACAGACATTCTCAGTATCACAGTTACTTCACTTAAGAGACTGTGAATAAATGATGATACTTTCTTATAAATTCCAAATGTCTTTGCAAAAAGCAAAGCTTTGACGAGGATTTACTAAGAGGATAGTTTTTAAGACCTTGCAGTAAGAAAGAATTTCTAGATTCCAGAATACTTAGCTAACTGGCATGCTTACATGGGAGGTTATGCCAGTCTGTTCAGTGCAGCATGAATAGACAAAAAAAGTTTGCTGCTTATGAAGTCGATGATAAAATGTAGTGCAGTCATACAGTGGGGAACTCTCTAGAAGCTACGTACAACAGACTAAATCTATGTATTAACTGCAAAAGAAGAAAATCATCAGGAAAGAAAGTTGAAGTAATGGACATATTATAGTGACGCCTGTGTGAATTTGAATAAAACCAGCTTATCAACCCGACTAGCATACTGATTATGAAAAACACTTTTCTCTGAAACCCTAAAGCATTAATTTTGGGCACATGTATCAGTTCCCAGAATTGGTTACGGCTGTTGATATTAAGAAAGTAAACTGTGGCCAAGCAAAGTAATTAAATGATACAATCTAAATATCCATTTTTCTTTAAAACAAAAGCTCTCTGGGACAAGGAACAACAGCAATGACAAATGCAAACTGACGCTTGCATTTGGGGGAAGAATGCAGCTTTCCACACAGGAGAGGAATGACAGCGCCTGAGGACCAGCACAAGCTCCACCTCACAACGAACGCTTCTCTCTCAGTTAGAAAACAAGAGCCCAGCTGATTTCCCCCCAAGGCTCTGCACTGACCAGAACTGCTATTATTCAAAATAAGAACTTAGTCCCTGCACACAAGAGCCACCAGGAGTTACAGAAAACACACAGTTTATTCTAACAACACAACAGCCAAGATGGTGGAAGCGCTGTCAGTATTGAGCCTCTATGACAGGAAACAAACAGAAAATGCAGAAGAGCTTTTATAATTTTGAAAATGTGAACATGCATTATTCTAGGCAACTCTCTGAATAAAAACCTCAGGTGCACCACACTCCATGGGTGCAAGAACAATGGACTTGGCTAAACTTGGCTAGAGAAAAGAGAACACTCCAGAAACCTCTAAGCAGCTAATCTCTGAAGAATGTTTGAGCCAGCTAAATCTGTGTATTATGTATTTACTCTCAAGAAAAGATCAATAATGTAAAACTAGAGTTAAAAAACACCTACACCACACAGTTCAAGAATTAACCAAATCTAATACAAGTCACTCATGAACTAATAGAAGAAACGTAACAGAATGGGTGAGTGAGCACCATGGTTGTGGAGTCTTCATGCCCTGAAAGCGCTTGGCTAAAAGATCTAAGAGGCTGTACTTTGCCAGTTTTGTATGAGATGGATACACAGAGAGAAAATACACTTTGTAGACATGTGGAGTCACAACAGTGCAGCCCAGCATTTGAAAAACCATGGATGCCTCTGGGTAGTCAGTACCTAGAGACTGAAATCATTTAAGGTGACAGAACTACCCAGGAAAAACAAGAGGCTAAGTGTGCCAGCCTTCCCATTCAGTCTGAAACTGCTGGTCTGAACTGGTTGGATCTGCTCGTTCACCTCCAGCAAGAAAGGCCTTCATAAAGTTTGAAAGCGAAGAGCCAAACTACACACAGGGCCTAGGTTCAATATCCAGTACCACACAAAATGAAAGTTTTGAGGAAAAACTTTTAAACAACTGAGAACTAGCACAAACCAAAAAAGGAAGATTGAGGTGTTCCCAGGTGGCATTGCCATCAGTCTCTCTCCTCGGAAAGGAAGGGTCACTGTATTCTTCCTTCCTAGGGAAGAAACCAATGCCTGCTAACAGTATGGTCACAGATGTGGCATGACCATCAGGCAAGGCATGAGCTGATGGGTTCTACTGCTTTGGAAGTATAAGACACGGAACAATGCACTCCTATGGGCCTGAATTTCCACCCATAAAATGTAAGTCACACTATCTCCCTAGACCCCAAGAGACTTGCTACAAAGGTCAGATGAGTCTTCACAGGCTGTCAAGTGTGCCCCAAAGGTAAGATAACACGCAAAAACTCAAAGTGCCCGCTTTGTCCGCAAAGAACCATATTAAGCCACCTAAGAACTGCCAGGAGAGTAATGTTACTCATTGATCAACTACCACCTAGACTCAGATTCCAACACAGGAACAAATCTCAACCCTGACATTTCTCAGGTGCAAAGGAAATGTCTTCATGTGCAAACCAAGGTATTCCTGCTAAGAGCACTAAATAAGAGCATGTTTACCTGATGCCTTTAGACAGGTTACAGCAAGTTACAGACAGAAAGCAGGAAAATAAAGATCCTTTTTTGGGTTGGAGCTGTGTCTCCCTGTGAGTAAAACGTGCAATCATCCTGAAGAACAGTTCCCACATTCGTCCTACCCTGACCAAAACCATGTAAAATCCCTGCCCCAGCACTCAGGTACACAGCACACAAAACTAAAACAGTTCTGGAGACAAGCTAACTCAAAGAAACAAAGGCACCTTGCCGGGACAAGAAACACAAGCTGATGCTTCATGTCTTCGTGTCTTGGTGAAGGAAGGTCCTCTCCTATAAGGACTGACTTCAGCATTTCCACAGACCCCATGGCCTTCTGAGAGATCCACCTCTCTAAATGGAGACTGGACTCTGTTGACACACACAGCTCTTCCTTCAGACACACCCTGACGGCTCACCTCAGTACCCATCCTGAGCAGAACAGCTCACACTTGAAGACAGTCAAGTCTTGAGATCCTCTGGCTCTGCCTCCACACTAAGCTAGAACGTGAGGAAATTATATACTTGATGGAGCCCCAAATATACTCCAACTCAAAAGCTTTATCTACCCTCTTAGACACGGGTAGGTAATGGTAATGCCATCCCTCCTATGCCACCTGTAGGCATACAGCCAAGGTCAACGCAGACCCTCCTCACCAAGCATGCCCTGGCTACTGTGGCATTGCGAACTCACACATGCTACCTCATCATGGTCACTTTTTTAAATGTTTATTTAATTTTATGGATCTGTGTTTATGCATAGATAGGTACCATGTGTGTGCAGGAGCCTTCAAACTTCAGAAGAGGTGTCAGGTTCCCTGACACTAGAGTTACAGATGGTTGTGAGTGGGTCCTGCGACCAAACCCCATCCTTTGCAGAAGCAGTAAGTGCCCTTAACCACTGAGCCATCCCTCCAGCCCCCACAGCTATTCCCAATCCTGAAAGTTCCTGCCTCCCAAATCTGCAGGAAGACTACTCACCCAGCATTCAAGAGTCAGTTCCCATACCTCCAGGTAGAATCAGTCCAGTGACACATCCACAGGGCCATACTATCTGATGTGGCAGCCAGCCACCTGCTGTATCCTGAGCTTGTGAAATGGGCCTGGGGGCGTTAGCCTGCATCCAGATACAGTCAGAATAAATTACACACTTGACCTTGAAGACAACTGCCTGATAAAATCACAGGAGGCCATTCTTTTGACTAAGCTTTTGCTCCAGGCCCGAAATGAGTAAGGATAAACTATTTTATCTTTCTGGAAGTCAGGATTTGAAAGGGAAGCGGCCACGTTTCTGAAAGACAGTTCTAACTGCCACAATATGAAGCGCTCTAGACTTAGTTCTTACACAGAACTTAACCCACAGGCATCTGACGTTCACAAGTTAGCTACTTTTCCACTGTTCTGATCTCTTTGTACCCTTGTAAGGACCAATCATGTGCTGTCCAGCCCTTTACAGTCTCTGAGTCAAAGGTTCTCAACCTTCCTAATGCTGCAACCTTTTAATACGGTTCCTTGTGTTGTGGTGAGCCCCAACCACAAAATTATTTTCATTGCTACCTCATAACTGTAATTTTGCTACGCTTATGAATCACAGTGTAGATAATTTTGGAGAAAAGTTTGCCAAAGCCATTGGTAACCACTGCTCTAAACCAGCCTTCCTCCTCTCAGCTGCTGGGGACACTAATTCTGCCTTGGAGGAGGGAGTGACACCTGTCTCCACAATTGAAATTGAAGTTAAAAAGATGGCTGCATTGGTATTTTTTCGGTGGGGGACCAGAGCCTCACTCTGTGGCCCTGGCTAGGCTGGAGCTGCTGTGCACCATGTTGGCCTCAGACTCACAGAGATCCATTTGCCTCACCTTTCATTTAATCTTTTAATTTTCCATTGAAATACAAAAAAAGACCCTAGTATTCATTTTTTAATGTTTTAAAAATAAAAAATTGGTCTTTTTCCTTTGTGTGAATGTGTACATGTTTATGTACTTATGTGCACGCAAATACACATACATATGTGTGCGCATGTATGTGGAAGGCAGAGGATGTCCCTGAACCCAGGGCTCACTGAATGGCTAGTCTGGCTTTGCTCACCCAGCACTGGGGTTATAGTCGCATACTGTGTCAGATGCCGGAGAGACTAAGACTGTTTCTCGTGTCAAACGGCAGACACATTCCAAGCCACCTTCCCAGCTCTAAATGTCAATACTGAGTCCACTTCTTTTACATTACACAGTAGGACAACTTCACAGCCCTGATCTCAAACTGCAGAATGTATCAGAATCACCTGGAAGGATTGCTGAATACGAGACAGCTGGAGTCATCCCAGATGCTTGGCCTCTGCAAGTCTGGGGAGCTGCGGAAGGAGACTTGCAACAGGCTTCCAGTCAGGGTGCCACCCTGAGAGCCACTGCTCTACAAGCATCCCTGAGGGTAAAGTAGACGCCAGTCTCCAGCCAGGGCTGGCTGCTGGCTTGATGTTTCCTCCCGTTCTATCCTCTTGACCATACCTATCCATGATAAGCCCTACAGCTCATATCCAAAGATCCCCACCATCCCACCTCCACAGACTGTTCTCACACAGCCACACTTTTCAAACAGTGCCAAGTTCACAGCAACCAGCTAGAGGTAAAATATCTCCCCTTTAAAAAAGAAAGAAAAAAGAAAGGGGAGGAAGAAAGGAAGGAAGGAAGGAAGGAAGGAAGGAAGGAAGGAAGGAAGGAACGAAGGAACGAAGGAACGAAGGAAGGAAGGAAGAGCAATAACAAGTCACCTCTTAAATTGCTCATTGCCTTTTGGGTTTTGTTTTGGTGGTGGTGTTGTTTCGTTGACATACTAAAAGCAGTATGAAAAACCCAGTATCGATTTGCAAAGCTGCATGGGTATTCCACCTGGGCAATGCTGAGATGACACCAGACAGACTCTCGCTATGTAGCCCTGACTGCCCTAACATTACAATGCAGTTCAAGCAGACCTCGAACTCACAGCAATCCTCCTGTCTTAGCCTCTCCGGTGCCTAATTTACAGGCAATAGTACCACCATGCTGGGCTTAGAATAAGATCTGTTTATTCTAAAAAATTAAGTTTCCTTATTCATAGATGGGGACAGCCATCTAGTCTATTACTTTCTTCTCTTTCAAGACTACTATAAAAATCAATGTCATTTTTAACCTGAGAGACATAGTTGTCCTTTCTCCTTTTTATAACTAGGTTTATTAAAACCACAACTAGGTATGATAAAACCACTGAAGTCTGGCCACCAGCGAGCTTCAAACCAATGAAATTCTTGTCATGACACACTAGGTTGTGCTCTAGTCTCTATACTTACACACACACACACACACACACACACACACACACACACTTTTTCTTAAGTTTGAATGAGACACTCCAAAGAGGTAGATCAAGATGCTCCCAGAAGCCATAGGTTATCAAATGAAAATACAAGTGCCAGGGGCAGGCTACAAGTTATTTGCTAGGAAGTATTCTGAGAACCAAAATAATACAGGTTATTGCCACTGCTATTAGTTTGCCCGTTAGAACTATATGGTAAGATCCTATTGCTGAATACACCACAGGCCACAGGACATAAAGAAATTGAGCTGGAACTGAACTAGACGCTTCCTCCCTTACTGGCTTGCTCTCATAGTTTAAGAAGGTACAATGTAGGATGCCGGAGAAGGAAGGCCAAGTCTTACTCAGTTATGGATACAGCGCACCACACTGCAGACCAGACAGGCAAGGTCTTACTACCTGGGGCAATCATGGTAAGTCTGTTGGGGATGGGGGGACACTAACCACTGACTAATGGTGACTGAAGCTCACTCCACAGTAAAGAATTTACAACTGGTACTGCAACCTGGTCAAAAGCCCAGATGGTAGAGATTACAGGCCATATAGTGGGGGAAGCTATGTTGCTATTTTCTAAGAGAACATGGTGCCTTCCAATTATTTTAGAAATAATTATATTTAGGTCCATATATTAGTACTACTACCAGCTTTGGTCAGAGGAGCTTCTTTTAAAAAAAGAAAACAACAAACAAACAAGCTATGAGTAGGCCGTGCTGGAGCCAGTCCTCACTCAGGTCATCGGCTGGGCAGCAGGCTCTTTCAGGCTGGACTGTCTCTCTCAAAGTGGGCAGCCTTAACTGCAGAGACTCGTAAGTGGTCCAGCTGTGATTACCGGGTGCTCAGCGCTGAGTGGACATGTGCATCATTCCCACCAATGTCCAGGGAAATCTTACAGAAGAGAGGTGGAAAGAATTTCAGAGTCAGAGGACTGGGCGGAATTGGGAAATGCTGTGTTCTGGGTGTGACATGGCCAAGAATTCACAGAAGTTACAATGACCTGCGTAAGAGCTACACAAAGCTGAACTGTCCACATCCTGTCCTCAAAGCCTTCTCCCAGTAGACTACTGTTCTGCTCCTGGGAGGTGTCTGTCGCGAGTCCATGAACAAAATCATACAGTACAATATGTGTGTGTGTGCTGTGTCTTTATGTCCAAAGAATCATTCTTGGAGCCCTTTATATGTAATTCCATCCTAGGCCACAATCAATTTTGAATTTAGGGCCAACATATATTTCAAATCTGGACTGTACTTACAAACTCTGCCGTTACTGCTCTAAGCAAGTCACCAACACCTTAGACTTGACCTTCAGCAGCCTCCTGACAGGCTGGCTTCCTCGCTGCCACTCTCCCCATCAAACTCATACTGAGACAGTCTCCAGACAGTAGTCACGCTCTTCTCAAAATGTGAACCAAATTGCTCGAAACCATCCACTTGACTCTAATTTATTTGTCTGTTTGGAACTGGTGATGCAGCCCAGGATCCCGTCCGTGCTAGGCAAGCACCCTACCACTGTACACTCCAGTTCTCTTATGTTTTACTTAAGTTGCCCAGGTTGGGCTGAAATGTGATCCTCCTGCTTCAGTTCCCTGAGTAGTTGAGGTAACGAGCCTGTCCTACCAAAAGCCCAGCAGGACTCTCACTGTTAAATCATGGGCGAGAGAGGAGATGACTGTGTGGCCTCCCTCACAAACCTCATTGCTTAGCACGGGTTATCTCCATGTTCAAATGCCATGTGTGCAAAATGTCTTCCCTTTCTCTTTAGGAAACATTTACCCAGAACCAACATTATCATTACTTCCTATACAGATTCTCCTTCAGATGAAGCTTATTGATATAAAGTGCAGACTTAATCCAATCAAGTTGGCCATCAATGTTTACCATAATAGTGTAACAGTTGCCAACTTAATAATTGGAAAATTTATTCATATAATAACAACGTGCAAAGAGAAGATCATTGTGATAGTCTTTTGCTTACCAAAGTAAACAATGTATTGAAGAGTGTGCTGGAGGGTGAAATTCCCAAAGGTGCAACAAGGAAGATTATATAAGACATTTTGAAACACCTCTCCTTGGCTATAAGCATGAATAGCAAAGGTAGTGTAAGGTTAAGCAGATGCTGTCAGGCAGACAACCTGTCTTAAAGCAGAGCAGCAATGGTCACTGAATCAGGCCCACTAACAAACATCCTTGTGGAGGGAAGAGGAGCCCCTTGTGAAGCCTGCATGAGGCTTCTACTATTCCCACATCTTCAAAGCAGGAGTCATTTTGTATATGTCACTTTATCATGCTGCTGGAGCAGCTAAGCACCCACACCTAAGCCCACTGACTGTTGACACTATAGAAGGTGACTTCAACAGTGAAGTCCCTTCCAAAGAACTTAACAAATTCTTTCACCAACCTTTATTTTTAATCCTGATCTCTCTGTGCCCGTGATGCACTATGTTTTACTTTTTCCTGGTCTTTGTATATTTTAAAGACTTATTTTCTGTGGTTATTTGAGTGTAAGCATATATGTAAGTGCACTACATACAAGTAATGACCACAAAAGCCAAAAGATTTTTATATCCCCTCTGGAGTTACAGAGTGTTATGAGTCACCGTGTGGGTAGCAAGAGCAACAAATGTTCTCAACCACTAAGCACATCTGCAACCCCAATTTCTCCCTGTTCTTATCAGTGTGTATCACAATGCCTGAGTCTCAAAAGATGCTTCACAAATATTCTTAAATATTCTTTAAGTGCAAAGACAGGTACGATGGCGGATGGATGGATAGATGGATGGATGGATGGATGGATGGATGGATGGATGGATGGATGTAAGGAACTAGGTCTTGAATGTGCTTCCCTTGTATTAAGAATTGGGTCTGAAGCCGGGCGGTGGTGGCGCACACCTTTAATCCCAGCACTCGGGAGGCAGAGGCAGGTGGATCTCTGTGAGTTCGAGACCAGCCTGGTCTACAAGAGCTAGTTCCAGGACAGGCTCCAAAACCACAGAGAAACCCTGTCTCGAAAAAAAAAAAAGAAAGAATTGGTTCTGAAAGCATGCCCAAAAAGAGTCACAAACTGAAGACTTGGTACCCAGTATAGCAACATTCAGAGGTGGGTCTTGAGAATGATTGGATCATGAGAGCTCTGACTCAAACGATGGCTTCGTAATTTGATGGCACTTGTGGAGAAGCCGTCATTGGCATTATCAGTAGTCAGATCCAGAGATGGGGCCTACCTAAGGAAGGTCACCAGGGGAAGTTCCCTGTCTCTCTGCCTCCTGTCCATCATGAGATAACTGCCCTGCCCCAGCTCATGTTCCCCACTGTGATGCTCATCCTCACCTTAGAGACCCAGAGCAGTAGAACCACACAATCATGAACTAAGACCTCTAACCCAGCTCTCCTTTTTCGTCTCTTGGGTACTCATCGGTGGTGAGGAGTGAACTGACACACTGCACCTTGTCAGCTGTAACCACTGACACCAGCATGAAACTCTGCATTCTGTCTAAGTTAACTGACACACTGCACCTTGTCAGCTGTGACCACTGACACCAGCATGAAACTCTGCATTCTGTCTAAGTTAACTGACACACTGCACCTTGTCAGCTGTGACCACTGACACCAGCATGAAACTCTGCATTCTGTCTAAGTTAACTGACACACTGCACCTTGTCAGCCTGTAACCACTGACACCAGCATGAAACTCTGCATTCTGTCTAAGTTAACTGACACACTGCACCTTGTCAGCCTGTAACCACTGACACCAGCATGAAACTCTGCATTCTGTCTAAGTTAACTGACACACTGCACCTTGTCAGCCTGTGACCACTGACACCAGCATGAAACTCTGCATTCTGTCTAAGTTAACTGACACACTGCACCTTGTCAGCTGTAACCACTGACACCAGCATGAAACTCTGCATTCTGTCTAAGTTAACTGACACACTGCACCTTGTCAGCCTGTGACCACTGACACCAGCATGAAACTCTGCATTCTGTCTAAGTTAACTGACACACTGCACCTTGTCAGCTGTGACCACTGACACCAGCATGAAACTCTGCATTCTGTCTAAGTTAACTGACACACTGCACCTTGTCAGCTGTAACCACTGACACCAGCATGAAACTCTGCATTCTGTCTAAGTTAACTGACACACTGCACCTTGTCAGCCTGTAACCACTGATACCAGCATGAAACTCTGCATTCTGTCTAAGTTAACTGACACACTGCACCTTGTCAGCCTGTGACCACTGACACCAGCATGAAACTCTGCATTCTGTCTAAGTTAACTGACACACTGCACCTTGTCAGCCTGTAACCACTGATACCAGCATGAAACTCTGCATTCTGTCTAAGTTAACTGACACACTGCACCTTGTCAGCCTGTAACCACTGATACCAGCATGAAACTCTGCATTCTGTCTAAGTTAACTGACACACTGCACCTTGTCAGCTGTAACCACTGACACCAGCATGAAACTCTGCATTCTGTCTAAGTTAACTGACACACTGCACCTTGTCAGCCTGTAACCACTGATACCAGCATGAAACTCTGCATTCTGTCTAAGTTAACTGACACACTGCACCTTGTCAGCCTGTGACCACTGACACCAGCATGAAACTCTGCATTCTGTCTAAGTTAACTGACACACTGCACCTTGTCAGCCTGTGACCACTGACACCAGCATGAAACTCTGCATTCTGTCTAAGTTAACTGACACACTGCACCTTGTCAGCCTGTAACCACTGATACCAGCATGAAACTCTGCATTCTGTCTAAGTTAACTGACACACTGCACCTTGTCAGCTGTAACCACTGATACCAGCATGAAACTCTGCATTCTGTCTAAGTTAACTGACACACTGCACCTTGTCAGCCTGTAACCACTGATACCAGCATGAAACTCTGCATTCTGTCTAAGTTAACTGACACACTGCACCTTGTCAGCCTGTAACCACTGATACCAGCATGAAACTCTGCATTCTGTCTAAGTTAACTGACACACTGAACCTTGTCAGCTGTAACCACTGACACCAGCATGAAACTCTGCATTCTGTCTAAGTTAACTGACACACTGCACCTTGTCAGCCTGTAACCACTGATACCAGCATGAAACTCTGCATTCTGTCTAAGTTAACTGACACACTGCACCTTGTCAGCCTGTAACCACTGACACCAGCATGAAACTCTGCATTCTGTCTAAGTTAACTGACACACTGCACCTTGTCAGCCTGTAACCACTGATACCAGCATGAAACTCTGCATTCTGTCTAAGTTAACTGACACACTGCACCTTGTCAGCCTGTAACCACTGATACCAGCATGAAACTCTGCATTCTGTCTAAGTTAACTGACACACTGCACCTTGTCAGCCTGTAACCACTGACACCAGCATGAAACTCTGCATTCTGTCTAAGTTAACTGACACACTGCACCTTGTCAGCCTGTGACCACTGACACCAGCATGAAACTCTGCATTCTGTCTAAGTTAACTGACACACTGCACCTTGTCAGCCTGTGACCACTGATACCAGCATGAAACTCTGCATTCTGTCTAAGTTAACTGACACACTGCACCTTGTCAGCTGTAACCACTGACACCAGCATGAAACTCTGCATTCTGTCTAAGTTAACTGACACACTGCACCTTGTCAGCCTGTGACCACTGACACCAGCATGAAACTCTGCATTCTGTCTAAGTTAACTGACACACTGCACCTTGTCAGCCTGTAACCACTGACACCAGCATGAAACTCTGCATTCTGTCTAAGTTAACTGACACACTGCACCTTGTCAGCCTGTGACCACTGACACCAGCATGAAACTCTGCATTCTGTCTAAGTTAACTGACACACTGCACCTTGTCAGCCTGTAACCACTGACACCAGCATGAAACTCTGCATTCTGTCTAAGTTAACTGACACACTGCACCTTGTCAGCTGTAACCACTGATACCAGCATGAAACTCTGCATTCTGTCTAAGTTAACTGACACACTGCACCTTGTCAGCCTGTAACCACTGATACCAGCATGAAACTCTGCATTCTGTCTAAGTTAACTGACACACTGCACCTTGTCAGCCTGTAACCACTGATACCAGCATGAAACTCTGCATTCTGTCTAAGTTAACTGACACACTGCACCTTGTCAGCCTGTGACCACTGATACCAGCATGAAACTCTGCATTCTGTCTAAGTTAACTGACACACTGCACCTTGTCAGCTGTAACCACTGATACCAGCATGAAACTCTGCATTCTGTCTAAGTTAACTGACACACTGCACCTTGTCAGCCTGTAACCACTGATACCAGCATGAAACTCTGCATTCTGTCTAAGTTAACTGACACACTGCACCTTGTCAGCCTGTGACCACTGATACCAGCATGAAACTCTGCATTCTGTCTAAGTTAACTGACACACTGCACCTTGTCAGCCTGTAACCACTGATACCAGCATGAAACTCTGCATTCTGTCTAAGTTAACTGACACACTGCACCTTGTCAGCCTGTAACCACTGATACCAGCATGAAACTCTGCATTCTGTCTAAGTTAACTGACACACTGCACCTTGTCAGCTGTAACCACTGACACCAGCATGAAACTCTGCATTCTGTCTAAGTTAACTGACACACTGCACCTTGTCAGCCGTGACCACTGATACCAGCATGAAACTCTGCATTCTGTCTAAGTTAACTGACACACTGCACCTTGTCAGCTGTAACCACTGATACCAGCATGAAACTCTGCATTCTGTCTAAGTTAACTGACACACTGCACCTTGTCAGCCTGTGACCACTGACACCAGCATGAAACTCTGCATTCTGTCTAAGTTAACTGACACACTGCACCTTGTCAGCCTGTGACCACTGATACCAGCATGAAACTCTGCATTCTGTCTAAGTTAACTGACACACTGCACCTTGTCAGCCGTGACCACTGATACCAGCATGAAACTCTGCATTCTGTCTAAGTTAACTGACACACTGCACCTTGTCAGCCTGTGACCACTGACACCAGCATGAAACTCTGCATTCTGTCTAAGTTAACTGACACACTGCACCTTGTCAGCCTGTGACCACTGATACCAGCATGAAACTCTGCATTCTGTCTAAGTTAACTGACACACTGCACCTTGTCAGCCTGTGACCACTGACACCAGCATGAAACTCTGCATTCTGTCTAAGTTAACTGACACACTGCACCTTGTCAGCTGTAACCACTGATACCAGCATGAAACTCTGCATTCTGTCTAAGTTAACTGACACACTGCACCTTGTCAGCCTGTGACCACTGACACCAGCATGAAACTCTGCATTCTGTCTAAGTTAACTGACACACTGCACCTTGTCAGCTGTAACCACTGATACCAGCATGAAACTCTGCATTCTGTCTAAGTTAACTGACACACTGCACCTTGTCAGCCTGTAACCACTGATACCAGCATGAAACTCTGCATTCTGTCTAAGTTAACTGACACACTGCACCTTGTCAGCCTGTAACCACTGATACCAGCATGAAACTCTGCATTCTGTCTAAGTTAACTGACACACTGCACCTTGTCAGCCTGTAACCACTGATACCAGCATGAAACTCTGCATTCTGTCTAAGTTAACTGACACACTGCACCTTGTCAGCTGTAACCACTGATACCAGCATGAAACTCTGCATTCTGTCTAAGTTAACTGACACACTGCACCTTGTCAGCCTGTAACCACTGATACCAGCATGAAACTCTGCATTCTGTCTAAGTTAACTGACACACTGCACCTTGTCAGCCTGTGACCACTGATACCAGCATGAAACTCTGCATTCTGTCTAAGTTAACTGACACACTGCACCTTGTCAGCCTGTAACCACTGATACCAGCATGAAACTCTGCATTCTGTCTAAGTTAACTGACACACTGCACCTTGTCAGCCTGTAACCACTGATACCAGCATGAAACTCTGCATTCTGTCTAAGTTAACTGACACACTGCACCTTGTCAGCCTGTGACCACTGATACCAGCATGAAACTCTGCATTCTGTCTAAGTTAACTGACACACTGCACCTTGTCAGCCTGTGACCACTGATACCAGCATGAAACTCTGCATTCTGTCTAAGTTAACTGACACACTGCACCTTGTCAGCCTGTGACCACTGATACCAGCATGAAACTCTGCATTCTGTCTAAGTTAACTGACACACTGCACCTTGTCAGCCTGTGACCACTGATACCAGCATGAAACTCTGCATTCTGTCTAAGCATGCTTTCTTTCCAAAATTTCCATTCACATCCTTGTCCCCTGTTCACTTACCAACACACACACAAACGCACGCACGCACGCATACATACATACATACATACACAAAAACAAAAGGGCTGGGAAGATGGCTCAGTGGTTAAAGGCTCTTCCAGAGACTGGGGTTTCATCCCCAGCACCCACATGGCAGCTCACTCTCTGTAATCTCAGTTCCAGGGGACCCGATACGCTTTTCTGGCCTCCATAGGCACTGCATACACATGGTACACACACATACATATGGGCAAAACACCCATACACATAACATTTTAAAATGAATATACATACATAGATAAACCGGACCCAAAACCATTGTTCTTCCTTTCTCTTGATCAGAAATGTCACCAGTTTCCCTTTTTAGTTAGAACAGGGTTATTGCCATGTTTTTAGTTAGAACAGGGCTAGCCATGTTTTTAGTTAGAACAGGGCTAGCCATGTTTTTAGTTAGAACAGGGCTAGCCATGTTTTTAGTTAGAACAGGGCTATTGCCATGTTTTTAGTTAGAACAGGGCTAGCCATGTTTTTAGTTAGAACAGGGCTATTGCCATGTTTTTAGTTAGAACAGGGCTAGCCATGTTTTTAGTTAGAACAGGGCTAGCCATGTTTTTAGTTAGAACAGGGCTAGCCATGTTTTTAGTTAGAACAGGGCTAGCTATGTTTTTAGTTAGAACAGGGCTATTGCCATGTTTTTTCTGTTTTGAACTTAAGAACCAAACAGTAGCCAAAAAGTAGAAGTTTAAATATACAATGACCAGCCTACAGGGCATGGTGGCTCATACCTTTAATCCTAGGACTCAGGAGGCAGAGAGGGGTGGGGGGGGGATCTCTGAGTTCAAGGTCAGCCTGGTCTACTGTGTAGCCAAGGCTACACAGAGAAACCCTGTCTCAATAAAAGAAATGAAAAAATAAATAAATGTACAAATGCCATCAATATTTTATTACACTAGAAATTATCTTCTGAAATATGCTTAGATGTTTTTCCAAAGTGAATTCTCTCAGAAATTCACCAAAACATTAGAAAGATTTACCTTTGGCCAATCCTAAAGCACCAGCTATTTTAAGTCTTGTTTCGTTTTGTTTTTTGAGACAGGGTTTCTCTGTGTAACAGTCCTGGAACTCGCTTTGTAGACAAGGATGTTCTTGAACTCACTGAGATCCGTCTCCCTTTACAAGTGAACCGTGCATTTTAAAAGCACAGGCTACGTTTTCAAACTGTGACCATATCATACAATGAGACTCATTCAGATGACAAACAAGTTATTATTCGAAAAGCAAAGCTCTGCACTCACACTGTCCAAGGTTCAGAGTTTACTCCAGTCAACTATGTCCTGAATTTACTTAACTGCTCGAGCTCAGTTTCCTCGTGTAAAGCCAGGATTTCTGACCAAGCTGCTCCATGGTTAAGACAATACATGAAGGGCTGGGTATGTACCACAGGTGGAGTGCTAGCCCAGCAACCACAAGCCACTGGGTTAGTTACCCAATACCACATAAAACAAGAAGTGGTGGACATACTAGTCATCCCAGCACTCCAGAAGGGGAGGCAAGGGGAGAAGAAGTCAGAGGGCAAACTTAGCTATAAAGAGAGTTGGAGCTTAGTCTTCAAGAGACTTGCCTCAGAATGAGAGAGGGAGTGAAAACCACTTAAGGCATATAAAAGCTCAATAAACCATTGCAATTACCATAAAACTAACACCTCTAGCCACTGAACGTACAAAAAAATGTATTTAAACATAACGTGTTTTAAAAATTGATTTACAAAACAAATAAGTAAAAACTAAACATGAAGTCAATATGAGACAGGATGGAAATACAGTTCTCAAGGTGTGGACATGGGAACAAGTAGCTCCTAGCTTAGGAATCTGGTTGAAACCTCTTGTCAGCCGAGAATCAATAATTCCAGCACAATTAACCACATTTTCTGTGAAGGTTTCCCACATAGACATAATACACCTTTTATAGAGAGAATGATAACAAAGCAGGGAACGTTATAGGTCCTGAGGGGACCTAATACTGTTGTTTTTCTAAGTGGACATCTTGTTGGTGTGGAAAGCTCAGAGCTCTTCTGGAGGACCCAGGACTCAATTCCCAATTATCTACATGGCAGTCCACAATCACCTGTAACTCTAATTCCAGAGGATCCAATGTCCTCTCTGACCTTTATAGTCATAAGGCACACACATGGTGCACAGACATACACACAGGCAAAACATCAATACATATCAAATAAAATAATAATTTTAATTCAAAAATGGAAACTCTTTCAAACTGCCTTCTTGATGTTTATGTCCACATCCACAGACTAAAGCCACTCAGCCTCAGAGAAGCTGGATTTCAAGGGCTGCAGTTACTGTAGAGGTTCATAACTGGTCAGTGGTAAGAGCAAGTGATTGCTGAGTGCTCAGTCCTGAATGGGACATCTCTACAACCCCTTCAAAGACTCAGAGAGCATCACTAGAGAGGCAGGAGAAAGACTGTAAGAGCTGGAAAATGAAGAACAGCATGTGAAACCCTGTCTTCTACAAATGGTGTCACCACGGCAATCATGAATTCATAGCAGCTACGATTACCTGCACAAGATCTAGCAGTCAACATCCCCGAAAAGAGAGACACTGAAGACCTCACTCCCCCATCTGCCCCCAGGAGAAGCTATTGGCTGGTGAAGGTTACTAGAGGAGTGTAATTAAATTAACTAAAACCCAAGTGGAATGGGTACCTTTAATGTGGGCCAGTCTATAAAAAAGTCATAAAAAAGGAAGCTCTCTCTCTCTTTCCCTGATTATTCTAGATCTCTCAGGCAAATTCATTCCTTCACATTACAGCCTACTTCTTTGGGATTCTGGTATATACTGATGACCAGATGAGCCATCACCCTCATGGACTGAACTATTGGATTCTTGGACCTTCTTGATAGACAGCCATTACTGAACTAGCTGGACCACAGACTTTAAGCCATCCTAATAAATCCCCTTTACGTGGGTAGGTAGGTAGAAAAACAGACAGGTAGGTGGAAGCTGCTGGTTTATTCCTGGCTGACCAGACCTGAAATAATCACACAGACGGTATTAATTAAAACACTGCTTGGCCAATCACTTGGGCATATTGCTAGCTAGCTCTTATATCTTAAATTAATCCGTTTTTATTAATCTGTATATTTGATGGAGGAAGGTCATTGGTTAATTAATAAACTGCTTGGCCCTGATAGGTTAGAGCATAGGTGGGTGGAGTAAACAGAACAGAATGCTGTGAGGAAGAGGAAGTGAGCTCAGATGCCATTTCCTCTCCTCTCTGGGGCAGACATGATGAACCTCCAAACCAGGATGGACGTAGGCTAGAATCTTCCCGGTAAGCGCACCTTGGTTAAAGCAAGATATGAGAGCCAGTAAGAGGCTAGAGCTAATGGGCCAAGCAGTGTGTAAATGAATACAGTTTGTGTGTTATTATTTCGGGGCATAAGCTAGCCAGGTGGCCAGGAGCCGGGCGGTAGGAACGCAGCCCGCAGCTCCTACTACAGAACGGCGCCCAACATGGGGCTCGAACCCATGACCCTGGGGCATGGTCTCTCAGCGGCTATTGGCTGGAGGAGTGGAAGGACCTCCCGCAACATATATTGCCACATGGTTGTGGTCTAATGACAAGGTTCTATCTGGTGTCTACTGTTTGTCTCCTACAGGGGCTACATGGGATCTCACTGACTATTCCTACTTTCTCCTAGCATTCGGCTTAGTTTTCCTGGCCAGTACTATTCTGCCCTGAAGTTTCTTTAGTCATTAACCAATAAAAGTAACACATATACAGAAGAACTTCCTACATCATCTCCCCTTTTCTGTCTAAATAAAAAGGTTTTAACTTTAACATAGCAAGACTACATACAACAGTTATCAAGCAAGAATTATAGTTACAATATTTATATATCTACTTATCTTTTATCATAACTAAGAAAAATCATAACTATATATTCTTTAACTCCATCAAAGACTCCAGAAGGATATAATATTATCTAAGTTAACAGGACATGCATTGTAAGCAACTTCCAAATCTCCAGAACTGACAGACATCATGCTGCCTGGACAGTCACCCAAAGTTCTTCTGTAATGTTGGGGCATCCATCTTCGGCCTGTAAGGCCCATAGTATCCATCAGACTTTTCCATGAAGCAGGAAATTACAAAGACAGTTCCACTCGTATTGGTAGTTTGTCAGTCACTTTTCTGTGTGTCCTACAGAATGTCTGGCAGACTCTTTCATGAAGCAGGAACCCTGAAGGACTGTCACTTTAGGCAAGTTCAGCAGTCATTTCTCTGTGGGTCCTCCATGTCCAGTTCATACAGCATAACATAAAGCAGTCCAGGCAAGAGTGGTTTCTTGGCAAAATGGCTAACCAACTCCATTAGGGGCCTCTTTGATACCCATCATCCTCTTGAAGTAGATTGGTGCTACCAGGAGCAGATGTGCCTCATTGTCATGGAAAGTCCTAAGTTCTAACATTTTAAATAACATATTCTGTGAGTTTTTGAAAGGTCTGAAGAATACCTACGCATCTAAAACATATCTCTATATAGCTAGAAAAACTAACATAATTACAAGCTTGACTATTAGAGATGATTATCTATTGACCTGTATTTCTCAATTATACATTACATTTTAAAACGAACTGCACAAACACAATGCCTTAATCAAGGGCAGAAATATACATAAAACAAAATTGACCTTAAATAAACCAAGACCCATACAAAGTATTCATCTCTATATCACAGACAGACAGATTCTATCAGTTCCGTTTCTCTACAAAACCCTGAATGATACAGGGAGACAGAGAGGGTTTTTCTTCAGTACTGTAGTCACTGGTAAATTGTTCATGTACCAGTAAATATTCCACACCCATGCTCCTACAAGAATTAAAAAAAAAAATGACCCACACTTAAGGCCTACACTTGTATGCTTGTATATCCTTCCAGTTTGCCCTTACTGCTTTCCCAGATATTTTCTGGAAATCTCAAACAAGACCAAATGCCATTCCAGAATTCACTTAGGTTCCTTAGCAACTCTGAGATACAACTTCAGAAACCACAAAAGCAGAAGGTATGATTGCTGTAATGACACTTAATTGCAAATTCCCTTATAAAAGCCCACACTTGTGTTCTTGTGAAGACCTGGACACCTCTACACCTCTACACTCCTCTCTCTCTCTCTCTCTCTCTCTCTCTCTCTCTCTCTCTCTCTCTCCCCACCCCCCCTCAATTCCCATACTTAAATCTATAGGTTAAAAATGTCTTTTAATAAATTCCAACTGTGTTTCAGTCTGGTTCAGTCTAAAATACTTTTCTGCAGCAAAATCAAGACTCCAGGCTTACCCGAGTAGGGGCTTCCTAGGCTAGTCAAGAGTAAGCTCTCTGCTTCCCTACATAAGGTTTACAGAAGTAGAAAGGCAGATGGGAGGGGAAAAGTCTTGAAAAGTTTCAAGCGGAGTGGTGGGATACAGTTCAAGTTTACATAAAGGAGCACGGAGAGAAGGCAGGGAGGAGTCAGAGGGGTTGTGGCAGCACTGTGCCAACCCACACTCGGCACCTTCTACGGCACTGTGCTAAGTGACAACATTCACAAGAAGCAGCCTCAGCTGATACGCTAAAAGAACATAAAATTAAAAGCAAAAACAAAACAAAAAAAATGGGCAATGGGGTGCACACCTTTAATTACAACACTCGGGGACAGAGACAGGTAGATCTCTGAGTTCGAGGCCAGCTTGGTCTACAGAGCAAGTTCCAGGACTACACAGAGAAACTCTGTCTTCATTTAAAAACAAACACATGTGCATCCAAGATACAGCCCGTTGGTCAAGTGCATGCCTAGCATGTATACTGCGCTGGGGTCAACCATCCTATATAAACTAACTCCAGCATTCAAGAAGCAGAATAACATCAGAGGTTCAAGGTCATCCTCAGCTATAGAGAGTTAAGGCCAGCCTGGCCTATAGGAGATCCTATCTCAAAGCAGGGAGGTTAAAGATTTGACTTAGTAGTTAAGAGCACTTATTGCTCTAATAGAGAATCCAGGTTCTTTCTGTCACCAGCTTCCACATGGCAGCTGACAACTAATTCCAGTACCCAGGGCTCCAGCATCCCCTCTGACCTCTGAGACCTCATGCATGCACTTGGTACAGATAAACTCATGAAAGAGTGTACACACCTTCAGTAAAAATACAAGGGACAAGTGGTACGGGAGAATTGTCTGTATTCTGTCAATCATGTTTAAAATAAACGCTGATTGGCTGGTAGCCAGGCAGGAAGTATAGGCGGGAAAACCAGACAGGTAGTAGAGGTGGGACAATGAGAACAGGAGTATTCTGGGAAGAAGCAAGCTCTTTCCCCTAGTCCTGTCCAGACACCGAAGAAGCAGGATGTGACCTGCCCCGCTGAAAAAGGTACTGAGCCATGTGACCCAATAATGGGTTGATATAAGTTATACGAGCTAATATGAAGCCTGAGCTAATGTGCCAATCAGTTTTATAACTTATGTAGACCTTCTGTGTGATTCTTTGGGACCTAACAACTGTGGGAACCGGGCAGGACAGAAACCCCAACAAGCAGGCCCTCATGTTACAGGGGCAGGTGCGCTGGCTCAGAGGGTAAAGATGCTCACTGCATATAGCCTGATGGCATTGAGGGAGAAAACTGGCTCCTGAAAGTTGTCTACACTGTGGTAAGCACACCCACACTCACACTAAATAAATGCAATTTAAATTAAAAAAAGAAAGAAAGAGGGAGAGAGCAAGCTAGGGAGACGACTCAGTCAGGAAAGAGCTTGCCATGCGAGACCGAAGTCTGGTACCCTAAAAAGCCTATACACCTGTATCCCCAGCTCTAAGAGCGCAGAAGCAAAAGTCCTCAGGGTTTGTGACTAGCCAGTCTAACTGAACCAAAGAGCTCCAGATTCAGTAGGAAATCCTGTCTCAAAAATAAAAGGGTGGGGGGATGGATAGTGATTGAGGAAGACACCTGACAGTGACCTCTGGTCTCCACATATATGAACACACATATGCACATACACACACAGTGAAAGCTTCTTTATTACACAGATAGCACCTGGTATCAAGTAATGAAGCCTCTTTCCTCTGTTAGCCTGAATCTAAAATATCACAGTCCTTCCATCTATCTTGCAACACTACGGGATTAACACTACCCTAAGAAATCCCAAACATAACTTGGTTAACAAGTTCACATGGTCTGATTCCTCCCCAGCACCACCTAGGCTCTGCCGCTAGCCTCAGTGGACTCCAGCACCCCCTAGGCTCTGCCGCTAGCCTCAGTGGACTCCAGCACCCCCTAGGCTCTGCGGCTCCCTCAGTGGACCCCAGCACCCCCTAGGCTCTGCCGCTCCCTCAGTGCACCCCAGCACCCCCTAGGCTCTGCCGCTCCCTCAGTGCACCCCAGCACCCCCTAGGCTCTGCCGCTCCCTCAGTGGACTTCCCTCTGGACACAGGCTCTCACAACACTGTTGTTTTCCTTTTCCTAGAAAAAAGACCACCTCATCCTTCAAACTTGTATACTTTTTTAAGCATTTTATTTTTATGTTATGTGTATGAGTGTTTTATTTACACGCGTGTCTGTGCGTCACATGCATGTCTGGTGCCTTCAAAGGCCAGAACTCTAAATGGTTTAGAGCTGCCATGTGAATTTGGGGGATTAAATCTGGGTTCTCTGGAAATGCTCTGAAGGGCTGAGCCATCTCTCAAGGGCCAGTTGTAAAATTCTTTTATTATTGCTTTATTACAGGTGTGAGTATGACGGAGGTGAGAACACAACTTTGGGGAGTTGGTTCTCTCCTTCCACCTTCAGGTGAGTTCCAAGTATGAGCCAAGGTCATCAGGGCTTTGTAGCAAGCACTCTTAACCACTAAGCCACCTAACTGACTCTTGCTGAAATCTCTATTTACAAAGGGAGCTGTTGTTTAACTTAACTAGCACAATATACTCAAAGAAATACTATTAATAGTATTGACTGTTTCTTGGAATCTAGGTCAATGATGCAGCTCTACCTAAATGTACCAGGCAGAGAGCTGGATTCCTGGGCAAGTCATGTGACTCTGTGGGCCTTGAGTCCATCTTCTCCACAAGTGGCATTATACGCCTAATATGAGGAGAGAATGAATCAATCCAGAATAGTGGTGTACATTACACAGGTCTAAATATCCTTGACTTGGTCAACTCAGTCTATTTTATTTTTTCTCAGCACCAAAACTTCTCAATAAGGTTTTATTGTCTCATTACTAGAGAAATTTGTAAACACTGGGAACTGTACTCATCTACACAGGAGACAGTCAATAAAGATTTTTGTAATTTATTTTTATTTTTAAGTGAATTTGTGTTTTGCCTGAATGTATGTCTATGCGAGGATGTTGGATCCCCTGGAAATTGAGTTACAGACAGTTGTGAGCTGCCATGTGGGTCCTGGGAGTTGAACTTAGGTCCTCTGGAAGAGCAGTCAATGCTCTTAACCACTGAGCCATCTCTCCAGCTCCCAATAAAGACTGTTTTACAAAACTCTCTGAAAAGGCATACATCTAATATACAGTATCCAAACCTGGTGTGATGGTGCACACCTATAAGACCAGCACTTAGAGAGTGGGAACAGGAGACCAAGGCCTCCCCCACGACACAGCAAATCTGAGGCCAACCTAGGCTAACTGAGACCCTGCCTCAAGAAAACAAATCCCACAAAAGAATAAGTATTCAAAGTATGAGTCCAAAGTCCCTACCTTTCCACTACAAACCATTTCATAGTGTCAGAGATTTTGCAAGAGCAAAAATAGATTGATTACAGGATGATAAAAATTAAAAAAAAAAAAAAAAAAGCTGTGTGGCGCAACACACGGAACAGTGAGAGCCAACATTCTGAGACTAATACGTCAGAAACTATCCTTCAGCTCACGATGCCTAATGGACCTGTTTCCACTTCCTTAAAGAGAATGAAATGAGCTTGGCTATGGAAGTACACACAGCACCCAGAGGCGAACGGCAGGTGGATCTCTGTGAGTCTGAGGTCAGTCTGGTGTACACAGAGCATTACAGAACAGCCAGGGCTGTACAGAGAGACTTCCATCTAAATCAAAAACAAAAACAAACAAACAACAAAAAATATGAGGCAGATCATTTCTGAAGGGTCTTCCAACTCAAATTTCAAAATAACCATAAACCAAACATTATAGAGATTTTATACCGCCCCGGGGAGGTAGAGAAAGATTTGACACAGGTTTCTTCTACATAACCTAGCATGGTGGTGAACTCCCAATCCTACCGCAGCCTTTCCAATGACGTGATTACAGACGCACAACACTTCGCAACTGACTGAACGATATACATCAGAAAAGACAGGGAAGCTTAATAGGCACACAACAACAGCTCTCAAAGGGTTTTCACCCTTTGCTCAAGGAACAGTAAATCCACTTTAAAACTTAAGTAAGTCAGTGCGGCAAGTGACAACATATTCCATGAGTAAGGAGAAAGGAGGCTCACACAAACTCCAATCTGTGGGCCAAAATGTTACCATGACACCCAGGGTGACTGGCGGTGAAGTATGTTTCTAACCAGGCTAAGTAAGCACTGCCAAGGAAGAGAAATAAATGCAGAAGGTGCGTTTCCCACGCAGTATAAAGTGGTGCCATACAGTTTAAACAGGCTTTCGGCTCACACTTGTGGACTCTTAACAATCCTGACTTAGAACAATTTTCTTTTTCTTTCAAACCTTTGTACAAACTCGCAGTCTTTTAACTATTCACATAGCAATCCATATTCACACAGCAATCCTTCAAAGTCGCTGCAAAGTCAGCAAAGGAGCACGTGAACTGTAGAACTCTTACAAGCTGTCTGGAAAGCTGGGAGAAGCCAGCTCCGCCAGGCGCTGGGACCCCAGCACCCGCAGAGGGTTTCTCTCCATTGGAAGGCCCGTGCCCGCCCGGAAGAGCTCAGGCTAGAGCCCTGGGGCGCGAGCCTTCTCCCAGGGATGCCCCTGCCAGGACGGAATGTGAGCACAGCCGGCTCGGGATATGCGGCCTGGGGCAGCCGGGATGCACCGCGGGTGCCGCCTGGGAACCCGGGGCAGCCAGGCCGTTGCAGGCAAGCCCGGCGTTGCTCACCTTCAGCATCCACAGCAGTTGCTGCGGGGGCCGCCGCCAATGTCGCCCGGCCGCCACCGTCCCGACCCACAGCCCCGCCATTGTCGACCCTGCACACCGGCCGGCCGCTGACCTCTCACCCCCGTCAAGGGGCGGGGAAGGGGAGCGTCCGGGATACGGCCAATCAGGAGCCTCGGGTCCTAAGCTCCGCCCCCGGATGAGTGGGTCGCGGAGGGAGCGGATCCCAGACGGAGCGGCTCCAGACCCGGCCAGCGGAGAGCGGGCGCGCGTTAGGACCCGGGGGGAGCCGACCACGGTTCTCCCACGACCGCGTCTCCCCGCGCTGAAAAAGCTGGCTTAGAGCCCACACTGGGCGGCCACAGATCCACCGCTAGCCAATCGGGTGCATCCGTGCCCCTTTTACTTTCTTGCTGGGTATTTTAAAGCAAATCTCACCTGTAAACACCTCTGTATTGGGACGGACGCTCAATTACTTTGCCTGCCCCGAGGAATCAGTTTGAAAGGGTCACGAAGTCAGGCAGCTGCTGCCTGGGGAGAGCAAGAAAGACAGGTTTGCGGACCGCAGAGAGCAGCAAGCTCTGCAGTAGGATCATAAAGGCAAAGGATTACCTATTGCACTGGCGCCAGAGGCTAAACCCAGTTTCCTAGTTAGGAAACTCGATTTCCCTTGCCCTTCCTTCTCTCGCTACGACTTTAACCACCGTTTTTTTGCTCTTTGGATTCGTTTTTTTAGGCTTTGTTTTTATGACAGAGATTCCTTCGGTGAGACGGGCCTGTAGCAGAAACTAATTGTGTTGGTCTCCATTTTGTAAGAAAATTGGCCTCGATTTCAGAGATCCGCCTGCGTCGGCGCGTGACCTTCTTTCCTAACGAAGACATGTTGGTGGAATCTGGAACCAGAAGTTAACCACATCATGAACCTGGAATATACTCTGAAGAGCCCAGGTCGCCGACACTACAGCCGTCACTGCAGTCTCCTACTGCACTGTTATGCGAGAATAGCTAACCTTTCTTTTATTTAAATCTCTGACATTTTGTCTGTTATGGCAGCTCACCTCATTAACTTTCCCTACGAACATGTGAACAATTATCAAAAAAACGAGCAATACCCACCCTAGTTAGGACACTGATGACAGGCCAGATACATGACTCCACCCGTCCGGCTTTGTGATCCTCTGACTTTAACTGGGGTTACTTAGAACATTGGTAATGGAAGGGACGCTGCCCCAGCAAACCATTGCCATTACGTATCCTCAGAGAGAGACAGAACCTTCTGAGCCCTACCAACCCTTCACAAGGGACCATTAATCGACTCTTTAATTAATGGAACCTTAATTTATGAGGTCTCATCTGAATAATCACAGATGTTCTGGTTTCGAAAGGGCAACCGCCATGTTAATGACCAGTGGACAGTGTTCCACAACACAGCTAAAACTGTATTCTAACCAGTTCATCAAGTCTCCGGAAATAAGGCCCCGCCATAAGGAAGCTTGAACCCCAGCTCTCTGTGCTTGGCTTAGGTTCCGGCGACGTGGCTAAACGCACCAAGAAGGTCGGGATCGTCGGGAAATACGGGACCCGCTACGGTGCCTCCCTCCGGAAAATGGTGAAGAAAATTGAAATCAGCCAGCACACCAAGTACACATACTTCTTCTGTGGCAAGACCAAGATGAAGAGACGAGCCGCTGGCATCTGGCACTGTGGCTCCTGCATGAAGACAGTGGCTGGCGGGGCCTGGACCTACAACACGACTTCTGCCGTCACAGTGAAGTCTGCCATCAGAAGACTGAAGGAACTGAAAGACCAGTAAAAGTGCTACCATTTGATACCCAAGCCTACTACAACAGTGCACAGCCAACTAAATAAATGGGTTAATTTACGTAAAAAAAAAAAAAAAGAGAGAGAGAGAGAACCCCAACAATGTCAACCAGGGAGTGAAGGCTCTTTAAGGCTACTGCATGCTTTTGGTAAAACCATCACTTTCAATATCATAGACAGCATTGATGACCCTGTCACTGATGGAATGCACAATTCTAAGACAACACTTCCAAAGGAAAATTGATCTTTTGAGCTGAACATCGCAAAACCTTACAGGATTTGCGTCATGTGGTTTGTGATGCTTACTATCCCCAAACCATGCTTCCTGTTAGCAATTATCTGAAAACAATTATTCATTATATTTCATCTAAGTGTTTTTAAAATTCAGTTTATGGGGGCTGGAGAGATGGCTCAGTGGTTAAGAGCACTGCCTGCTCTTCCAAAGGTCCTGAGTTCAATTCCCAGCAACCACATGGTGGCTCACAACCATCTGTAATGAGGTCTGGTGTCCTCTTCTGGCCTGCAGACATACACACAGACAGAATATTGTATACATAATAAATAAATAAATAAATATTTAAAAAAAAGATTCAGTTTATGCTTTGCCTACATGTATATGTGTGTATCACGTGTCCGTGGAAGTCAGAAGATGTTGGCTACCCTGGAGCTGGAATTACAATTGGTTGCCAGGCACCACGTGACTTCAGAGAGCTGAACTCAGGTCCTCTGCAAGAAATATCAGTTCTCTTAACCACTGAGCCATCTCTCCAGCCCCTTCATCCAGTTCTCTATCTGTGACCAGCAGAAAGTAATCCTCAGAGTTGTGAAAGTATATTTAGATCACACTCCAGATTCTAGGTGGTTCTTGAGAAGTCTAGTGCCAACTCATTCTTGATCTTCCATTTCCTGTTAGAACCATCCAACTGATCCTCTACTATTGTTTCTTGGTTATAGAGCAAAAATAAGTTGGATAGTAAGGAAAGTGTGGTGACTTGGAAATGATGTCCCCCATAAGTCTCTAGCATTTGAATACTTGGTCCCCAGGTAACGGCTGTTTGAGGAGGATTAGGAGGTATGGCCTTCCTGGAAGATATCACTGGGGATGGGGTAGTTCCCAATGTTTCCAGTTTGTGGATGCAGATGTGAGCCCTCAGCTACTGCTCCAATGCCATATCTGCCTGCCTGCTGCCATGTTTTCCATCCTTCTGGAATCATAAACCCTTCCTTCTTTTCTCTTTTCTTCTTTTTCCTACTTCCTTTTATTTATTGGTTATGTCTTTCATATCATGGATCTCCACCCCATTCATTCCCCTATCCCTTACAGCCTTCCCCCCAAAATAAAATAAAACAAAGTTCAAGAGAAAGAGAAAAAAAACAATCTCATTCTGGAAGCTGTAGGATGGCACAATGAGTCACTGAGTGAACATTTTTATCCACATATCTTTACTTGCAAATTTTCATTGCAAAGAGTCGCTGGTCTGGTTCCAAGGCTCTTATTTCTGCTACACCATTGATGCTGGGCCCTCTCTGGAGCTCCTCTTGGTTATTCTGCTCTTGCCCTGTGTCTTGGAGATCCTGCAGCTTTGGGTCTTCAGGACCAACCCCTTCACATGCTCCAGCGGATCAGTCAGGGAGGATGTTGGGGTGGGCCAACTCATAACCCTGGTTCTGGGCCTGGGTTGCTGGGTTGATCAGCCTGCCAGCTCTCCCTTGTCCTCACCACCAGAATGAGCTCTCCTGCATTGCCCTGGCAGTTCACCCCTTGCAGCAGTGAGCAAGGGGCGGGGCCAGCTCTCCTGCTTTCCCATCCTCAGGGTCAGATCTCCCAGGCCTACACCTTCAGGGCCAGCTCTCCTGTGTTACCCAGGCATGGCATGGGGCCACTCTTCCTGCCTTGTCCTGCCTCAGGCATGAATGGGTATGTGTGTGGGTCTCTCCCCGCCACCCATGCTGTCACATGACAGATGAAACCTTTCCTCCTATAAACTGCTTTGGTCATAGTATTTTATCATGGCATTAGAACAGTCACTAGAACTTTCTAGAGTCCCAAGAAGCTACATCCACAACAAACAGCAAGCTTGCACTGCACTCCACTGGGAGACCACAAACTTTGAACTACATATATATGGCACCCTATAAATGCAGATTACTAGGAACTCTGCCCCCATAGCCGTGACATATATACAAAGGCTCTACTTCCTTGACTTAGCCTGATCAATATACTAAGTAAGCAGAAGAGAAACTGTACATGATTCTGGTGCACGAACGGTAAGCTGAAGCAGAGCCTTGGTTGCCCCTGATGACTATTAGCAATGCTAGACTAGAAACCACCTAGAATTCTCTTCTCTGTGTTTCCTAGATTAGCGTTAACCAAAAGAGAAATCTGAAAAACAATTAGACTGCAAAAGTCAAGCTGTGACTACCACTCCCACCAAGTTACCACTGTAAGATATGAAACATTGTTTCCTGGAAGTTGTGTTAGTCCACAGTCTCCCCTTTGCCTAACTGTCTGTCTGCTGACCAGAAGCTACCATGAGAGACGTGGATGCAGCCCTACAGAAGTGCTAACCATACTGGAGTAACTTCTCACACGATGTCCTTTCTCACATTCCCTGTTTAGCAGCCAAACCTTCTGATGTTTTTGGTTGCCAGCCCAGCCTTAAACGACTGAGCCATCTCTCCAGCCCAGCAGCCAAACGTTTTGTTCACTTCTGCCAATACTTTAGGCAAAATCACGTTGTCTTCTTTATCTGATTCTTGTAGAACAATCTTTGGCAGAGCTCTAGAAATAGCTGGAACTTCGTTCTGAAACACTAAATTCCCACCTTAAAATGATACTACATTCTATCAGTCAATGTAGCATCTCCTGGATATCAGTGGTGAGTGGATTTTTGTCTTAGTCCTACCCACCCACAACCCTCACCAAATGAGTCTAAACAAACCAAAGCATCCTCTCAAAGAATTCCATAATAGAGATAAGTAACCCTTTCCTACAAAGGGACACAATAAATAGGTAAGGCGTGGAGATCCACATACTTCTGTACCCATGCACACTTAACTGCATGACAATCTTTTTAAAATTATAGGCATGATGACACATACCTGTAGTTCCAGAACTTGCGAGGCTGAGCCTGGACCATAGCAAGTTCAAAACCAGCAGGTAATACATAATGAACTCTTGGCTAATCTGAGCTACAGAGTGACACCCTGTCTCAAAAATCAAACAACGGCAACAAGGCGGTGAGGCAGGGGTTACATATCATCTATTTCCCACTACTGAGACCTCTCAGGCAGAGGTCCTAGGCTCAGGTATCTAGTCATGATATCCATTTCAAGCTCACAGAGTTTATTAGTTGCTTTTCTGTTTTTGTGGGAAAACACCAAGACCAAGGTAAGTTATGCAAGGAGGAGTTTACTTGGGCTCGTAGATGCAGCGGGATGAGTCCTCAGTGGTGGGAAAAAGTGTGGCCGTAGGCATGATTGCCAGAGTAGGAAGCTGGGAGCTCAAATCCTCAACCTCAAGAATAGAGCAGAGAAAGCAAAGCAGAAGCAGGACAAAGCCTTAAGTCCTCAAAGCCTACTCAAATGACACACGTCAACCAGCGGGGCTGCACCTCCTAAACCTGCCCAAACCACACAGACAACTGGGGACCAAGTGTGCTAATGCCTGAGCCTCTGGGGGACAGTTCCTAGTCAAACCACTACCATTGCCAACGGATTTTGTACCATGGTTTTGTTTGCTTTTAATATTCAGCTTTCTCAAAGGTATATATTGTATATTGTACATTTCTCTCACACCCCATTCCCCCTTCCCTCTTTTGTCTTGTCCCTCCCTTTCCTGTTTGTCTTTGTTCCCCTAAACAATTTCACTTCTACTTTAATACATACACAACACACACACACACATACACATAGGATCTTCATGTGACTGTATAAATCTATGAATCACAAATGAGGGAAAACATGCAATATTCATCTTTCTAAGACTGGCTTAATTTAATATGATTGTCTCCAATTGTGTCAATTTTCCTGAAAACTATTTAATTTCATTCTTCTTTATGGTTAAAAGAATCTATTATATATAATTGGTTTTATATAATGGAGTTGATTCCTGGGACCCACATCATGCATGGGAAGAGAGAACCAACTCCCATAAGTTGTTCTCTGACGTACATACACACACAACACAGAGAGAGAGGGAGAGAGAGAGAGAGAGAGAGAGAGAGAGAGAGAGAGAGAGAGAGATCACATTTTCCTTATCTCTTCTTCATTTAAATGCTGTGGAAGGTAGCACAATAAACTGGTGTGGAAGTATCTCTGGCATGTTGACATAGAGTCTTCTAGGTAAATACAAAGGAGTGGCATGGTTGGTCATACAGAGGTGTGTTTTTAGTTTTTTGTGGATCTAACATGCTGACTTCCATAGTGGCTAGAATAGTTTACTTTCCACCAGAAGTTTCTAAGCATTTGTTATTGTTGTGGTATTTGCTGTGGTCTTGCAGGAGCAATGGAACTTTTTTTTTTTCAGGCAATTTCTTTAAGTTCATTCTCAAGGCATTAGAAGATCTTGCCAGTGATTCTTCAACATGTTAAATTTCTATTTAAATAAGCTAGACTTCTCTTGTTTGCTAATAAAGATTCCTAACAATAAATGAAATTAGTTCAGCACCCTAAATAAACAGTATAAGGTCAGAGAGCTGCATTCTGTAGCAGGCTTTTTCTTTTTTTTAAGATTTATTTATTTATTATGTATACAGTATTTTCAGTATTCTGTCTGTATTCTGCCTGCAGGCTAGAAGAGGACTCCGGATCTCAGTACAGATCGTTGTGAGCCACCATGTGGTTGCTGGGAATTGAACTCAGGACCTTTGGAAGACGAGACAATGCTCTTAACCACTGAGCCATCTCTCCAGCCCATAGCAGGCTTTTTCTTTGGGCTCCCAGCTCACATGTAATGACATGGAGACTTAGTATTAATTATGAAAGCTCACCCTTAGCTTAGGCTTGTTCCTAACTAGTTCTTATAATTTAAATTAATCTATATCTTTTAAACTAAGTTCTTTTACATGGCTCAGTTACCTTTACTCTCTGCTGCCCACCCTGCTTCCTCCAAGTCTAGCTGGCAACTCTCCAAATCCTCTGTCCCCAGAAGTCCTACCGAACTTCTTCCTGCCTAGCTAATGGCCATCCAGCTCTTTACTAAACCACTTGCAGCAACACATCTTCACATAGTGTAAAGGAATATTTCATTCAATAAGTGCATTTAGTTCATCTGTTCCAATCAGTATTAAATGATGTGGGATTCCCCTCTGTATGCTGTGAATATGTTTTATTACCATTGGTTAATGAATAAAGCTGCTTCAGCCAATGGCTTAGCAGGGCAAAGCCAGGTGAGAGAGTAGAACAGAGAGAGAGAAAGAGAGAGAGAGAGAGAAAGAGAGAGAGAGAGAGAGAGAGAGAGAGAGAGAGAGAGAGAGAGAGAGAGAGAGAGGAGGCAGAGTCAAAGAGACACCATGTAGCTGCTGAAGGAGAAGGACACACCAGAACCTTAGGAACCTTTCCAATAGGCCACAGCCTCATCATGATACACAGATTGATAAAAATGGATTAATTTAAGATGTAAGAGCTAGCTAGGAATATGCTAGAGTAATGGCCAAACAGTGTTGTAATTAAAATAGTTTCTGTGTGGTTATTCAGGTCTGAGTGGCAGGGAAACAAACAAGCAGTCTCCATCTACAATAAAATAGATAAACATGATCTACTTTTTCAAGACACTTAGCATTTATCTGGGGGAGGGATGGCATGATGATCCTTTAAAAGGACATACCACCAAGTGGGAGGACCTGAGTTTGATTCCTGGGACCCACAACACGGAAGGAGAGAGCCAACTCGACAAACTGTTCTCTGGCCTTCCTTTGCATGGCATGACATACGTGTACCAACACAGGTACACACACCCACACACCCACACAAAGAATTGTTCGTCTGAAGAGTAAAAAGTAGTGCACTGAAGAAAAATGATGATATTCTGTAGTAGGAGCTGTGGGTTGCATTCCTGCCGCCCCAGCTCCCAGCCGCCTGGCTAGCTTATGCCCCGAAATAACACACAAATTGTATTCTTTTAAACACTGCTTGGCCCATTATATCTAGCCTCTTCTCGGCTAACTCTCGCACCTGGACGAGCCCATTTCTAATAAAGTGTGTAGCACCCCAAAGTGCACTTACCGGGAAGATTCTAGCCTATGTCCATCCTGGGTCAGAGCTTCATCGTGTCTGCTCCAGAGAGCAGAGCTATCGAGTCTGAGCTCACTTCCTCTTCCTCCCAGCATTCTGTTCTGTTTACTCCACCCACCTATGTTCTAACCTATAAAATGGGCCAAGGCAGTTTCTTTATTAGCCAATGAAATCAACAGATTGATATATGACACTCCCACATCATTTCCCCTTTCTGTTTGTTCAGCATATCCTTTATAGTACGATTTGATCTTTCTATAACTGTCTGACCTGTAGGATTATTTGGTATACCTGTAATATGTTTTATGTGTCTGTGTATATCTGTATGTGTGTGTGCATGTCTGTGTCTGTGTACATCTGTTTGTGTGTGTGTGTGTGTTTCTGTGCTGTATCTGGTGTCTGCATGCCTGCCTGTGTGTGTTTGTGTAGTGTGTGTGTGTGTATGTGTGTGTGTGTGTGTGTGTGTGTGTAGGCAAAAGGACAACCAAGGATGCCCTTCCTTCCCAGGAATTGTCTGTCTTATTTTTTGTTTTGGAAACTTTTTTGAAGTAGGGTCTTTCATTTAGAACTTTTTTTTTGAGAAAAAACACAGCGCAGTGGTGGTGTACTCCTTTAATCCCAGCACTTGGGAGGCAGAGGTAGGTGGATCTCTGTGAGTTCAATGTCAGCCTGGTCTACAGAGCACATTCCAAGGCAGCCAAAAGCTACACAGAGAAACCCTGTCTCAGAAAAAAAAGGGGAAAAAAAGGAAAAAGAATAAACAACACTAGGGATGGAGAGGTAGCTCAGGGGTTAAGAGCACTTATTGCTCTTTCAGAGGATCTGAGTTTGGTTCTCAACACCCACATTGGCTCACAACTACCCATAACTCCAGTTTCAAGGGACCAGAGGCCACTTTCTGACTTTATTGAGCATCTGACATGCATGTGGTACATCTACACACATGAAACAAAGCACTCACACACATGAATAGGTCTAAAAGAAGGTTTCTGAGAAAGAACTGACACTAAAAGCCAGATGTGGTAGCTCATGTCTGTAATCTTAGCAGCTGAGAAGCTGAAGCAGAAGAATCGCTGTTAGTTTGAGAAGAGTGAAGTGGTTACCTTTACTGTTCTAAATAAAACCTGGGAGTCAGATATTCACAGGGCAATGGAGAATCGATCAACTGACCCTGACTATCCACCTTTTCCATTTCCAGAACTCCCTGCTTGTATTTTCTTTATTGCTTCTATTTCCATTTTCAGGTCTTGAACAGTTTTACTCATTTCTATCAACTTGTTTATTTCTTGATTTTCTTTGAGTGATTTATTTATTTATTTATTTTCTCCAATTGTTTTGTGCTTTCCTGGATTTCTTTAAGGGATTTATTAATTTCTTCTTTAAGGACTTCAATTGTTGTCATAAAGTTGGTTTTAAGGCCATTTTCTTATGTTTCAACTATGTTGGAATAGTCAAGGCTTGCTATAGCGGGGTAGCAGCTATGAAAAAAGTTGGTTATTACATGAGACTTTAGCCCACCTCGGTTTTAAGTTCCATTCTCCCAAGTTCACACCACCAACTAGAGTGGTAAACACTTGGGCTTTTTTGTTAATTATGATAAAATATAACATTGTAGTTACTTGTGACAGCATAAGTCATTGTCAGTACATTGACACCACCTATCTGTCTCCATCTGTGCCGTCTATCTCCAGCAGGTTTTTACCTGGCGAAAGAAAAACTCAGGCATTAACCATTTACTCCCCACTTCCCCTGCTCCCAGAATCTGACAGCTATCAAGTGACTTTCTGTCTCTCCAAACTGTGACTACTCTAGGCACACAGTGGGACTAGGATGCTCAGTTTTACCACCTATGTTGAGCTTTGCTAGTCACAATTTAAAGCCCAGAGGATTCATCTTTTGAAAGGGACGTGAGAAAGTCTGCATTGAATCTCAACGGCAAAGACCCTACAGGCTAAAACCCAGCTGGCGATTAAACTCAGAGAGCTGAACTTCCTGCTGTGTTAAGGATGACCTCAACGCCGGGCAGTGGTGGCGCCTGCCTTTAATCCCAGGAAGAGGCAGGCAGATCTCTGTGAGTTCAAGGCCAGCCTGGTCTACAAGAGCTAGTTCCAGGACTGGCTCCAAAGCTACAGAGAAACCCTGTCTCAAAAAAACAAACATTAATAAATAAATAATAAGATAAAATAAAAAGGATGATGTCAACCTATAGTCAGATGTCCTACCAGAAGCCCCTATCACAGAATTTCTAGGAATCCCCCAGAAACTGGAAAGCACGTGGAGACAGTGTCTCTACTCCTCACTGCTGTCTCTGTATCTGCGCCTTACACTGTGCACAAAAATATCTATTGGATGAATTACATATGTATGTTTGTAGAAACTGTGCCTAAACTGAGAGTTTCAATTAAAATTCAATTCCAGGGCTGGACAAATGACTCAGTTGTTAAGAACACATTCTGCTCTTTCAGAGGACCTGAGTCTGACTCCCAGCAACCACATGAGGTGGCAACTACACTCGTGTGCACATACTTACACACGCAGATACATGCACATATACATAATGTAAAATAATAAAAATAAATTCAAATGTTAAATTCCAGTGTTTTTAATCTTTACGTGTGTGCATGTGTGAGTGTACACTCAAGAACACCTTCCCTGGGACCAAATCCAGGGCCTCAGCCATGGTAGGCAGTTTTTCTACCAAGAGGGACACCCCTGCCTCTTTGCCTTATCTCTACCTTAATTCGATATTGTCTTATAAAATCATGATTCTCAATAAAGTTAATACTTGTTTTATCTTATCTGTACAGAGAAGTTTCAAAACTATAGGACTAAAAATATGACTAGTAACAAACTTGCTGAATGCATTTCAAAATACCTTTATTTACCCTTTAAATCTATGTCTTGGAAAATCTTACAGTGTTCTATGTTTTAAATTAACTTTAAATTACTTTAAGTGATCATTATATTCAATTCTTTCCCTCTGTTTCTGTTCCTATTCAGTTATTTTTCATTTTGCTCAACTTAACTTTTCCTATTTGGCTTTACTTTGAATATGTAAATCACTTACATGATTTAAAAGCAAAAACTACACAAAACAGGTTACTTCAACTCCTCACTCCCACCCTATTGTTTATACCCCTTTTCTTCCACAAGTATCTATTTCTAATAATTTCGTCTTCCTATTCTCACAAAATAAGCAATGTGCATATACATTAAAATGTGGATGTATCCTACTACCCTTTATTCATGGATATTTATTTTTCTCTTCTTTTAAAAACTATTTTAGCCAGCAGTGGTGGCTCACCCCTTTAATCCCAGCACTGTAGGGTTAAGCCAGCCCCTTTAGGGGGCGGGTTTGCCTCGGGCGAATGCATACGAATAAATCGGGCGCACGGGAGGCCGCTGGCCTTTTCTTTCCTATCTCCTGTGCTACACGGGAACCTCGGTTCTGTAAGTTTATTTAAACATTAAAACTGTATATATTCTTTAATTTTTGCCTTGCATTTATTTACGCCGATACATTTGGCGCCCGCCCCGTGGGGCTTTGTGGAGACCTGCCCCAAATCGGAGTCTCTTGGGGCCACCGCTCCCAGCGGCAGTCTCCCTGGGCGCGCAGACTGTACCCTTTCAGCCGGTCCGACTAGGACGCAGCTGAGATTCTGAGCTACTTGATCTTTCCTGCTAAAAAGTCAAACGGGAGGGGAGTATTAGCACTCCCGGGCCCCGCCCTGCCTGACAGTGGCACAAGCGCCTCTGTAACAGCGTGATCAGTCTCTGTTCCCCTCCCACCTCCGCCGGTGCTCGGGTCACATGACGGCGGCCCTATGAGCCGGCTCAAACACTCCGGTCCCTTTGATTTGTTCACTTTGGCGGCTTTCTCTCTGTACCTTTTCCGGCCCAATTGCTATTAATCAGCCTGGTGTCTGCTCCAATTTTGGTTTTGAGTCATTTATTTCAGACTTGGGCCACGTGGACTCAAGTGGACTCTTTCGCCACCACTGGCAGGAACCGGTCAAAGAATTTTTTCTTTTATAAATAAAATGTCTGAGAAAGTGACTGTTTCAGATTTCAACAGCTTTTTTGAATGTACCATGTAGGAGATTTTACAAGAGGTGTCTATCACCCCACATTTATGGATATTTCTGGGATTCATAATTTTCCTTAGCACTATATGGTTTGACAATAGAAAAATGATGAAATCTCTTAAGGCAGAGGTTGAATGTTTAAAAACTATTGAGAATGACAACAATCTTCTCAAGAATCAGTTTGAAGTTCTCCGGGAAGAAAACAGATCTTTGTTTAACATGACTCGGTTAACTGAGAAAAATTTAGAAAAGGTACAGGCTGATGTTAAGGAGAAATTCATTACTATGGAAGAAGGAACAGCTGATTTGGATCATAAGCTTCAGCAGTCCCTTTCTGTAGGAACTAAAACATTAACTGAGAGAATCAAAACTGCTGAATGTGACAATCGAATTTTGTCTAAAGCTTATGACAGATTGGCGGAAAGATTATCAATACAAGAAGGCACGGTTTATGCCATAAAAATTATGTCCAAAGATGACAAGTTATCTATAATGGACAAATTTCATACTTTAGAATCCTCAATGAAGGCTTTGGAACATAATTCTGGACAGGAGATTCAGACATTGCAAAAAGCAATGGTGAATAGAATTGAAAAGATTGAGGAATTTCTAAATTCTGATGAAGAAGAGCAAAGGGTAGAAAGGCAATTTTAACTACATCTGTGGATAAATCCCTCCAGGACAATTTCCACAAAGCTCTACCTACAGCTCTACATGCCTTTCCAGTAATAACAACAGAAAAGGTGATTGGTTCCAGAAACCCTAGGGTCATCAAGGAAGATACATGAGAGCCTGTCCGTATGAATGATCTCAAAGAAATTAAACAGGCTGTCATGAATTTTGGGATGCACGCCTCTTTTGTTAAAGAGATGCTAAAATCTTGGGCCACAACAAGCAGAGCAACCCCCTCGGACTGGCTCCAGCTGAGCTCCGCAGTCCTTGAGAGTGGACCGCAATTGAAATGGAAATGCTTATTCAGGCAAGAGGCTAGACTTTTAGAACAGCAGGAAAAGGTGAAGGGAAGTGACATTTCCCTAGATAAAATTCTAGGTGAAGGGCTCTTTTCCGACCCTCAGGAACAAGCTAATTTGGATGAAAACACACTCTCCATGTGTACTACATCAGCCTTAAGGGCTTGGGACAGGGTACAAGACCCAGGACAGAGAATGGAATCATTTGTCAGAGTTAAACAGGGTCAGAGAGAACCCTTTAGTGACTTTTTACAAAGACTAACTAAGGCTGTACAAATAGGGATATCTGACACAGAAGCAAGACGTATAATGATTGAGTCTTTGGCTTACGAAAATGCAAATGTGGAATGCAAAAAGATCTTGGGGCCTTTAAGGTTCAGATCAGCGCCCTTGGAAGAATGGGTCTCGCATACACTGAATGTTGACACATTTGACTATGGCACTGAAGCATGGGTAGAAGAAGCAATTTCCAATGGTAAAAGGAGACACCAGAATACCAAATGTTTTAATTGTGGCAAAATGGGTCATATGAAAAGGAATTGTAAACAACGGATTTTCAGAAATAATAATAATGCATCTTCTAGAAATAACAGAAATAGAAGGACTCAGCCTTCAGGTTTATGTAGAAGATGTGGAAAAGGCAGACATTGGATGAATGAATGCAGGTCTACAAGAGATAGACAAGGCAATCGCAAACAGACAGGAAACGTGGGGGGGGGGGGCTGACAGGCCCCCATGGCAAACATGGTTCAGTCATTTCCAGTTTCTGCAGAGAACATGCCTCGTCAGGACAATTAGGAAGCCACATGCCTACTGTTACAAGCAATAGTGATCAGAAAGATGAGTTACATGTGTTTTGGCAAACTTCTATAAATGATCAAAGACCTAAGCTGAGAGTGTATGTAAATGGCATTTTTATTACTGGCCTGCTGGACACAGGTGCTGATATAAGTATCATTACCCCAGAATCTTGGCATCCATATTGGCCTCTTCAGAATGTAAATGTTCAGCTCCTGGGAATTGGAACCCTATCTCGAGTAAGGCAGAGCACAAGATGGGTTGAATGTATAGGGCCAGAGGGACAAATAGGAAAATTAAGGCCATATGTAGCCAATATTGCAATGAATTTATGGGGTCGTGACCTATTACAACAATGGAATACCCAAATTAACATTCCTGCTACTTCTAGAACCTATATTTCTGAGAATAATATTAAAAGATATTACAAATGGAGAAAACTGGCCATTCGGGCTGTGCAAGAACAAGCAATTGATGTCCCTTCAGAGATACCAACAGCCTTGCCTCTAAAATGGTTGACTGAGAAACCAATATGTACAAAGCAATGGCCTTTAGCTGAGGAAAAGTTACAGGCTTTAGAACAGCTGGTACAAGAACAACTAGATGCTGGACATATAGAAGAATCTACCAGCCCTTGGAATTCTCCTGTATTTGTGGTTAAGAAAAAATCAGGTAAATGGAGAATGGTGACAGATCTCAGGGCCATCAACAAGGTTATTCAACCTATGTGCCCTCTGCAATCTGGAATTCCTTTGCCCTCTTTATTACCAAAAGGATGGCCTCTCATAGTTATTGATTTAAAGGATTGTTTTTCACTATATCTTTGCAAAAAGAAGATAGAGAAAAATTTGCCTTCACAGTGCCTACTTATAACAATTCTCAACCTTCGAGGAGGTACCATTGGGCAATCCTCCCCCAGGGTATGTTAAATAGCCCCTCCCTGTGCCAATATTTTATGAACCAACCATTGCAAATAATACACAAGAAATTTCCCAAATCTATAGTATACCATTACATGTACGACATTTTGTTATCCGATTTAAACATAGATACCTTGAACAGACTGTTTGAAGAAATACAGATACTTTTACCCAAATGGGGATTGCAAATTGCTCCTGAAAAGATTCAGAAGGGAGATTCTCTTAAGTATTTAGGTTATAGAATAGGTTTGCAAAAAATTAAGACACAAAAGGCACAAATTCGGAGAGATCGCCTAGGGACTCTTAATGACTTTCAAAGACTGTTAGGAGACATTTCCAGTCTACAACCAGCTATTGGGATAACACCTGATCTAATAATTGATTTGAACAAAACGTTGGATGGTGATAAAGATTTAAACAGTCCCAGAGAATTAACAGCTGAAGCAGAAAAGGAACTGACAATGATTGAGGAGAAATTACAACAGGCACATGTGGACAGAGTGAATCCAGAGCTCGATTATATTCTCATCATATTACCATCAAAAATTTCTCCTACAGGAATTTAAATGCAGAGAGATGATATTATCTTGGAATGGATCTTTTTACCACATAAACCAAGTAAGAAACTGAAAACTTATGTGGAAAAAGTCTCTGAGTTAATTATAAAACGCAAGCTGAGACTTCGTCAACTAGCAAGCATAGACCCAGCAGAAATTATAGTGCCTTTCACTGCTGATGAACTAAAGAAATTATGGGAAGATAATGAACTATAGCAAAGAGCTTGTGCTAATTTTTTGGGAGACATTAATAACAACTATCCAAAAAGCAAGCGGCTTAACTTCATAAAGAGAACTTCTTGGATCCATCCTCGAATCGTCCGTGATGCCCCAATAACTGGAGCCCGTACATTCTATACTGATGCCAATAAATCAGGAAAGGCAGGTTACAAATCAGAAGACTTTAGTAAGGTGGAACAAAGTCCTTATGATTCTGTCCAGAAGGCAGAATTATATGCCATTCTTATGGTACTAAGAGATTTTAAAGAACCTATTAATATAGTTACTGATTCACAATATGCAGAAAGAGTTATTTTACATATTGAAACTGCTGAATTTATACCTGATGATACAGAACTAATCTCATTGTTTATCCAGGTTCAAGATTTGATCAGGAACAGGCTTTGCCCTATGTACATAACACACATCTGATCCCATACGGGTCTGCCAGGTCCTCTAGCACAAGGTAATGCAGAAATTGATCAATTATTGAATGGTAGTGTGCTACAAGCCTCTGAATTTCATAAAAAACATCATGTTAATAGCAAAGGTTTGAAGAAAGAGTTTTGTATTACATGGCAACAAGCTAAGGAGATTGTAAAGAAATGCCCTACCTGCTCTTTCTATAACCAAACGCCACTGCCAGCAGGGGCTAATCTGAAGGGCAACCATAGGAATGAAATCTGGCAGATGGATGTGTTCCACTTTGCAGAATTTGGCAAATTGAAGTACATTCATCACACCATTGACACTTATTCAGGCTTTCAGTGGGCAACTGCTTTAAGTTCAGAAAAAGCTGATTCAGTAATCACTCATTTATTAGAAGTCATGGCTATCATGGGTATACCTACACAAATAAAGATAGATAATGGTCCTGCTTATGTCTCTCGGAAAATGAAACGGTTTTTTGATTATTACAATATCAAGCATGTTACAGGTATACCATACAGTCCTACAGGTCAAGCAGTCATAGAAAGATCAAATCGAACTATAAAGGATATGTTGAGCAAACAGAAAGGGGTGGAAAACACCCCCAGAAATAGGTTACATAATGCTTTGTTAAGCTTGAACTTTCTCAACGCTAATGAGAAAGGAACGATGGCTGCAGAAAGACATTGGATAACGGAAAAGTCTGCTGAACTAAATCAACCAGTTTATTTCAAGGATGTGCTGACCTCACAATGGAAGCCAGGAGATGTGCTGCGTTGGGGAAGGGGTTTTGCTCTTATCTCCACAGGTGAGGAAAAATTATGGATACCGTCAAAATTAATAAAGGTTCAGTTTGAAGAAGAGAAGTCACTTGGAAAAGACAAATAACAATTCATTCACAAGGATGGCGAGCATACTGAGGATAAGGTTTACAGATAGGTTGGGGGCAGGGTTCTTTTCTTATCTCCACAGAAAAATACTCATCTTCAAAGAATTTAAGGGACCCTGAATATTTAATTACTGATGGATGGAAAATAGTTACGACCCACTAAGTATCAACAATAAAATTCTATACATACTGTAAGTATTGATTTTTTATATATATTTATATGTTTTATTGAACACTTCTTTATAAATGTGTAGAGCTGGTTTTGGAGTTGGACTATGGCTCAGTCCCTCTTCAATTCCAAGCCTGTTGATAAGAGTTATTTCAGAGTTTCTGTCTCAGGTCAGGAGCCATGAAATGGGACAGAATAAGAATAATTTTATACTTGATAAACTTTTGATGGAGGAAGGTCATTGGCTAATAAAGGAACTGCCTTGGCCCATTTCATTGGTTAGAAGATAGGTGGGAGGAGTAAACAGAACAAAATGCTGGGAGGAAAAGGAAGTGAGCTCAGACTCCACAGCTCTCCTCTCCGGAGCAGATGCCTCAGAGAGACGCCATGCCCCAGCTCCGACCCAGGATGGACTTAGGCTAGAATCTTCCCGGTAAGACCGGTGCTCACAGATTATTAGAGATGGGTTGATCGGGATATCAGAATTAGCCAGTAAGGGCTACAGCTACAGGGCCAAGCAGTGATTAAAAGAATACAGTGTCCGTGTAATTATTTCGGGGCATAAGCTAGCCGAGCAGGCAGCCGGGGTGCTGGGGACGCAGCCCCGCCACCCTTATTACTACAAACTTTCTTTGCCTTTCCTCATATCTGTGTCTTTCTTTATATGTCAGTATATGTCCTTGTTGTTAATGTTTAAATTTCCCATATCAAGCAACATATTTTCCTACAGTAATCTTTGAAGTTTCCAGGATGAAGATGGGGCCCCACAACATCAACTCAATCTGGTTTTTATGACGTCATGATTTTTTTTTTAAGCGCTAATATTAGACCTGTTTTTTGGTACCAACTGCTGGAGACAATTTCAAATGATGCACATTTTTGACAACACTCTGGCCGGACCTTCTCAAAATGCTCAGAGACTAGTTATAATTTTCTTAGGTCAAAGGTTAATTTGGGAATTTTACCATCATTTGCTTTCACAGGGGCCCCTAAGAAGAACGTTGCCCCCATGTCAGCTAGAAGCAATCTAAGAGGACGACGTCCCCTCTCCCAACAGAGTTTGCCCACAGGGTTAGGGACATCTTTAGTGGTTGGTTTAGGGTTGAGGGGATGGGGAGATATTGTATGGAATTAGGGGTATATTTTAAAAAAAAAAGGCGGATTAACTGGTTTGATGGGATGAATGGTATTTGTGACTTACTGTTTTTAGAAAATTATATTGGTACTGTTTCTTGTATATTGATATATTGAATATTGAATGTGAGTGTTCCTACCTCTATTTTTGTATAAGAGTATGCTTATATTGTATGGATACATCTATCATATCACAATGTACATTTCTACCTCTGGTACTATTTATGTAATAACATTGTTTACATTTGATATGTAATGACATTGTTTACAGGTGAAGATCATTGTCTTCTATATTGCACAGTTGTTTATTCTCTTAGTTTTCAAATTAGATAGGTATTGAGAATTATATGTTTGTCATATTTATTTTTAGGTTAATCAGGTCTTTTAGATACATAGAGATTATATTTAGTATAGATAGTATAATCTTCAGCCTCTTTGAAGAGCTGTAGAAAATGGCCTTTAATCTAACCTAGAATTCTGTGCCAACAAGACACAATTACTCCTGGCAACACCACTCTACTCCCGAGAGAACGTTGAGCACCAAAGACACTCCACTGGGAGCTTGTCTTCTTGGCAGAACTGGCCTTTGGGTTAAGAAAAGCCCATATCTCAACTACTGACTAAGATATGAAACAGGATTGTCTTATCTTGTCAAGACAGGGTAGGATAATTCTAAGAAAGTTTTTTGCACTTGATAATGGTATGTCAGTTATGTTATGCCTTAGCCAAAGTTGGTTGACTCAACATTGCAAACGAGACTTTGGGTGATTGCCCAGGTAGTCAGTTGTCTCTGTCATTTGTTGCACATTTTGGATATCTCTCATTTGTTAAGTAATATTTATTCCCTTCTCAGATCTTTGATGGAGTTGAAGATTATTTAATTGTAGTTACTCTCTACATTATTTAGACTCCTTGAGAAAGAATGTCTAGAAAAACTTTTGTTCTCAATATTGTTTGTTATATTTATCATTTGTTATTATTGTTTATAGTTATATTAGGTTTAGTTCTGTCTTATTTAGACAAAAGGGGGAGATGTAGGGTTAAGCCAGCCCCTTTAGGGGGCAGGTTTGCCTCGGGCGAATGCATACCAATAAATCGGGCGCACGGGAGGCCGCTGGCCTTTGCTTTCCTACCTCCTGTGCTATGCGGGAACCTCGGTTCTATAAGTTTATTTAAACATTAAAACTGTATATATTCTTTAATTTTTGCCTTGCATTTATTTACGCCGATACACAGCACTCACTTGGGAGGCAGAGACAGGTGAATCTCTGAGTTCAAGGCTAACCTGTAGGACAAATTTTGATTGTTCTTAATAAAAACCCCGAGTCAGGATGAGGGAGCAACCACTGAGGGAGCAAGCCAAAGCCAAGTAAGGGACCTCTGAGGAAGCAGTCTTGAGCCAGAGAGGGTGACCTCTGCAGTAGCAGGCTGGAGACAGTGACCTCCACAGGAGCAGGTACAAGGGAGCAACCACCAAGGGAGCAAGTCCGAGCCAGAGACCTCTGCAAGACAGAGCCTGAGGCAGGGACCTCTGCAGGACAGAGCCTGAGCCAGAGACCTCTGTAGAAGCAAATCCAAACCAGAGACATCCATGGGAATTGGCCCAAGCCAGCAATCTCTGCAGGAACAGACCCGAGCCAGCGACCTCCAGAGGAGCAGGGCTGATCTCTAATAATACGAAGAACTCAAGAAACTGATCATCAGAACAAATAATCCAATAAAAGAAATAGAGTACAGACCTAAACAGAGAACTCTCAACAGAGGAATATAAAATGGCTGAAAGACACTTAAGGAAATGTCCAACACCCTTAGCCATCAGAGAAATGCAAATCAAAACAACTCTGAGATTCGATCCTACACCTGTAAGAATGGCCAAGATCAAAAACACTGATGACTGCTTATGATGGAGAGGTTGTGGGGTAAAGGGAACACTCCTCCATTGTTGGTGGGAATGCAAGCTGGTACAGCGCCTTTGGAAATCAGTATGGTGATTTCTGAGAAAAATAGGAAACCACTTTCCTCAAGACCCAGTAATACCACTTTTGGGTGTATATCCAAAGGATGCTCAATAATACCTCAAGGGCATGTGCTCAACTATGTTCATAGAAGCATTGTTTGTCATAGCCAGAACCTGGAAACAACCTAAATGCCCCTTGACTGAATAATGGATAAGGAAAATGTGGTATATTCACACAATGGAGTACTACACAGCAGAAAAAAAATGACATCTTGAAATTTTCAGGCAAATGGATTGATCTAGAAAACATCATATTGAGTGAGGTAACCCAGACCCAGAAAGACAAATATAATATGTATTCATTCATAAGTGGCTTTTAGACATAAAGCAAAGAAAAACCAGCCCACAAATCACAACTCCAGAGAACCAAGACAACAATGAGGACCCTAAGAGAGACATACATGAATCTAATCTACATGGGAAGTAGAAAAAGACAAGATCTGAGTAAATTAGAAGTGTGCTACCATTCCCTGGGCTCTAGTGGCTTTGCTCTGCACTCTGATCTTCAGGCAAGCTTTATTTGTTAAAACACAGATAAAATATCACTATATTTCCCCTTTTTGTCTAAAATTTAAAAAGGCTATAACTAACATATGAAAAATTATATACAGTAAGTACAATAACTATATACAGTATACACAGGCACTGAATACATAAACAATGTCTAGCCCATTAGCAGGTGACAAATTCAAAGAAAATACTCCATTATCTATTCTATTTTGGAGAGTTCAAAGTGTTGTATCTAATTTACTTTCTATTCTAACTTACATTACCAATTCAAAATTATCTTTTTATGTCTCTCAACCTTATATACTTTACCTTTCTTTAGTGAATTTCTCTTTTGAGTCTGATAAACAAGAAAAACTATAATTATATAGTCTTCAACTTCCTTAGCCATCCGAGAAGGAAATAATATTAACTGTGTAAGCAAGAAGTACAAGCAAGTGACTTCAAAATATGTGAGAAATGACAGAAACAGGTGGCTGCCTGAAAAGTCACCCAAAGTTCCTCTGCAACATTGGGGCATTATCTTCAGCCTAAAGGCCTAGAATATTCAACAGATATTTCTATGAAGCAGGATTTTTGAAGGACTGTCCTGCTTTGTCTTGACAAGGTTTGTCAGTCACTCTCTTTTGTGTTCTGCTTCTCCAATTTGGACAGCATACCATCCACAATTGAGGCAAGAGCACTTTCTTGCCCAGTGGCTTACTTTTGCCACATAGAAAGTAAACTCAATGTGGAGTTTCTTCAATGTCCATCATTATCTCCTAAGTAGACTGGTGCTGCCAGGAAGAGACATGTCTCATTGCCATTTAAAAAAAAAAGAAAAAGAAAAAAAATTCCTATGTTATTATTAAAACATCTATAATACCATATTCTGATCTCTGAAGTGTTTAAAGATGACCTGTCTATTTAAAATGTATCTCTGTTTGACCTTGAAAAAATATCTAATGAGACTATAATTTGATTATAATAGATGACTAACTATTAACCTATATTTCTTTATTACCCTAAATAGTTGGTAATAACTTTCAAAAACTAGAATTTGCATTACATTGTTAATCGGACTGTATAAGTACAGTACCCTGAAGAGTAGAATTGTATGTACAGTATGTCCTAATAAAATGAATCTCAAATTTGTATCAATATACAAAATTTATATACAATATACAAAAATTCAACCCAATTTAGAACTAGTGGTTGCTTTTTAAAAGCAGATTCAATAATCTTCCTTTTTATTTTATCATATCTATATCTTCCCTTTTATTTTTTCAAAGTAGATTCAATAATCTACACATTTATCCTATCATATCTATATCTCCCCTTTCTTTTTCAAAACAAGAATTGTGAATCTAATCTTTTTTTGTTTAGCTTCTTTCCTGACCATTACAAATAACAACTTGTAACCAACTCCCCTAAACAATGACAAATATGCATAACCTATTGAATGACCAAAAACCACCCACTCCAACTATTCGGAATATGCATAGCTCATTAAATGATCAAAAAACACCCACCCCACCTATTGGGAATATGTACAACCCATTGAATGATCAAAACCCACCCACCTCACCTATTGGGAATGTGGCCATCACGTTTTTACATTTACTTCCTGCTGTCTGGGGGGCGATGGCATCCTTAGGCGATTCTGAAAAGAAAATTTTGGGTTAATTGTCAGGTCCTGGCAGAGGCAGCTGTATCATTTGTTTTCCAGTCTCTGCATAATGGGAAAGTGCAGTGTTTGTCTCAAGTCCTAGCAAGAATAGTCCCTGAGGCTGGATCATCTAAACTAGCCACCTTGAAATTGTTCTGAGTGGTTTGTAGTCCAGAGCTGATCTTTAGGTGGCATTTTTCCAGCTTAGGGGTGTTATCATAGTCCTGGATGAATCATGGTTGTGGGCCCCGTGCTCCTTTTGGAGACCTCATAGGTCACAGTTAGGCATGCTCATGGTTCACTGCAGAAAACTGATAGAGACTCAAACCCGAAATCATGTACAGGAAGGTAGATGAAATCTTTTTTCTGTAATTAGTCAGTACTCTATATGACCATTAATATCATGACAAAAAGTTTAAATATATATATTAATCTTACAAATTTTGAGATAATATTTATATCTTAAGAAAAGCTTTAAAGAGTCAAAATAAAACCAATGGATTATGAGATTAGTGGCAATAAAATAGTCCTTAAATTTTTGTTTTTCTTCTGTCCCATATCCGGTGACTCTTCTGACATGAGACAGAGATTTTGGATTTCACTTTAACAAGTATGCTTGGGTTTAGAGAAGGACAGAGCTACACTCCAACTCCAAAGCCAACTTTAATATTTAATTGGACTAGAACTACAAAAAGACCATTTGCATTATATGTCTGTAGAGAAGAGGAGAAACAAACATTTGGGAACATTTATGAAATTTTATCCTGTTGGAAATATGAAATACCAATAGGCCAATTTACTCTTTTTCTTGGGACATTTTTTTCTGGATGATTTGTCCTTTTTCTTCAGATGTCTCATTTGTCTAGTGGTCTTTAGATTCCTTAGCTGGATGTCTTTATTCTCCTTAAAAGACAGAAGCAAAACCCTTCCCCAACCCTAATTTTGGGGAGGTTCCCCTTTGACAAGTTATATCTAATCAAATGAAAAGCATTTTTTATTTTTAATGATAGCTATTCTGATTAAGATGAAATAAATCTCAATGCCTTTTTAAAAAGCATTTCTCCCCCTCTAGCCCTTCAAAATCTTTTATAGTCTTCCCACAAAACAAAAACCTAAAAGCCACATACATGGTCAGGGTTAGCACCATTAACAATCACATTCCTGGTACCAATTTCTGTCTACTTTTCTTTCCTGTTGTTGTGACAAAATACCCTGACAACAGCAAATTAGGGGTTAAGGGATTTAATGTAACTCTCAGTTCCAAGTTACAGTCTGTCACTGTGGGGAAAGACGAGATATCAGGAACTAGAAGCAGGTAGGCTCATCCGCAGTGGAGTGCAGAGAGAGCAAATGCATGCTTGATGCTCAACTCCCTTCTCCATTCATACAGTCTAGGACCTAACCCTGGGGAAGGGTGTTGCCTACAGCAGACTACGACTTCCCACATCAATAGGCAGGGTCGGAGAAATCTCCATGGACACGCCCATGCCCATCCCAATCTGAGACAGACAATCCCTTATTAAGGCTCCCTTCCCAGCTGGTTCTATGTGCCAAGCTGACAAGGAAAACCAGCCATTATTCCCACTTCTGTGATCATATAGCTTTATGCACAAGCCTTCAAAGTACAGTGATCTCGTCTTCTGTGTGAGGAGGCCAAATGAGTATGGTCAGCTCTGCTAGCATGTCTTCTCTTTGGAGAGAGCAGAAGATGGATGACAAGGAGGACTGACAGAGCGCTGAAGAGAAGAGCCAGCTCCTTCCATGTTCCGCTTTCCCTGATTCTTACTCTATTCCCTCTACACTGGAGCTCCTGCGTGTGTGACCACTTATATCTGTGGTGCTCACTGGAACCCTGCCTTCAGCAAGTTGGATACTGTTTTTACATGTATGTATGTATGTATGTATGTATGTATGTATGTATGTATGTATAGTTTGTATGTAAGTGGGCAAACATTTGTGGAAGTCAGAGGACAACTTTCAGGACTAATTATTTTCTTGTACCATGTGGGTCTCAATAATATGATTCAGGGGCTGAAGAGATGGCTCAGTGGTTAAGAGCACTGGCTGCTCTTCCAGAGGTCCTGAGTTCGATTCCCAGTAACCACATCTTTAATGAGATCTGGTGCCCTCCTCTAGCTTGCAGGCACACATGGAAGGAATGTGTATACATAATAAATAAATAAATCTTTAAAAAATATGATTCAGGCCATCAGACTTGGCAGCAAGTGCCTTTACCCACTGAGGCACCTTGCCGGCCCAATCATTTATCCCAGAATAACATGGGATAGGAAATAGTTAGAAGATGACTTTGAGATTACATTATTCTCTCTTTGTGTATGTCCAGAGATTTGCAAAAGGCATACCTCTGCCCACAGGAGAAATGCAGGACTTTCCTGACATCCTGTGATATGAGAACCCTCTCCTGTGATAGACAGATGTTTCTTGGGTTACTGCAGGCTTGGAATAGAGAGAAAAAGGAAAAACAGGGAAGAGAAATTGCTTGGTTCTCTTCTCAGATCCTTGCAGCTCCTCTTGACCTCAGAACCAAGATTTATTCATGTAAAGTCAGAGCCAGTCTTGTGCTGGAATTGTTCAACTAACCATCTGTCTGTCAGCATAAGCATCTCAGTCTCCTCTGGGACATCTGAGTTATGCATAGCTAAAATCAAAGAATTTTTCTTCCAGATTTCTAGCGCTCTGAGTCTTTTCCCTCCTCAGCTACTGAAGATTGATCTGGGATCTCACGTACGCTAGGCAAGCATTCCACCACCAGCTATATCCCCAGCTCTTGGCTCTTTGACACCTCCTTCCCTCTTATGATACATGATAATACGCGTGTCATAGAGGACAATATACCTATAAAGAGAAAGGAGGAAAATGTCTGCATATACAACTGCAGACTGACTTCCAGGATACATTACTGGGAGAAAACAATCATGGTATAGAAAAGTTTGTACAATCTGCTACTATTGATCTAAAAGGATGGATAGATGTGTACATAGATAGGGATATACTACAAATAAGCAAAGGGTGGGTTGGGGAGCGATCGCAGTAGGCAAAGCCCTTGCTCACTATTGGGAAGATTGAAGCTAGGATCCCGAGAATCCATGAAAGTGTAAATATCCGGGGAGCACAGCCAGTCTGTAATCCCAGAATACAGGAGACAAAGACAAGGGATTCCCTGAGCAAGCTGGCTAGCTGGGCTAGCCAAATTATCAAACTCTGAGTTCAGCACAAAACCTAGTCTATAAAGCAGCTAGAAATCGAGGAAGACACCTGACATCACCATATGGACTCCACACGTACACATACATATATATGTGTATCAAATATATACACATATAGTACACAAACACACATGCAAAAAAATCCAACAACACAAAGACAAGTAAACAATGGAATTGTGTAATGCTGTCTGCTAGCCAGCGTGATCACACCCAGAAAGCTGGTGAATCCAATGCACATTGGTGGCATCTGGACCATTTTTGGCAGCTATGATTGCCTTTCTATCAGTTTCTGAGGACCATGAAGATTACACACAGGACTCCAGATGCATTTTGCCTTGAGAATGTCAGTGTATCTGCCAACTGCTGCTTGGGATTTCACCAGCTGGCGGTGGTTGACCAGCTGTCTGGAGCATAGCCAACCTAAGCAAACAAACATCCTTCTCTGTGGCTCTGTCCACAGTGGTGAAACTTGCAGCCACAAGATGTAAAGCACCTTGAATCTGAGGACAAATCCAAAGAGGATGGTGACATCACCATCTCATGACAAAAGAGGACCAACTGCGTGATGGATGTTTGCTTTTATGTATTTTTTATTGGAAACTATCAATAAGAAAGTATCCCTGGGCACAGACACTGACAGAGCCAAACCTTTGTGAAGACAAACCATGACAGAAGACAGATAATGCTGCCTAGGTGCATAGAAGTTAAAGATCTTGCTAACACGAAGTACTCTAGGACTTCCATACTTCAAAGTGAAGCCTCTCCTATGGAGACACTATGAAATATCAGATTTAAAACCACATGGTAGAGTTACATCTAGGGAAGTAATCACACGCCATCAGTGTAGAAATGAACCTCTGCTGCCCTCTATACTGGGGCGGGGGAGTTTTGAGACAGAAACTGTGAGGAGCAGTTTCTGGATTCCCTTTGAGGTCAGATGACAGGGAAGACTAGGGACCTTTCCAAAATGGCTAGGATCCTAGCTTGGCTGTTGCCACTCCGTAAATACAGCTGAAAGGAGCTCAAGGGAATACTCCCTAGACATCTGCAGCAGGCACAGAACTCCGTCCCACTCAACCATACTGGGAACAAACACTGTAAAGACCTCCAACTCAGGAAGGAATGCAGGTGCTTGAAGTCATAGTCATATTTTTTTTTTTGGAAACATACATTGCAACAGGTCACCCTTCCACAAGCAGGTATTTAATTCCCAAGAAAACAGGGGAAGAACACACTGGAGTGACTGGGGAAGGTTCAGCTGAACGTATGTAGGACGACATACATCTTCACAAGATATTTTGTCCTAGAAAAGTCAAGAAGGACAGTGAAAATATCTTGAGGCAATTCTGTGTGTCTGATGTTATCTGTGCTGTTCTTTGACTGGAGAGTCCTATTCCTGGATCAATTTTCTTTCTGTTGTCTTTGCCATCAAATTTAACAATCCAATCCTCCAAAATGCATCAGAAACCCATCTCCAGACAGAGATGTATAAGGACTCAAGTTTGGTAACTAGACCTAGAGATGCTCTCGCCACCAAGAGAGGCCTTCAGGAAAGGGTGACCCCGGCGAAGAATTCCCTTGTTTGGATTTTATAGGAATGGATAGCCCAACCAGAAAAAAAAATTGCAATTCGCTTTTTCCAAAACCAGACAAGGTTACTATTGGCCTTAAACCTTAGACTGACACCGCCAGGTGGGCTAACTGCTAGATGCTGACATGGATCGATGCCACTGATCTCTCTGACACACTAGAAGTCGAGGCCAAAGTTTACACACACTCAAACTGTGGAGTGAGAGTGTCTCTTCTTCTTGCCAAAGACCTAGGGGTTAGAGGTGAGTTATTAGCAATGAGGTGCTACCATGAGGCTTATGTAGGTGAAAAAGCTAAACATTTTAAATCCAGGAAGGAAAGTGAGGCATGATGGTGTGCATTTGTAACCTCAGCATTTGAGGAAGAGACAGAAAGATCAAAAGTTTTAGACCTCTCTGGGGTCTACAGTTAGTTTCAAGCCAGCTTGAGCAACACACATTGAAACTGTAGCCTGCAAGAAAGGAAGGAAAGGGAGAGGAAGAGAGAGGGAGAAATGTGGGGGAGGGGAGAAAAATCATAAAATTAAGAGTAAATGATTATCAGTATAGTAGGTAAGTAATAGGATGGAAGTAAGAGATACACTATATATTCTAATTAACATCATGCAAACGTTTTTGTGAGACAGGATCTTCTTCTGCATTGTCTATGGGCTACAGGTGCACACAGCTATGACCTGGATATTTTAAACAGTTCTAACAGTGTGAGCTTTAGCGATCACTATGTATCAGAAGAAAACTGAAACAAATTAAATAACTAAGAGAACTTAATGACCACTTAATCATTCAGTTCATTGACTTTGTCTCAGAGGACCGTCAGTATGACACAACTTGCTCTGGGTCTTCTAACACTGATCATGACTCACCATTAAACCACTCTCGACTTTCTAAGTATTAGCCCCTCTCTCTCTTTCTCTCCCTCTGTATGTGTGTATGCAAGCATGTATGTGGATATGTATGTATGTATATGTTTGCATCTTGTTACATAGCCCATAGCCCAGGTTTTCCTCCTAACTAATTCTGCTTCAGTCTCCAAGTACTAGGATTGATAAGTAGTCTTGTTGTTTTGTTTTTAGTATTTAGTATTACTTTTTGTTATCTATTTATTTGTGTTTTTTGTATGTATGTGTACTGGAGATCAAACCCAGGGTCTTGTGCATACTACACGAATGTCCTACCACTGAGCTACAACTAATTCCGGCTCACAGTCTCATTCTTAATTTACTTTTTTTAATCAGTTGCCCACATCCACCAGTAAGACCACATATCCACCTGTCGAGTTCTACCAGACAGTTACACTGATATGTGGCTACAGCAGAATAAGGTGAGTGAGTTTTTCTATTAAGATCTAGTTAAGGGCTAGAGAGATGGCTCAGTGGTTAGAGCACTGGCTGTTCTTCCAGAGGACCGGGGTTCAATTCCCAGCACCGATATGGCATCTCACGTCTGTGCGTAACTTCAGGGGTCTGACACCTTCACACCAATGCACGTAAGAATAAACTGAAATAAGATCTGGTTATGGGAGAAGAAACGGGATCTCGTTTCTTTTGGTTAAATAGTATAGCTCAGTAGAAGAGAGTTTGCCTGGCATGTGTGAGGCTCTGGGTAAGAGTTTCACCATGGCAACCATCAGTAACTAAAACAGATAGCAGAGACAAGCAGAAACACAAACAGAAGAGATGTCAACTTAGAACCCTGAAGAGTCATGGAACTCAAGGTTCCTAAGACTAAGATTTGCTGTTACCAATCAACTGACAGGCTGTACTGAAGAACAAAATACACACTTACTGGTGTATTTTGTATAAAAGGCTACTTTTACAGACTTCAATAAACCACCGGACAGGGCCAGCAAGACGGCTCAGTAGGTTACGGTGTTTGCTGCCAAGGCTGGTACTGTGCTCCATCCCTGGAACCCACATGGTGGAAGGAAAAAATGACTTCTACACATTGTCCCCTGACTTTAAAACACTTTCTATGGCATAAACACACACAAAGTAAATGAAATAAAAGAGTATTTTTAACTATATTGCTGACAGTGATATAAAGAAAGCTGGGAGATTGATAGAAACTGGGTATATAGTTCTGTAAGAGTACGCTTGCAAGGCCCTAGACTCAATTAGACTCAATCCTCAGCTCTGATGTGTTGGTTAAGACTGACTGTCAACTTGACAGGCTCTAGACTAACCCAGAAAACAATCCTCTAGCATGTCCGTGAGGGACGATAAGAGGAACTGAATAACAGTGTTCCTCTCTCTTTGCCTCCTGAATGCAGATGCACTGTGACTAACCACTCCTGGTTCTGCCTCCCCACTGTCAGGCACTGTGTCCCCTTTAACCAGAATGGACCTTTCTACCTCTGAGCTGCTCCTCATCAGGTATTCTGGCTGCAGCCACAAGAAAAACAACGACCACATATCTGATAGGGAGCTAATATTTGGAACATATTTTAAAATGTTTATAACTCAAAAGAAATATGGGCAAGAAATCTGAATAGACATTTCACCAAAAATGATACACAAATGTGCAGAACGTGCATGAAAAATTCTCTCCAGCTTACTTGTCATTAACTCGAATCACGGTTAGGGGTGGCACTGCTGGAGTGTTTGCCTAGCCTTTCCTTCAATACCAAACAAACAAAAACAGTACTGCAGTGGTGGCCCATACCGTTAATCCCAGCACTTGGGAGACAGAGGCAGGCAGATCTCTGTGAGTTCAAGGCCAGCCTGGTCTACAAAGTGGGTTCCAGGACAGTCAGGGCTACACAGAGAAACCCTGTCTCAAAATACAAACAGCAACAGCAACAACAAAAGTACTTCATATCCACTAGGATGGAGATGATCAGAATAATAAAATTAATACGGCATTTTTTCCGAACAGAAACACATTTACCTCCTAGTATCTAAGACATGGTGGCACATGCCTCATATACGAGCATTGTCAACCAGAGTTCAATCAGTAGAACCCGCATGACTGAAGAAAACGAGACACTCCTAAGAGTTGTCCTCTGACGCACACGCACATAAAATAACAATTTCAAAGTCAATTCATGGCTGGCCCTTATCCCCTGTGATCATGATGGGACCTACGGTGGGTTAATCCCTTCCATGTCCCCTCTAGCTGTCACCTTCCTCCTTCACTAATCTTCCTCTCTCATTTTGTCCTGTTAGGATACGGAAGCGGCAGGTCTTTAACTGCCCCAGCCCTTCTGGGTTTACAGATACCAAGAGTGATTCTCCTGGAGTCCTGAAGAGGTTCTTGGCAGCTATCTATGGAGCTCACAGTCCAGTCCCTACCTGCAGTTCCTTAGCCTGAAAGAACCCCTCTTCCAATTGCCTATTCTGTCTCATACCACCAGGAACACACAGCACCGTGGGGTGTGGAGACAGATGGACTGCTGGGACTTGCTGGCCGCCTGCTGATTGACCCCATGCCAGTGAAATAAGACGGTGGAGATGGTGATGGAGCAGGACACCAGGAGTCCTCCTCCTCCTCCTCCTTCTCCTCCTTCTCCTCCTCCTTCTTCTTCTCCTCGTCCTCCTCCTCCTCCTCCTCCTTCTCCTCCTCCTCCTTCTCCTCCTCCTTCTTCTTCTCCTCGTCCTCCTCCTCCTCCTCCTCCTTCTCCTCCTCCTCCTTCTCCTCCTCCTTCTTCTTCTCCTCGTCCTCCTCCTCCTCCTCCTCCTTCTCCTCCTCCTCCTTCTCCTCCTCCTTCTTCTTCTCCTCGTCCTCCTCCTCCTCCTCCTCCTTCTCCTTCTCCTCCTTCTCCTCCTCCTTCTTCTTCTCCTCGTCCTCCTCCTCCTCCTTCTCCTCCTCCTCCTCCTTCTCCTCCTCCTCCTCCTCCTTCTCCTCCTTCTCCTCCTCTTCCTTCTCCTCCTCCTCCTCCTCCTCCTCCTCCTCCTTCTTCTTCTTCTCCTCCTCCTCCTTCTTCTTCTTCTCCTCCTCCTCCTCCTCCTTCTTCTTCTTCTCCTCCTCCTTCTCCTCCTCCTTCTTCTTCTTCTCCTCCTCCTCCTTCTTCTTCTTCTCCTCCTCCTCCTCCTCCTTCTTCTTCTCCTCCTCCTTCTCCTCCTCCTCCTCCTTCTCCTCCTCCTCTTACTCCTCCTCCTCCTTCTCCTCCTCCTTCTCCTCCTTCTCCTCCTCCTCTTACTCCTCCTCCTCCTTCTCCTCCTCCTTCTCCTCCTCCTTCTCCTCCTCCTCTTACTCCTCCTCCTCCTTCTCCTCCTCCTCCTCCTTCTCCTCCTCCTCCTTCTCCTCCTCCTCTTACTCCTCCTCCTCCTCCTTCTTCTCTCTCTCTCTCTCTCTCACACACACACACACACACACACACACACAAAGAGAGGGGGCAAGGAAGGGAGGGTGGGAGGGAGAAGAAAAGAGAAACTAAAAGCTTTTCATCCTTCAGTGGACAAAGTGCATGTCTTGGTCAAATTATCAAAATTAATATCACCAACGTGAGGCAGACAGATCCTGTGGATTGTGTCTTAATTCAAGAATATATCATTTTTCTCATTTTGATCAAAGATCTGTAACCTAAATATAATTTTGAGAAAACATCAAGCAAATTCAAAATGAAATCATTCTCTTTAAAAAAAAATCAGCTTTCTTCGGAAATGCCACTATGGTAAAGGTCAGGAGGCTTTCCCACAGGAGAGAGGCTGAAGAAATTGTGGCAGCACACGGCAGCCTCTAGTGGAGGGAACACTCAAATGCTACGAGGCAGGGATGACGTGGAGCGAACTGTTTCGACGTTAGATTCCCGACCATGGTTAGCTGTAGAATAGCAATGTTACACTGAAACACTGAGAGACAAGGGACAAGAACACAAGCGATTCATCCCAACAGTTCAGACACAATCTGTACACACCGAGTTACTGTATACAGTCTCTTTAGTCATGAATTAAATTGGTGAATAGGAATAAAAGATAAGCAGGAGTTTTGGTTCAAATTTCGCAATCTGTCTGATGTTTGATATTATTTGCAAATAAAACTTTTTATAGGGGCTGGAGAGGTAGCCCAGTGGCTAGGAGCGCTTGCTGCTCTACCAAACAACAGGAATTCAGTTCTCAGCACCACACTGTTGACTCAGGAGCATCTGTAGCTCCAATTCCAAGGGGCCCAAAGTAGTCTTCCTGCCTCCTTGAGCACCTGAATACACTTGCACAACACACACACACATACACAAAATAAGTATTTGTTTTATAGTGTTTTGTCTAAAAAAAGAAAAGTTGGCTTTTTCTCTCCTGAATCTCCAAAAAATGATTGATTTGTATCCTTGATAAAGTAAAAGGATCAAATATCCACTTTTTAAAACAATAGATCTATTTTATTGGATCCAGTGTTTTGTCTACATGTATGTGTGCATGCCCTGTAGGAGCCTGGTACCCACAGGGGCAGAAAAGGGCATCAGATGTCCGGGAATGGGATGATTAAGAGCCACCATGTGGGTGCTGGGAACTGAACTTAGGTCCTCTGCAAGAGCAAGCGTTCTTAACCATTGAGCCATCTCTTTAGCCCCCAAATACTAATTTGTGAATAATTCTTTCAAATGTTTTGCTTTGTTTTCAAATTTGGGTTTTGCTTTTAAAGACAGAGTCTTACACTATGACCCAGGCTGCCCTGAAACTCACTCGGCCAGACTGGTCTCAAGCTCAAGACAATTCCCCTGTCGGAAACAGCCAAGCACCAGGAATACAGGCATGGCTACCAGGCCAAGAATATTTTAATCATTTGAAAGTGGGGGGAAAAAAGCAGCATACAAATAAGGGAGTTCTCTTTCCTTTCTTCCCTGTTCAGCTTTGGAAATGCTAAGAATTGAAAATAAGACCTAGACAAGAACTCTGATATTTAATTTTGACTTTCTTTTTCTTTTTTAAGTTTCCTCTGTGTATCCCTGGCAGTCCTAGAACTGGCTCTGTAGACCAGACTGGCCTTGAACTCAGAGATCCTCCTGCCTCTGCTCCCACCTCCCAGATGGGCACTATCCACTATCACTCACTTCTCTTTTTTTAACCAATGCATTTTGTGCAATTCTTTTATGCTATCAACTACGTACAGATAATTAATATTTACTTACTGTACAAGTAGACCAGTGTATCGCTATATGACAACTTCTTTACCTACTTTATTATTGGCATACACTTGTGCTCCTCATGTGCCTTTGTCATTACTAAGCGCTGTGCCTACTGACGTTCCTGTACTGTCTCTCTTAATGAGCATGTGTATGAGTAAGATGGCCCTGAGGGCCAGGAGGTGGTGGCATGTAGTAATAGGAACAGCGGCGGGGCTGCGTCCCCAACACCCCAGCCGCCTGCTTGGCTAGCTTTTGCCCCGAAATAACAACACACAAACTGTATTCATTTAAACACTGCTTGGCTCACTTCTACCTAGCCTCTTCTAGGCTAACTCTCGCACCTGGACTAGCCCATTTCTTATCATCTGTATAGCACTGGTCTTACCGGGAAGATTCTAGCCTAAGTCCATCCTGGGTCGGAGCTTCTTAGCGTGCATCTTCCTGGAGCAAGGAGCATGGCGTCTATCTGAGGGGTCTGCTCCGGAGAGGAGAGCTGTCGAGTCTGAGCTCACTTCCTCTTCCTCCCCGCATTCTGTTCTGTTTACTCCACCTACCTATGTCCTAACCAATAAAATGGGCCAAGGCAGTTCCTTTATTAGCCAATGACCTTCCTCCATCAGTGGCACACATCTTTAATCCCGGCACTCAGAGAGGCATAGTCAGGAGGATCTCTGTGAGTTCGAGGCTAGTCTGGTCTACAGAGTAAGTTCCAGGATAGCCAGAGCTAAATAATGAGACCTTGTCTCGATAGATAGATAGATAGATAGATAGATAGATAGATAGATAGATGGATGGATGGATGGATGGATGGATGATAGATCGATAGACCGATAGACCGATAGACCGATAGACAGATAGACAGATAGACAGACAGACAGACAGACAGACAGACAGATAGATAGATAGAGGATAGAAGATAGATAGATAGATAGATGATAGATAGATAGATAATGATAGATAGAGGATAGAAGATAGATAGATAGAGGATAGATGATAGATAGATAGATAGATGATAGAAGATAGATAGATAGATAGATAGATAGATAGATGATAGATAGATAATGAGAGATAGATAGAGGATAGAAGATAGATAGATAGATAGATAGATAGAGGATAGATGATAGATAGATAGATAGATAGATAGATAGATAGATAGATGATAGAAGATAGATAGATAGATAGATAGATAGATAGATAGATAGATAGATAGATGATAGATAGATAGATAGATAGATAGATAGATAGATAGATAGATAGATAGATGATAGAAGATAGATAGATAGATAGATGATAGATAGATAGATAGATAGATAGATAGATAGATAGATAATGATTGATAGATAGAGGATAGAGGATAGATAGATAGATAGATAGATGATAGAAGATAGATAGATAGATAGATAGATAGATGATAGATAGATAGATAGATAGATGATAGATAGATAGATAGATAGATAATGATTGATAGATAGATAGAGGATAGAGGATAGATGATAGATAGATAGATAGATAGATAGATAGATAGATAGATAGATAGATAGATAGATGATAGATAATGATAGATAGATAGATAGATAGATAGATAGATAGATAGATAGATAGATAGATAGATAATGATTGATAGATAGATAGAGGATAGAGGATAGATAGATAGATAGATAGAAGATGACAGATAGATACATAGATAGTAGATAGATGTTAAATAGGTGATAGATAATAGATAAAATAATTAGTTTTTTCATTTTCTCATTTACCATAAGACCTTACTCTTTCATCCTGTATTTAATTCACCCTTTACTCATCAAATAAAGAATTCACAAAAGTAATATTTAGGAACTAAAAAGATGGCTCAATGTTTAAGAGTACTTGCTGTTCTTCTAGAGCATTCAAATCCAATTCTCAGCCCACATGGCAGCTCACAATTGTCTGTCACTCCAGTTTCCAGGGGATCCAATGCCCTTTTCCAGCCTTCACAGGCAGTGCACATATATGGTACATAAATACCCAACACGTAAAATAAAAATAAATTACACATATATATAGTGTCACATATCTTTAAATTTTTTCATGTTTTGTAAAAATATAGTAAAGCCAGGAATTAACACTAATGATTAACAATAAAGTTAAATTCTCTGGGTGTCATACTCATGCCTATAATGTCAGGATTCTAGAGGATGAAGCAGGAGGGTTACTGCAGGTTCAAAAGGAGCCTGGGCTGTATAGCAAGTACCAGGTTACCCAAGCATACCTAGGCAAGACCCTGTCTCAAAAATACCACCAAAAATACCAAAAAAATACCACCAAAATACCTCAAAAAATACCAAAAAATTATGTGACTGAGTCCTGATTCCTAATCTGTAAATCAAAAGATTCACCTGAAGAACCTGCCATCATAGGACACAAACTACACTTGAGAGATAAATAACGCACTAAATTCCCACCGAATTCTTTGTCTCTTAATAGCATATGATATCAATGCCTTCAAGTGAAAGCTGTGGAAAATACGTTTAAGAAATACTAACAACATCTATATGAAGTAAACTGAGAGTTGCTGTGTGCATGTGTGTGCTGGACCCCACACACAGAAAGTTAGACTTGGAGTGACTTGATCTTGGCTAAGCACAGACAAAATTGTTACCACAGCTCTCAAGAAGAAAGACAATGTCTACACTAGGCTCAGCCCCCAAGGTCCAGTTGAAGAGCAGAAAAAAGGAGAGTATGAGCAAGGAAGTCAAGAACATGAGGGGTTCACTCACTGAGACAGTGTGCCTGAGCTAATGGGAGCTCACCAGCTCCACCTGGACTGGGAGTGAACAAGCATGGGATTAAACTGGACCCTGTAAATGTGGTTGACAATTGGGACAGACTGAGGGGCCAATGACAATGGCACTGGGATTTGTCAATACTGCATGTACTGGTTTTTTGGGACCCTATTCTCTTTGGATGTAAACCTTGTTTAACCTGGATGTAGTGGGGAGGGCCTTGAACTTTCCACAGGGCAGGGTGCCTTGCCCTCTCTTAAGATTGGAGGGGGTGGGAGGGAGGGTGTGTGAAGGAGTGGGAGGGAAGTGGGAGGAGGAGAGGAAGTGGGAATCTGGATTGATATTTTTTTAAATAAAATAAAATAACAAAAAAATAAATAAAACAATACGCACATGCTGGCTGAGCTATCTAGTGATAATTAGAAGGAAAATAAGATAATTAGGTTCAGTAATCTAATTCATACTCTTAGGAACCGAATGTTCACTCTCACTACGTTACCTTGAAACTCTGAGACCTGATTGTCTGTGGTTCCTACTTTAAAAAGGCATGAGAGCAATGCTAAGTCCGCGGGTGCAGACACACACACAGGGCCATTTCTTGGGCCCTGGTTCTCATAGTCTGGGTCCTTCTGCACGTCACATGGCTACATGATATTCCCTAGTCATGGGTTTTGCTGTTTGATGTGAGATTCCCCTTGAAGATATTCCAGAGGCTGGGTAGCTCTCTAAACACACTAAACATACATGTGAAGCAGCTCAAATATCCAAGTGCTTCCGTCAACAGTCACTTCAAAAGTCATAATAACTTACAGGTGAGGGCGTGGAAATGCCCTCTGCCCTCCGCTGCCCTTCTTGAACTCTGCTCCCTCTCTCTGGACCATGTTTTTTAAAAACACTGAATTCTTAAATTGTCTTGGCATTTCTCCATTTTCTCTTCCTTGGCGTTGGAACTTTTAAGAGGACTCTCCTAGAAAACACAAAAGCAAGTTAAAATGCTTCAGCTTGCCAGTTCTTTGGTTTTCTTAGGTCCTTATGTTATGGCTTAGTTTACTAAAAGTTGAGAAAACAGTTTAAATCCTTCTTGAGATAGCTACTAAGGAATTAAAAAGACAGGTGGGTAGTAAACTCTTGGCTCGTTCCAATCCTGGGAAATGTTTGATGGACTGTGACATCTGCTTGGTTTTTACCACTTCTGAAGACAAGTTCTCCAACTTTACTACCATCTCCAGAAAGCAGTGAACTGTGTGTGAAGACAGCTTAACCTAAGATCTGCAATAAGATTTCTCAGAGCGGCATTGTGACCTTCTAGTGTGAGTAGCCCTCCACGGTCAGGGTGACTCAATGTGTTGCAGAAGGCCAGTAGCAAGCGTAGCCTCTACCCTCTGGCTGGCGGTAAGTATCCATGCCTCTCACCCCGGCACTATGACAATCTAAGGGGCAAAACTACCACAGGTTGTGAGGAAGTTTCAGTGAACCTTGTCCCTGATAGGCTCATGTATCTGAACACTTGGTCCCCAGTTGGTCTGTAGAGGTAGTGCAGACCACTGGATAAAGGTATTCTCTGGGAATAAATTTTGAGAGTTCACAGCCTCTCCTCAGTTCTAAGTTGATCTTTCTGTGTTGAATTTGCAGATAAGTGTGAAGGTAAGATATCTCATCTTCCTGCTCTGCCTGCCCGCTGCTAGGTCTTCCTCATTGTTATGGACTCTACCCCTCTGGAACTGTAACCCAAAACAAACTCTCTTAAGTTGCCCTGATTGTGGCATTTTATCACAGCTACAAAAAGCAACCGACACAGGGTTGAAAATCACCAATATACATAGATATTTTCTGAGTTGAGTCTACAAAAAATAGAATATACATGAGAACAAATCAGATGTGTGTTTAATTACATAATATCAAAGTACCGCTGAATAGATTAGTCAAAAATACAAAGAGGGAAAATGCCCTTTTACGTAGAACTCAAGTCACACAAGAAAAATGGACCAAGTTTATCTCGGAACTATTTTAAGCAGTGAACATGAATATATTTCAGATAGTCAAGAAATTCTTTCCTCTTAACTATTTTCTACGTTTTCCTATTCCTTGATTTCTTTCTAAAAGTTCTTGCTATTTTAGGCATCTTAGCTCTTTGACATTTGAGCTACACATACACTTTCCACATAATTGCTTGCCTCTTAATAATACTTCGGGTATTTGCTGTCATGAGAAAGTTTTTATTTTTATTGATTTTCCCTTAAATTTTAAAGTTTCCATCCCATATGTTTTGCATGTTCCAAAGGCGGCTTTTTAAGGAGGCTTGCTGAAGTATACCAATAACCCAATATGACTACTGATCTCAAGCAGTATCTTCAGGGACAAGAGCAGCAAAGATGTTGCTGCTGTTTAATCTCTTCTGCATTTAGGGTTACTTCAAATAGAAGGAAGAAATCCACTACCAAAAACATACAGAAAATGACACAAGAAAAAATTTTAGAGATTAACACTATTTTCAGAAACGTAATTAAAGCTGTATTTATATGCATTGCCTTGAAATGGTTCAAAATAATCCACTGAGTTGCCAAGAAAGTCATTATAAAATAGTACGGCAAGAGTAATTTTCAACCCAACTGCATGTGTATACCCTGCATACAGAAGTCAGGAATCAACCTCTGGTGTAGTTCTTAGAAAGCTTGTTTTCTGAGACGGCACATCTCCCTGGGACCTGAGACTTGTGGATTAAGCCAGACTGGCTGACTTAAAAGCCTCAGAGAGCTACCTGTCACTCTTCCCCAATGCTGAGATTAACAATATGTGCCACCACAGGGTACCGGTCTAATGGGTAGAAAATAGTGGTTTTGATTTCTAGTTTGGTTTGGGGTTTTTGTTGTTTCGTTTTGTTTTAGATTTGTTTGGTTGGTTGGCTGGTTTTTGCTTTTGTTTTCGGGGGGAAGGGTTTAAGACAAGGTTTTTCTGTATAACCCTGGCTGTCCTGGAACTCACTTTCTAGACCAGGCTGATGTCAAACTCACAAGATCCACCTGCCTCTGCCTGCCAGGTGCTGGGATTAAAGGTGTGCATCACTAGGGCTGGAGAGATGGCTCAGTGGTTAAGAGCATTGCCTGCTCTTCCAAAGGTCCTGAGTTCAATTCCCAGCAACCACATGGTGTCTCACAACCATCTGTAAAGACGTCTGGCACCCTCATCTGGCCTTCAGGCCTACAGACAGAATATTGTATACATAATAAATAAATAAATAAATGGTGTGCATCACTATCACCTAGGAAGTAGTGGAGCTGGAGAACTGGCTCATGGCTAGCATTTACTGCTCTTGCAGAAGACCCAAGTTCAGCTCCTAGCACCCACATCAGGAGGCTCACACTACCTTATAAATCCAGTTCCAGGCGTCCCAATGACCTCTGGCCTCCACAGGCACCCAACAAACACATAGTTTACATAAATACATGCAGGCAAAAAGCTCATTCATATAAAATAAAGATAAATAAAATTGTAAAAAGAAAGAAACAGGGATAATGATATCTTTACTTGGCTCAGCAAGGAAAGACACTTTCTGTCAAGCCTTATGGCCCGATTTCAATTCCCAGGATTCACCTGGCAGAAGGGGAAAACCAACTCCTGCAACCTGTCCTTTAATCCCAGCACTCACGGGGAGGGGATCTCTGTGAGTTCAAGGCCACCCTAGTCTATATAGCAAGTTGCAGGGAAACAGGTAAGACCCTGTCTCAAAACAAACAAGGGAACAAAAGGTGAAAGACTAATTAGAAGATAAACGCCAAGATTTAGTTTCCAAAACAAGGTGAAACTTTACAGTGCCATAATTGGGGTCAGTCACCCATGCTCTAGAAGCAAGTGCAATAAATTCAGTAGTCTCACCAAGCTGGACTTAAGTCTTCCAGACCAGGTGCTTTTACACCAGCAAGGTATGGCTAAAAGAGAGACAACGGCATCCCTTACAGCCTAGACTCTGTCCAGCCCAGGAAGCCAACTAAAAGGCAAGTACAAACATGACCCCACTTCCCCATGACACAGGCCTGGCCAAGCACTCTGACTCAACCCCATTAAACCCATCAGAGGTAGGAAGATGCCCAGCAGCCCCGTGGAAACAGTCCAGGATAAACAATCAGGATGGGCCAAAGAAAATGACTGGATTATAGAATTCTAGCTAAACTAGTATCTCCCATCCAGTCTACTACACCCAAACTTACTCTTTTAAGGAAACAATTGGCAAGGCATATATATGAGTTTGGGGCTGAGCAGCTGGTCTATGTAGAAAGTTCCAGGCCAGCCAAAGCTACTTAGAGATCCTGTCTCAAAAGAAAGAAAGAGAGAGAGAGAGAGAGAGAGAGAGAGAGAGAGAGAGAGAGAGAGAAAGGGAGAGAGAGAGAGAAAGGGAGAGAAAGAAAGAAAGAAAGAAAGAAAGAAAGAAAGAAAGAAAGAAAGAAAGAGAAAGTCTAACTACTGAAGAGATTACATACTCCCTCTCTAACGGCTAGCTTTTATAAGTGCTGGGATACAACATACAAGCTGCTAGGAAGGACTAGTCCCTATAGTCCCATCCAGCTGTGGACCCTTTGTGCTACACTACAAAAGTTCCAGCCAAGATGCACTGGCCAATGCAACAGTGGTGTGGACTGCTTTGGGTGCAACTAACAACTTTTTATTTGGATTTAATGTCCATTCCATGGGGGATTGGGGAGGTGGAATTCATGTAAGACACTAAAAGCCAAGAAAAAGACCTGTGGCTGGGGAGGTCATAGGCCCCAATAGGGAAGCAACTGGTGTTGCTTTGTTGAATGGTAGGATGTCAAACTGCCTCTTAAACATTTGTATTTACACCTACAGAGTACGTAACTGTGGGCCTTGGCTGTGGGAAGACTTGTCACCGAGGGTGGTAGTTGCCAATGGAGACATTCATAACTGGTTAAAACGCTGAGAGCAAGTGACCGTAGCATGACTGCCCAATGCTCAAATAAGGATCACGAACACACTGCCCCTTCCAAGGCTCCGGGGAAATTATGAAGCCAGTAGGCAGACAGAATGTAAGAGCTCAAGGGAGTGGACTACTGTGTGGCAGTTTTCTCCTCTGGACATAACATAATGCTATAACATTTGCCCTGGAAGCTGTTGCAACCGCAGAAGATCAATAAAATGGAACCCAGGTATTCAGTACAGATAATGGAACTATTAACACTCTCTAGTAGTGGAGAAAAGGATGCCCTCACCTAAGGTTCTAGCTATCTTTCTTTGCACACACACACCCCCCCCCCCCAAGCTATATGTGATTTCAGGAGATGCCAGAGTATATAAAAAAAAGAAAGGGTAATTAAAAGTGGACCTCCTTTTTACAGCTTCAATGAGGTTGCCATCTGTCTTAGTTACTGTTCTGTTACTGTGATGAGACACCTTGACCAAGGTATCTCTTATAAAGAAAAGCATTGGCCAGGCAGTGGTGGTGCATGCCTTTGATCCCAGAACTCAGGAGGCAGAGGCAATCAGATCTCTGAGTTTGAAGCCAGTCTGGTTTATGAATGAGTTCCAGGACAGTCAGAGTTGAAGAACCGAAAACAGAGAAAGCATTTAATCAGGGACTTGCTTACAGTTTTAAAGGGTTTAGTCCAGCATCATCATGATGGGAAGCAGGGAGACACAGTGCTGGAGTGGTAACTGAGAGTGTTATATCCTCATCTGTAAGCAATAAGCAGAGGGAGGAGAGAGAGAGTAAGAGAGGGAGAGGGAGGGGAGAGAGAGAGGAGAGAGAGGGAGAAAGATGAGAGAGAGAATAAGAGAGAGAGAGAAGAGGAGAGGAGAGAGAAAGAGAGGGAGAGGGAGGGGGGAGAGAGGGGGGGGAGAAAGATGAGAGAGAGAGAATAAGAGAGAGAGAGAGAGGAGAGGAGAGGAGAGGAGAGGAGAGGAGAGGAGAGGAGAGGAGAGGAGAGGAGAGGAGAGGAGAAAGCGAGAGCCAGTGGGTCTGGCAGGGGTTTTGAAACCTCAAAGCCTACCCCCAATGACACACCTCCTCCAACAAGGTCAGACCTCTTAATCCTTCCCACACAGTTCACCAACTGGGGGCCACTGATATCCAAATCACCACGCCGTCCATGTAGTGATATGGCTATTAAGGAGTCATCCACGCTCCTGTGAATAACCACCCATTTGTGCTCTATAGCCAAGTGTAACAAATTCACTAGTCTCATCAAGCTGGGCTTCAGTGGATTTAGACTTTACTCTGTTGGTACCCATCACAGGTACGTGGGCTCTTGTTTGGGTCTTCCCAGGAAAAGATAATACTCCAGGTTAGATGGCCTACAAGTCACCTCAATTTAGGAAATACCGGGATTGCAGATGTGTCCCACCTACAGCGTCTACACTGTTTCTGTAACTGCAGTCCATAGATACCTGAATGAATCTGTAAGGATAAGAAGACAATAGCCTGAACTGTACTCACCTGCGACTCAAAAGCCTCTACAGAATATCTTAAGCAAAGAGAAGATCAAGTACTGTGATCTACAAAGAGCTTGATGCTTAGAACAGAGGAATAGCTTTCAATGCACTTGAGATCCTGATTCTAGGAATTCTCTCTAGTTCGAACTATTTTGAGTTCAAATCTGTGTTCCAAGAAGAAAGAGCACTTTAAGTTAAAAAAAAAAAAAGGCTATTAATATCAAAGCTAGCCACAGAATCCACTATACACCAATTTGGATTCCTCTGACAGAATACATGACAGTTAGCACCTGTGAACACCACAAAGCCTTGGCATCTTCATAATACCAACACAGTCATAATTAGCAGTATTCAGAAAAAGTAGTCACACAGAAGAGATGTCTGACAGTAAGAGACTATCCTTCCACGCTCTCAATAGTACACACATTAGGAATTCAAGGACAGTCTACACAGCAAGTTCCAGGCCAGCCTTGGCTAAGTGGGACCTTATCTCGAAATTAAAATTGAAAGCTGAAGATAAGATTTAAAATGTAGGGGAGGGGGAGGAAAAAGGGAGGAGGGGAAGAGGTAGAAATTTTTAATAAAAAAAATTTAAAAAAAGATTTAAAATGTAATGTAGTATTAGTCTGTCTGGTATTTGCTATTGAAAATACCAAAGCTATATACTGCATGCCCTAAACATGTTTTGAGACGTACCAGCATTAGGGATGACGTGTTGAGAAACAGGGCCAAGAACAAGAATCATCATGCCTAATTTAACAAAATGGTCACAATATGAGAGCGAGACACCAAAGCTTTAAATTGAGACTGTTGGAAAAAGACTACTTTGGAAAGTGAGCTGTTCCTCAAATTGGTAGCCATATTTTGCTAATGTATTATACGAAAGATAATTATATTCATTCCATGATGCTTTAAAATCGAAACGTTGGCTCTATGAGAACCTTCAGTTATTTTTAATAACTGAAGATTTCTACATTTCTCTTTGGTGTAAGTATTTTAAGACAGACGGAAATAGAGCACCCACAGAAATCTTTCTCAGAATGACAACCAATATGAAAAATGTCACACCAAAACTAAAGCTCGGAGTGCAACCAGTTCCCTTTCTCTAGAGAAAGGAGACGATACTGCTACACTGTAGTCTACCTTCCGTACAATGTATCCCTTTAGTTTAAGATAATGTTTAATCCTTCGGCTCTCAAAATGTCAGGAAACCCCTTTTTAAAGTTTTTCTAGGAAAGAGAATGAACACAATAGTTTAAGTGGCTTGGTACTCCAGGTCCAAAATGTAAGCCTCCACTTTATCTTTCCAACTGTCTTTTCGACCAGAAGCAGCATTCATCCTAACATCCTAAAGAGGGGGAAAGGTCACAGCCCTGACACCAGCAGCCGATATTTAAAGGAGAAAGGACATAAAGGAAAAGGAGTTAAAAGAAGAAACACGATTCCAAATTGCTGAGTATGGACCGTATATTAATATATACTGTGTGGCAGACTTGATCTTCCTTTATGGACTGGATAAAGGATTCTCTGAGGCATTTCTAATTAGGGGTGACTACAAGGAGCCAAAAGAACTCCGGAAGCTGCGGCAGTCTGGGGGGGGGGCAGTCTCCTTACTGCAGTTCCACAGCCAAAAATAACCTCACAGTTAAGTGTTAGGTGTGCCGGGGACTTCAGGTATCAGTTAAATTTCCTCCTCCTCTTTATAAATTTGTATTATTTTTAAAACACTTGACACATGTTTAAACACTACATAGTTCCTCAGTTTCAGGAAATAGTGCGTGTTCAGCTGAGGGGGAAAAAAGCATGTAAGCATGTAATGAGGACGTTAACAAGGGCTGATATTTTTTTTTTACAACATTCTTTAAAAACTGAAAACGCTCTTTAAACACCAGGAATAGCTTAAATAATTCACTCCGGGTCTGAGGGTCCCCTGCGGACAGTCCCCCCTCTGGGCTGCTTCTGGCACTGTTCTCCTGGGTTTCAACCAGGACAGTGGGCCCAACAAGCCCACGGACAGACGCCAAGACTCCAGTTCTCACCCTTCCTTCTCTCTGGTCTTCAAGACGAACCTCAGAGGGCTCTAAGTGGCTTCTCCCACAGGGAGCTCGGGATCACTGGTTGTCGGAAAAGATGCCAGTGCGACCCCTCAGACTTGTGGTGACCCCGGAAGTGAGCCCAACCATCCCTCCCCAGGCTTCCCTAGGCCTGGGGGCCTCACTTCCGGAGCTGCGACCATGGAAAGAGAACCTAGTCTGCCCAGCCTGAGGCCTCTTACAAGGTTATCCTTGGCCCACTGCCGCAGCTTTGGCCATTGATTTTCCGTGAGGAGTTGATGAGAGTTGCTCTCCCTCGGGTCCCCCACATTTCCTGAGGTCAGGCAGCTGAGAAGCGCGGGAGTGCGAGCCAGGAGCGCGCAGAGCCCCCTGGGGAGGCGGGAAGGCCGAGGCGGCACCCCGCGAGCGGCTGGGGCGCACGCACCTGCCCCGCCCACCTCCAGCCGGGCAGCAGCCTTGCGCGCCCCTGGGCCTCGCTGCGCCGCTCAGGTGCGCGGTCCTCGAATGCCCCTGCCCCGGCCAGTGGACTGCCTAGGCCCCCTCGACCAAGCCGGGCTCCCCGCGGGAGGAACCGGTGCTCCCCAGAAGGGAGAGTGATGGAGGACTCCGACCTGCTTCCCTTGCAGAGTTGAAAGCCCGGAAGCCGTCGGTTTGCGCGGCGAAGCTGTCGGGCACCCGCTACCCGCCGGCGATGAAAATAATTGTTCTCGAACGCACTGTCCTGCGCCCAGGGGCGCACGTGCGCGCACCCGAACACACACACACACACACACACACACACACACACACACACACACACACACACACACACACACGCCTCTCTAGCTGCCCAACCTTAGTATTCTGAGCATGCAGTTTTCAACAACTTGCTTGACACAATAACAAAGACATGTAAATGCCAGGACGCAGACTTCACTTTTTAACCTGCTGCGAGGAGCCACTTTCAAAGCTTCCCCACCGCGAATAAACTGACAAAAAATATGGGGTGCACTTATAAATTAAACACCTTACCCTCAAAGCAACGTTCGTTAATCAGGTTTCTAAAGCAATAGCCGTCTCTGTCTTTTTCTATTCACCCAAATAATGCCCCCAAGAAGGAACCCCCTTCACACAAGAGAGAGCTGGGGGACAATGAATTACACCCATTGCTAGTAAAACTCATCTTAAATCAATAGAACACCACTTGAACTTGAGTTTCCATTGTTTCACTGGACCATCAATGTTTTTAATTAAACAGAGCTACCCTTTCTGCTAAAACATTACATAAAAGGGTTAGGTTTCTACTTTTGTTGAGGCAGCTGGCGTTTGTTGGCTGTTGTGTTTGAGCAACAGACTGTTCAATAGAAGAGAGAAATAGCTCAACGCGGTCTTAATAGACCTGTTTCGACAATGTACCTTGAAAAGAAATACATTGTGTTATTGTGTTAGTTTGCTACAAACCTATTAGAAGAAAAATAGCATCCATCAGGTCTAACAAAACGCATTTGTATTATACGCACTTATCTGCTTCAAATACACTTCTTGGCACAATGTCTAGGATTCAACTAGATCATCAAGAGCTAGACGGAACACATACCAGTTAGGTAATGATACACAGACTAAAAATAATACTAAAGGAAAGTTTAGGCCGGTGGTAATCGCGACTTTTTGTTTCTGATGAAAATGCAAATAGCCCTACTTTACTTGAAAATACAGTACGAACTTGACAGTTTCTTTGACAAAAAAATAAAATAAAAAATAAACAAAATAAACAAAAAAGAAATTTTAAAAGATTTGTGTGATGTGAATATTGATCCAGATCCCACAGTTGGAACAAATCTGATCCACTTTTGATAGCAATTTCTTTCGGAGAAGGACCCAGGGCAGAAAGACAGCATTTTAAAAGCAGAATTAAGCAGCGCGAAGATCCGGGTTCTTTAGGGAAATGTGTGAAAGGAGCAAATCGAAAGCAAGGGTTCCAGTCGAGAGGTCGGGAAGTGGCGCTGCCTGGCTGCGGGAGAGGACTCACTGCTTGGAAAAGGATCTCTTAAAAATGAGTTTAAAACTTGTTTTTATGACATTTTCAATGCAGAGAGAAACTCAAAGCACAGAACTAGGTGGCATTCCTGCCACGAGACAGAGCTTACATTACAGCCTCTCGCACTTCAGATCTAAAGGGAGAAAAGAGGCAAATGATGAGGCTAATTTCGCTTGGAAATTGCTTAGGAGAAAAGACAGCCAACGTGGCATCTGCCAGCGAGGCATCTCTTGCTTCTGCAGAAAGCCACTCGATACGGTTTCCAACCTGTGTGCCCAATATTCGGTTTTTAGGTGCAAGATTGTTGAGAATACAAAAGAATTGTTAGTGAGCTCAATTGTACAAGAAAACTGACCTAAGTCACAATATCATCCTATGGGGTCTATATTAAAAAAATAGATGCAGTGATATTTTGCCCCCCAAATTTATTTGTTACATTTCTGAATTAATAAATTATTGCATGAGGATTTAGAAAAATGTTATCCTGTAACTGTAGACAACAATTTTGCTCCTTTTATAAGATAGCTTGTTAGACTCTTCCAAAAGGCAATTTGAAGTCAGATGGTTGATGTACTTACTGTTCCCCTCATTTGAAATATTTTCTCAAGAAAGGAGTGTTTGTGTGTGTGTGTATTACATGGTAGTTGAAATATATTCAATACTTTAAGACTTTTCACTGCTATCTCCACTGTATCCAAATCTAGTTTTGTTGTTGTCGTTGCTGCTGTTGCTGTTGTTTTTTTGTTTTGTTGTGGGGGCAGGGAGGTTAAGAGAGGGCTTTTCTGTGTAACAGCCCTGACTGTTCTGGAGCTTGCTTTGTGGGCCAGGCTGGCTTTGAACTCACAGAGATATGCCTGCTTCTGCCTCCTGAGTGTTGGGATTAAAGGAGTGTGCAACCACCACCCGACCAAATATAGTTTTGAAAGCAATTGTATTTGGAAAATAGAAATAAAATCCTCAACCCCAAATTGCATATCATAAAATTAGTTTCACAAATGTTTAAGTTTGACAGAAGAGTGGACATTTTCAGGTAAGAACACACACACACACACACACACACACACACACACACACACACCAAATATGAGAGGACTTTTTTTAAGCACGTGATTTACAACTTTAAAAAGTATTTTTTGGCCAGGCGGTGGTGGCGCACGCCTTTAATCCCAGCACTCGGGAGGCAGAGGCAGGTGGATCTCTGTGAGTTCGAGGCCAGCCTGGTCTTCAAGAGCTAGTTCCAAGACAGGAACCAAAAGCTACAGAGAAACCCTGTCTCGAAAAATAAAAAAAAAATATTTTTGGGGGGGCCTGAAGTTAGTTTATTTTGTGGGAGTGCATATTCAATATATTTTAATTTGAAGAGATTCTTCAAATAAGCAAATACTTAGTAAACAGAGCACTTGAAAAACCAGCAAAGGAAGAACTGTCCTAAAGATAAACTGATTCTGTATTGTGCTTAATCTTGAAAATCTTCAACTCTCCACCCTTACAAAGAACCTTCAGCAGGATATGAACACTAAGTATTTCTATTTATTTCTCTACAGTTTAAAAAACAAAAAAACAAATAATATGAATTATAATTTGTGTCCAGTTAAAGAATAAAAGGATTCAAATGAACCGATTTTCTATTAACCTTTCCATTTAATTTTAAAAGTAAGTTTTTTAATTATTAGTTTATCATTATTGATGTCTAAAAAGGTCCTAACCCATAAAATATTGATAAAATTTTACTGCCATTCATCCTAGGCAGCATCTAATTTGAAAGATTTTGGAAAATGTGTTTTGAAGGCATTTACATATTTTTGGTTTGCCTCCAGTGAGCAAATGAATGTCATTTCAAATGTCATTTCCTCCTTGGCTTCTTTTGCTTTTCAGCTTAGAGGTAAGGGGAGTAAGAGAGATCAATATGTTTTAAGCATTTCTTCCACACAAGATTATTTCAGTGCTATTCTTTGCTGTTGTGTCTGAAAAATGGTGGCCAAGCCCACTGCCGGCAGAGCCAGACATTCAGCCAGATCCACCCCGGGCACAGTCTTCAGAGGCAAAGGATTCAGCTTCCAAACTTGATTAAAAACAGCCTAACAATTTCAGCACCGCTAAATAAGTGTGCGGTTGAAGCAGCCCAGTAAATTGCTCCAGAGAGTAGGTGGCTCAGGTCTGAGCTTGTTTCATGGGGGAATATGCAGGAGCTTAAAGATTAGATGGAGAGCTATAGGGGGCTGTTGTGTCCACCAAAACCTGCAGGTAAAGCTCACTTTGTGGGATTTGAATGCTGAGAAAGAGTGAGTCTCTCTTGTAATTTGCCACCTTAATCTGAGGGGAAAGGAAACAGACACGCCCCAAGAAGCCTACAGAGATATCTGGAAATTGTGAATTTTTTTGAGTCACTGAGAGACCTTTTGTTTTCCATTTGGCAAATATTTCAAAATATACTTCTCCCCTTAAAGTTACCTTTTGGAAGATATAATTAAAAGGAAAAGAACTAGGAATGAGGCTTATGTAGACTGGCGAATAAAATAGAGGTTTGTCAGCATCTTCTTAATAATATATTGTTACTTTCTGGCTTGTGGTTTGGTTTTTATTTTTCCTTTTTTATAATAAAGCCTAAAGACATCTAACCCAGAATCCAACCAAGAACAAAAGCAGGAGACTTTCTGGCATGCTTCAATAATAAAACAAAAATTCTGTCTTCGTATGACTGTGCTTCAATTCAAAATCTGATTCCAGAAACTGGTGCAATTTGTTACTTTTTTTCTTGTGGACTCAAGAGGAGGAAAATATGATGCATTGGGGGATTTTACAGTAGAGCTGTGTTTAGTTTTAATTTTCCTGTATTTTAAAATAAACACTTTGACCAAAGCATGTTTGATCTTTGCAAGAAGGAAGTATACATTGTGAAGGAATGTGCAGAGGTTGGGTATGAAAATGGGGTTGTGACTCACAGCTGCAGGCAGAAAAAAAAGGCGTCTTCGTGTCAGCCAGAGGTGTTCAGTCTAATAATTCAAGCTGTAAACTGTATCCCCTAAAATTACCTACATAATAAATCACTGTGAGAAGAAAAAAAAGTTTGAGTTGAAAAGTGTAAGTGAAATAAAAACCTCGGGGAATACGATGCTGGGACCTATTGCAAATGATATGAAATATAGATTTTTTTCCAAAACTTTAAGAATTAGAATAATGCTGAAAATTAATCTAGCACAGTTTCTTTTCCTGGCATAGGTTTCAACACATTTTTATATAGCCTATCCCAGAAATGGGTTTGCATTATTTTTTCTGGTCCTAATCACACAATCAAATTGTTTTATAAGAGTTCCCCATCTATTAATACAATTTGTAAGGGGTGGGGGGTTAAATAGCTTTATGTTTTAAAAAAAAAGTCAGTTACAACTAAATTATCACATACATATCAAGAATAACGGAGGCCGCCTTCCCTCAAAGTCCCCTAGGTCCCCGTCTCACATTTCGGTGGTGCTTACAGGTACCAAAGAAAACACTAAATTCGTGTGAATTAGCTTGCCTAGACTCAGTGCTCCATTGGAAAACTCCAGCACTGCGGTTGGTAAAGCCGGTGCCAAAGCCTTGAGAAATGGGACCATTTTGGGGGAAAGACTGCACCCGTTTGGAGTGGACAGGACCTAAGACGAGGTTGGGTGCTCAGAGAAAAACAAGCAATTGTCAAGGGGAAGTTTAAGGCCAAGGACAAACGAAGTCTTCGAAACAATAAGGCTAAGGAAGTTAAGAAGCAGGCTCACCCAAACCACACTGAAACAATTTATTTTATAGGATCCCCCTACATTTCCAGAATTAGTGAGCAGAGCCACACTGAGAACACGGCTCTTGCGGCTCCTAAGGACACAGAGACGGAGACAAAGTAAAGTTGGCACAGGTTTCTTTTGCCTGGGCACTTCACACGAAGCTGTAGGGAAGGAAGGGAGTACACAAAACGAAGGCTAACCCCAGAGAAGTTTGCAATAAAGATTAACTAGAAAAAGGAAGTCCACAGCAATTAAAACCTCTCTACCCTGGCTCATTAGTATTCATGACTGAATGTCCAACTCTTCTGTTTATCTTTCTCCCAGGATCAATATCCTAGCAGCGTGGGCCAGGGAGGAGCCCGAGTCCGGCCCTGCGTGAGCTTGACCTTTCGCGCCCTCCCCACAGGTCAGAACGTCCTCAGAACTGCCAGGCAGCGCCGCACCAGCGCTCATTAAATCCCCCATTCATAGGCGTGTGGGGAGTGGCGAGGGTTGGGGAGGGCCAGCAGGCTAGGAAAGTGGGGCTGGGGATAGTGGACACACAGAATCAGCCGGCTCCAAAGGGTTTCAGGAAACCACACTAACCGCTGTGGGCCCACTGGGCCCGGAGCACAAAACAAAGCAAAAAATCCCGTGCGGTAAGCACCAGCGCTTTCCGCAGCAAGAATCTCTATCTCGGCTCTGTGGCAGGGGTTTTGTTGGCACTGCAACAGGTTTTGACGTTTTTAGGGAATGCAGCAGCGAGAACCTTTGCTCCCATCAAAGGGAACTCGGTGCCCACTTGAAGTTGCACCAGGTCAGGAGTGTTCCAGGCCTCTGTGGATAGAGAAGCATCACAGAGACAACTGGAGAAGCTTCAACTGCAATAGTTATCTCTGATGTTCTTAAGGTTACTTTCACCCCACCCACCTCCTTCCCTAGCGACGCCACTCCTGTTCTGTTCTCCAAGGCCACTGACTTAGCCTCTGGGGAAAAAAAATGAAAACCTGGGGGTAGAGGAAAGAAGAGATTGAATCAAGGGTTATGAGACAGGGTACTCAAGCATTTCACCCCAAAACTGCCAGCAGGACCACTGCCCCCGAGCGGGGGAGCGCAGCAGTTGGGCAGAGCAATCTGGACCCATCACAGTCCCTGGGGATGGACCTAGCTAGGGTTGCCAAAGGCTGTAGTCTCCCATCCCACGCCATCTCAGCTCAAGATATGAGCCTCACCTATAGGGCCAGGCAGTGAACCCACCCAAGTTATGTTAGGTGGGTGCAGAGCAGGCCTGGCCCCCTCCAAGGAGGGGTTCTTCCCACCCGAGAGTGAGCCGGTGGTGGAAAGATTCGGAAGCCGCAGGAGGTGAGCCTACGTGAGAGGATGATGTGGATCGACATGGGAGTGCGAACGGTGTGTCTGTGTGGGTGCGAGGTAGAGTGAGTTCCGGGACTCCCACAAACCCTGCCTGATGGTTGTGCCAAGCCAGGTGGGCTGCCGGGAATAGGGAGAAAACAGTTAAGTAGAAAGGGAGGCGCCAAGCGTTACCTCTTCAAAAGCCCCTCCGCCTTGAAAATATAAGGAAAACGGGGAGAAGGGAGTGGGCTGCATAGTGGCCCCCGTACCCAAAGTTACCAGCTTGCTCCTTGTAGGGGCGGGGCAGCACGGTCCTTGGGGAGTACCCTGACCCGGACTTCCCCTACCGGAGGTTTCCGCAGTGGCCATTCAGGGGCGAGGGCCTTTCTGTCCCTAGTCACCCCCAGCCTTGACCCTGAACTCAAGACACTTGGACTACCCTGGTCAGCTTTACAGGTGGCCTCATTTGTTACAATGCTACCCTTATCACCACGGATGCCTTTACTGCCTCGGGGACTCAGCGGGATGGGTTTGAGGTTTTCTGATAATACTTGACCATTCTATCTAGTCTGGAAAGATTTAGATTCCCCCCCCCCAAAAAAAAACAACAACAGAAAAGTCAGCAACAATCAGTTGGGACAGGAGGCTTGGGAGTGAGAGGAGAAAAGACATTTCTACAGTCTTCGTTCTGAGCTGCGGGTTAAAAATAGAAACGTTTCATCTCAGCCAGGCTGCTGGGGTAGCACTAGGATTCGGGTCTGTAACTTTCTGGGGCATCAGACTATAATCAACCCACAAGTATTTATTGAACCCCTACTTTGGGTCCTGAGAGGAACTTTCTACGCACTTAATATTTTTTTTTAAATTAAAAGTCTGCCCAAAGTACAACTAATTCTCGATGAGTGTTATTCTGAGGCCTTTATTTCTTAACCTATTGAATGGTTTCTGTGACATGATTTGGAGCAGAGAAGGAGCTGAGTCTCCAGTGCATACTTGGTAAATCTCTGCACGTCTCTAGGCTCCTGTGCTACCAATGAACGCACCAGAACATACTGGGACACACTTCCCCTAGTCCTACCAACCCGCCTAGGCCTTCCCAGTCGAACCCAGCGAGGAAACTCGAGCCCCCCCGGTCCAGCCTGTGATCTGCCCTTGATCTCAGGGTTTTGTGCGGAAGAAAAAAAAAACCACTTGAGACTGAAAACATCCGTCTGAAAAAGAGACAAAGGGGGTAGGGGGTGGGGTGGAGGAAGAGCGAAGGTGCCGGCGGTGGGCAGAGGAAAGGGGCCCCGGGAAGCAAGGGATGGTGTGGGGGTACTGGTGTCCCGCAGCGACCGGAGGACTCTGGAAACCTTCCCTTGCCCGTGCGGTTAGCAGAATTCGCGGGGCATCTGGGCTGGGAATAACCTCCTCCCCGCCAGGAACTTCGGAGAACATCACTGAACTGGGAGAAACTGATACCCACCAAGCCCGTTATCCTTGTGACCATTAATAATGCAGCGAGGATCACGATAATTAATAATAATAATGATGGGCCTCCCGAGGGAGCTCCAGCTGCCTCTGGATAAAGCGAATCTCGTGGTGAGAGGAGACTTATTCTGTGGTGGAGGGAGTTGAGCGCGAAGGGAGCGGGCTTCGGCTCATTGAAGTTCAAGTTGACGGCCGTGGCAGGCAGAGACCAGTCCTCCCGAGGCGGCAGAGATTCACAGCGCAGCTCTTGAGTCCTGCGAAAGGACGTTTCAGCTATGAGGCCCTGAAGCCAAGGCAAGTGCAGGTTAGCATTCAGGTCCTTTTTAGAACTGGCCTGCGGGGAGGGGACGGGAATCCCGCGCAGCACTTGCACTCACACCTACCCCCATCCCAACCCCATCTCTCCCAAGCTCTCGAGCCCAGGTGCCAGACTGCTGTATCCTTTAAGTAGAGCGATTCTGGCATCTTCTGCAATCTTCACACGCACGCTATGTCCCTCTTTTCTCAATCGGCTCCGGAAATTCGAAGGGCTAAGAGAAAGACCAAACATGGAACCTGAATCAAGCCGTCGGGTTGAGGACTCCTTTGGACAAAGCCTAGAGGCGATAGGCGAGAGGGACTAGGAGCCATTTTGCTAGAAATCCTTTCCCAGGGTCTCCATCCGTTCTAAGGCGGACTAGGAATGCACTTTTCCGGCGACGATCTTTCTAGCCCAACCTCTCCACGTTTTATTTTTCTGATGAAAATTAGCAACAGCGCCCTAGACTTAACACGAGCTCTCCCATAAATGTGGAAAACAATTGCACTGCCTTGGTCCAATGAAAGCATTCATTTTGCTCCCAACTTCCCGAAAAACAAGAAGGCCTCAAGGCCTTAAGTTAATGCCTCTTGAGTAATTTTTTTTTTAATTTAGGGTATCTCCCCCTCCCCCCGAAAAGATTGGAAACCTTTGAAATAGAACCATTTCCTTCTTGTCCACGAAATGAATATTTAATCTGACTCCTTTGCCTACTCCCCCAGGGGTGAGGGCTCGGCGAAACCCTAAACGATTTTCCTCACAGCTTATAATTGTGCAATGAACTCTCCCAAGGCTCAATAACATATGCCAATTATTTTAATAATTTTGCTTAATATTATTAGGGGTTATAAATTTGATTTTAATAGAGGGTTGATTGCTTCAGAAGTTGGCGCTTAGGCAGCTCGAGGGTCGCTGGGAAAGGGGAATCTGGCACTTGTCACTCTGAGTATCACAAGCAGACACACACACACACACGCACACACACACGCACACACACACGCGCGCGCACACACACGCGCGCGCGCGCACACACACACACACACACACACGCACACACACACGCGCGCTGGATGGAGTGTGCTCAGCCTGCCGCCGAACAGGTAGCCTGGCCTGTGGGAGGTCAGTCTCCTCTTCCCAAATGCCCTTGGGGCTGTCAAGCCTGACCCGGTGGCTCAACTCAGAGCAAGGAGAAAGTAGCAGAAAGACGTCGCAGTCTCCCGAGCCCTTTGAGCCCTTTGCACCGGTCTCAACCAGCCCTAGGCTTCACTTGCCCGTCCGTGGAACTGTTGGGACCTCAGGCGCCACCCGGCTCTTCTTCCTCCCAGGGGAGCAACTCTCTTCTTGAGGCCTCTCAGAAGCTCAGGGACACCCAGTGGAAGAGAAAGCTCTCGATGGTTCAGAAATTGGGAAATAATTTCCATCCGTACCCTTTTATTGCTAACATTATTTTTGTTTTTTCTTTACAGCACCTTGTTTGAAAACTCACACCAACTCATGTGGGTGGTGGGGGTAGAAAGCACAGAGGCAGATGTTGCTGAAAACCCTGCGCTGGCTCACTTACTTCACCTGGCAGTATCAGCCTTTATATTTTCTCCTATTTTACTTCGCTGTGCTGGTTGCAGAGCTGTTCTTTCCTTTGAGGCCGCAGATTGGGTACTTTCCTATCTATGATGGCGAAAAAATTTTTAAGCATATTCTACGTATTACTTTCTCTAGAAAGCCACAATTATTGTTGCAGGGCTGCTTAAGATAAACAGGATTTATTGAGCAAGCTCTGTTTAAAATATCAAGGGGAAAAAAACTCGTAGTAGAAACGAGTCCCTTTAAACTATAATCACTAGGCCAAGTTCAAAAACAAAGTAGTCCGCTCAGTTTTAAACGTGCAATTAAAAATAACTGTACCTCAGCTTTTCAGAGGGAGGGAGAGAGGAAGGGGGAAGGGTAGGGAAGGAAAACAAAGAATAAGGAAATGTTTAGTGCTTTTAAAGCCAGCCCAAATAGCTGAAAGAAAGAAAGGCATTCCCTTAGATAATGGGGCCATTAGACACTGTGAAGGTTCCTGCCGCCATTCCTCACGGGGGCTTTCCAAAAATTTAATTCATTCTCAGCTACCAAACAAAGGGACGTAGAAAATAATTTTGAGACTTTCTGCCAAAGGGGCAGTTTGGCCCATTCTCTATGCATAAATAGACCTTCCTCCGAAGAATGCAAGGTGGCACATCCCCCACACTCCCAGTCCATACACAGTCATGCCTCAAGCTGCCTCCTTCCCATTCTCTTCAATAACTTTGCTAAGAAGGAAAAAGTATGTTCATGCATTTTCAACAATTTTATTATATTTCTGTATGCATTACTCTCAAAACATCACAAGAAATGATCAAACCACTTAAACCTTCAAATAAAAAAATCTGAAACAGTTTATGCCCACAATTGTACATATTTATAGTTAAGAAACATTCTTTATAAATATTGTTTCCTCTGTAGCAAGTTAATACCATAATTTAATTACAAATGGATAAATATGGCAACGGATATTTACAGAAGGGTGTTATTACGGAAAAAGCTAAGGGCACAACGTTTACTCCCACCCCACCCCCCCAATCTTTCATACAACAACTAACAAATCGAACTCGCAAAAGCACTGAAACATCACATGTAAACCCAGCTAACAGAAAAATACATTCACAAGCGTTGGTGGTGGTGGTGATGTGTGCTATGAGTTGCTGTGTTGAAGAAACAGAAGGGAGACTTTGGCACGGCTCATGTTTTTCCAGTCTACAGTTGCATGAAGTTTACAATCAAGTTGCCTCATTAAAAGGAACACAATATTTAATACCACAATACAAAATAAACCATTTTCTTCCACATTACTTAAAAAAGAAGCCAGGTAAACTAAAAGGGAAAAAAAGAAAAGGCCCGTCACTCGGGGGAAGGGGATGGGGGAAGAGCGGGAAGGGAAGGAAAGCAATCCAGGGTTTACAAATGGACAAACTTCTATCCACCAATAAGCCATTAAAATCACCGTGGAAAAGGAAGGAGTCCGCTATGGCTATGTACAGTTTGTCAGAAGACTGGGAAGCATGTGCGGGGGAAGAGTGGGCTGGGGTGTCGCTAGGGAAGTTTGGCTCGATATTTTTGTGGAGTTTACCTTCTTAAAATTTTTATTTTATGTTTTCAGCTTCAGAAACACAGAGATTTTGCTTTTCATGCCTAGATTGTTGTTTTGTTTATAAAAAAAACTTTTAAAAATCCTTCTGCTGGTAAAATCTTTTTCATCACCATAAAAATCAGATTGATGATTTTAACAACACGATCCTAAGGTGCCCTCGGTGGGTTTTGGGAGGGCTGTGGTGGAGGGGAGAACAGGGAATGGGAGAAAGGCCTGGCCCCTCACACGTACCATTCATTGAAGTTGGAGGAGAGGCCGCTATGGCCTCCGGCTGTCCCGCTGCCCCCTCCAGAGCTGCCGCCGCCCCCGCCGCCCGCCCCGCCGCCCCCGCCGCTGCCTGTGGTAGAGCCGCCTCCAGAGCCGCTGCTGCCAGAGCTCGCGCCTCGGTGCACGGCAGACACCGCGGCTGCAGCCGCCGCAGCTGCTGCTGCCGCCGCTGCCGCTGCCGGGGACAGGTTGGAGCTGCTCTGCGGCTCTGCGCTGGGGGACACCAAGCCCGGGGGCGTGGACGACTCGTAGCCAGAGCTGGCAGCCGGGGAGGACTCGGAGCCCTGAGGGGAGGACTCATGGACCTGCAAGACAAAAGCCGGGAGCGGGGACCAGAGGGGACTGGGTGTGAGTGCAGCTGCTGTGATCACGGACGGGTCCCCGAGCCAGGAGCATCCCACGAGTGTCCCTCGGCCCCTGGGGACCCTCCCAGGCCCGCCGGGAGCTGCTGCTCGAGGTCCGCCTAGCCCTCCCGGCTACCGCGATGGTACCTTCATGTGCTTCCGCAATGAGCTAGGATGCGTGTAGGACTTGTCGCACATCTTGCAGAGATAGGGCTTATCTGAGGTGTGGACATGCATGTGCTTCTTCCTGTCGCTGCTGTTGGCGAAGCGCCGGTCACAGCCCTCGAACTCACACTGGAAAGGTTTCTCCCCTGTGGACAGCAAACAGGGCGCTTGCTTACGGACACCCGGGACCCCAGATTCCTCACCAAGGCTGCCAGGGTACAGAGTAAAGGGCAGAGGGGCAAGAAAGGGCTGAGTCTCTGAAACAGGTTGGATCCCTCTCCGTAGAACCAACTAATAGATTCCATCGTTTATTTCGTAATTTACTTCCCTTCACAAATTTCCAATAATTTCGGGGCGCTCCTGGCCCTGTTAGCCTTTCCACGGGGCTTTTTGGATCCCCAAACCCCTAACAAGTTGGTCTAGCCATCGAGAAGCTGTTATTTTGACAAAATATTTGGGGCATTATCAAAATCACACAGGCGGCTGTGCTGCTGTCGCCTTCTCTTTGAGGCCAGTAGGCAATCACATTTGGAGATGCTGTGAGTCGTTTGGAGACTGGGCTATGGAGAGAGTTGAGCCAGTATTTTTCATCCAAAATATTAAAAATTGAGCTAACCATAACTCTAGTATAAACGCGTCCTTTTTTAATGAGGGACAGGCGTTTAAACATTAGTGATAAGGTAGCCCTTTAATGATTGATTATATTCAGCACAAGTTAAGGGGTTGGGGGCTGCAGTCAGGAAAACCTTTCAAAATCTCCATGTTTAATTTTCTGGCGGTTCCTGCATCCTGTTGCCAGGACTCCAAATGCTTGGAGTCATTTAGAGGTGTGAGAACTCCAATGTTGTTCCACTTGGAAAGGGGACCAGTTAACGTTAAATTCCATTAGCACCTAAACTGTTTTTTTAAAAGACAACCGCTCAGACACAGGGCATTTCATGCAAATATATTTCTCAAATTTTAAACCTTGTTAAAAGCTTGTCTCGCACCTCAGCTCCCTCCCTTCCCAAAAGAGAACAATAGGCCGCTGGCTCATCCCCACTTCGGAGTAAATATTGACAAGGAAAGTTGCTAAAACATTTGGCTTTCTTTTAGGAACTCGTCTTTTGCGATTTTGACTGAGACCTGGTCGTAGATGAATAATCTATGAGGCAGGAGGCGCGTTCTTCTGCGTCTCTCTTCTCACACGAACGCCCTGCGGGGCGGTACTGCCTGGGGCTCTTGCTGGCCCGGGCGAGGGTCTAAGTTGGGAATCGCAAACCCTCTGGTGCCCATTAGAGAATTTCACAAACGGCTGACAAACCACCGTCAGTCCCCTGCGACCCACCCCGAGATGGGCTTTAAAAACACTTTAAGTGAGAACCGCTTTACAGCTTCGGCTCACACCAGATTCATTTAATGGGAAACAGTCCCGAGAAGGGCGTTTGGACCCTGAGTAAAAGAAATGGGAAAACACACAAGCCTCTGAAAAACAGATAATCCACTCAGGGCAGAAAAGCTCATTCAGACTAGCCGACAAAGTCCTTGCTAGGCTTGCTTCCCAGACATCTAGTTAGAGCAGAATTGTTTTATTTTGTGCGCTCTATTTAGAATGGAAATTATTCACCAGGTCTGGGAGGGGGGATCGCTTCACTTCAAGCCTATACTGGTATCACACTGACCATTTAAAGTTCAATTTCCGCACATGGAAAAATTCCAGCCCAATACCCTACCATCCTCCAACAAAAACAAGCCGCTGGCTGTCCTGCACTCTCCCAGGTCTCTGGCTGGTGGGTAGCTTCTAGAGCGCGCAAACACGAACACACACACACACACACACGAACACACACTCAGCCTGTGAGTTTCTCTTCGAGGTGCCTCTTCCCACTCCGGACCCACGATTACCTGTGTGGGTCCTTTTGTGGATCTTGAGGTTCTCGGAGCGTGCGAAGACCTTGCCGCAGCCCGGGAAAGGACAGGGAAAGGGTTTCTCGCCGGTGTGCACACGGATGTGGTTGACCAGTTTGTATTTGGCCTTGAAGGGCTTGCCCTCGCGTGGACACTCCTCCCAGAAGCAGACGTGGTTACTCTGTTCCGGGCCGCCGACATGCTCCACCGAGACGTGGGTCACTAGCTCGTGCATGGTGCTGAAAGTTTTGTTGCAGCTTTTCTTCGGATTACTTAGCTGCTCGGGATCAATCCACTTGCAGATGAGCTCCTGCTTGATGCACTGCTGCCGCATGTAGCGGAAAAAGGCACCAGGGTGGTGGTGATGGTGGTGGTGGTGGGCTGCGGCCGCTGCCATGTTCATCCCCATGTTCATATTCATGGGGCCATACTGGTTGTGGAGTTGCGCCGCCGAGTAGGGGTCGGTCCGCGGGCTGGCCACTTGGCGGTATTGCTCCGAGCGCCCGAACACTTCTCCCGGCAGCCCTAGGCGCATTTGCCCGTTGAGCACGTTCTGAGAGCCGTGCGGCCCGTGCTGCTCCGGGAGGCCCGGGAAGAGGAGGTGACCCTGCGCGTCTGAGTGCGCGTGGTGCAGGCCGCCCGCGCCCGGTCCGAAGAGCCCGTGCTGGCCGCCTCCCGGAGCCGAGTCCCCGAAGCCGCGGCTGCGGAACAGGAAGTCCCGGGTGGAATTAAAGGGAGGCCCGGAATAGGAGCCAACGTGTGCGGCATGGGGCCCTAGTGCTGCGGCCGCAGCGGCAGCCGCAGCAGAGCCCGGGTATGCGCCCGGACCTTGCGACGTGAACGCGGAACTCTGACCAGGAGACAGTTCGTGCGCCCCGGGGTTGAGCTTGAAGGCGCCCATGTGCGCCGCGGCTGAGTCCACGAAGCCGTTCTGAGCAGCAGCCAGGCTCAGCTCGCGGTCCTGCATCTCGGCAGCCGCCGCCGCCGCCGCCGCGGCCGAGTGATGGTGGTGGCGCGCGAAGCTGCCCACCCCGATGGCCGGGAACTGCGGCCCCGCGTCCAGAAGCATGGCCAGCGCGCCCGGCCGACCTGTCGGCCCCAGTAAGCCCTGCCGCCTCGGTTCCCTCTTCCGATCGGCAAGGCGCGTCCTCCGAACGCCCGGCTCCGTGAGCCCGCGCTGAAAACACTGGCGACTGCAGCCCTGGGAGTCGCGCTGCTAGCCCGCCGCCGCCGCCTGGATCTGCCTCGGGCCGCCGGGCGCGGAGCGAAGGCACGGAGAGGAAGAGGAGGCGGCGGCGGAGGAGGCGCGGGAGGAGGAGGTGGAGGAGGAGAAGAGTCCAAAGCCAGGAGGAGAACCAAAGTGTATTAAAGGAGATGCGGCGGGGGCGGGCGGGCAGGGCAGGGGAGGGCGGGCGGGAGGAGGGAGCGGAGGGAGGTGTGGGGAGCGGAGGAGAGGGGGGCCGCCGGAGGGCGAGCGCTGCGCCGCGGCCCCCACCCCTGCGCGCCCCCGCGCGCGCACGCACGCACTCACTCACTAGCTGCCGTGCACTGCTGGCGGACCCGGTGCCTGAGATCAGCGGCGTCCGCCGAATGAAGTCACCGCAGCCGCGGGGCCACGGTGCCCCAGGGCAGCGGCTGTGCACCGGCAGGCCGGCAAGGAGAAGACTGCGACGAGCTCCGCCAGCCCCAGAGCCTAGGGCACCCGCGGCTCCACCTGATCTCGGCGGGGGCGCTGGGCAGCCCGGAGAAGGACGCCAGGCGCCTAGTCTGAGGCGCTCACGGGTGGCCGCTCCCTCCCCCGAGGCCTTGCTCGCGCCGCCCAGTGCTCTGCTGGTATTGTTCGGCTCCGAGGCTGCGAGGTTTAGCCCTCCTGGTCCTTCGAGCTTGGCATTGGCGGCGCCGGAGTAGTAAACTTGCTGCGGCCACGAATTCCCCCAGATGAAGGAAACGGGCGCGTCGCTCCCTCTTTCTTTAAGTTGGGCCGGAGGAGGAGGCGGGGGAAGAGTAGGGGAGGGGGACTGTGGGAGGGGAGAAGGCGAGGAGGGGGAGGGGAGCAGGGTTAGGCTAGGCAGAAAAACAATAACAACAATAAAAAAGTGATCTTTGGTTCTCCTTCCAGCCGGTCCGCCCTGGGTGCTAGTCCGCAAGCGAGTGATCGCACTAACAAGGACAGAGCGTTGTCCTCGGCACAAGCAAATACCAGAAGGCCAACGCGAGTTCCTCCCTTGTGGCTGCGGTGGGCAGCTTTTGCCGCCGCCTCTGTTTATTTCGGTGGGCGCTGAGACCGCAGAAGCAGCCTTCTATTTTATTTATTTATTTATTGTCCTCCCCCCCCCCCATTTTCCTCTCCCCTCCCCCTCGTACCCTAGTCTCCGGCCCGGGTATTCCTTCCTTCGGATACAGGCCGGGCCTCCTGGTCACACCGCCCCTTTAACGACGGCTCCCGCCCATCCCGCTCTCCTGGAATGGCTATTGGCCACCGTGGCCTCGTCAATCTTGCGCCCCCGCCCTGAGTCCAGCCCTCCCCACCTTCCCTGCTCCTGGCTGGCTCTACAGGGCCACAGCGGTGGCGGAACGCACCCGCAGACTGGGCCTGCTAGGCAGCAGTGCTTTGCCTGCGCGTCTAGCCCAGTGGCTCCCAGCCCTTGCGGACTAAAACAGGAGCCCAGCTGCGATCATAATGGGGTCCTAGGCCTAAAGGTCCTGTCGCCTTCTACGGGATCCTGACCTGGAGAGGGATTGCACTCTGAACCCGCTAACTTTGTGGGAGGCTACCAACTCCCCAGGGATCACATCCACTCTCTAACGACGCAGAAAAACTCGGGAACCCTGGCCCAAAGCACCCTTGGCTGTAGAGACCTGATTAACAACCGAGTTACCAGACGGAGTCCCTGAGGGAGCGAGGAGACTTTTAGGGACAGGAACAAGTCTATTACCCGGTCGGCACACTCTACATTCCCTGCCCTCACTTAGACCAATTTGCTTTGAGGTGTTGAAACACGGGTGAAGGACGGTGGACACAGATAAAGTCAAACTTAACTCCATTCCACTCCCTGGACACTCACCTAGACTTCTGTCCTACCCCAGGCAATGGTTCCCGCTTCCCCTTGGGCGCACTTAGCCCCCACCCCCCACCCTGAGGCCCGCGTTCAGCTCAAATTACAGGAGTAAACCCTAGGCAGCAGTCCCCTGAGAGGCAGGGGCAGGGGGTTGTTTGGAAGTCGTTTAAAGACAGTGTCACCCTCAGGGTGGATGCCCACTGATCCGGTCCACGGCCACACTGAGCTATGAAGTGGGATGCCCAGAATCAAGCAAGGTTTAGGCCTTAATTTGATATATCAGGCCCAGGGCCTCGGAAAAATAAACTGTGGGACTTAACTCATTCTTTAATGAACACACCGCAAAGCTTCACCCAAGCGCCGCCCTCGACCCTAGGCTGGCTGACCATTAAGGACATCCCACGGTCCTCAGATCGCGCTCAAGTGGTAACGGGAGAGGGAATTGTGGGCCCAGAGTCTGGGGAAGAGAAGGGACAGCCTGTGGTCAAAGTCTTTCTTCGCCTTTGGCAGGCCTGAGACTGCTTTTATTTATAAATCTTTGGGAACTGAGATAAAAATTCGAGCAAGAGAATAAGCACCCACATCGAAATTTTATATTGAAATGAAATCACAAATTAAAAAAACACCCACCCTGGAAGAATAAATACTCTTGTTCAGGATTGTTGCAATGAATTGGGATCTCCTGCCTGCTCAAGCAGATTCTCATACCTTAAGGGAGTCTGGCTCCACTATTGGAGCTGGCCGCAGCCCCTTCTATAAAGGCTCCCTTCTCTCCCTCTGTGTTCCCGCTTCCCTGCCAAGGGGGAGGGGAGGAAAGGCTAGGAGAAGAAGGCATCTTGTCTAAAATCAGGAGCTTTGCTGGAAGCTGGAGGGAGGAAATAGTTCTCTTTCCCCACATACCTTTACCTCTTCTCTCAAAGGGCAGATGCCAAACTGGCACGCTAGACTGCGCGGCGCTCGAGCGAGGGGGGGGGCATCTAAGCCGAAAGGCTTCTATCTATTTATTTAAAAACCTGTCCAGTTCAGTCTTTCACATTTACTTTTCTTATTTATCAATTTATACTGAAAAGTGCATATAACGGTTTGCTCTAAAAATATTACCTTCCTTTTTTTCTTTCTTTCTCTCTCTCTTTCCTTCCTTCTTTCTTTCTTTCTCTTTCTTTCTTTCTTTCTTTCTTTCTTTCTTTCTTTCTTTCTTTCTTTCTTTCTTTCTTTCTTTCTTTCTCCTAAGATTGATTGTGAGAATAACAGTCTTACTCATCCAAAGACCTTATTGCCTTCTTTCAAGCCCCCACAGCTGCCGGTTTTTCCTCCTCTCCCACTTTCTCACCCCTCCCCACTCTTCCCTCCCTCTCCTTTTTGACCTATTCTCTCCTTTCGCTTTGATTTCTCCTTTGCTGTGCCCGCATTTCAGGACGGCGCGGCTGGGCGCTTGCTCGCGCTGGATTCCAGGGCCGAGCGGTAGGGCCGACGCCTTAATTCCCGCCGGAGAGCTCGCGGGCTGGGCCCTCCTGACTATTCTTTCCCAGCTCCAGTTCTCCTCTCACTGCAGGAAGCAGAGGAGCTGAGCCAAGTTCAAAGTCACGTCTCCATACCCTCTCAGAAGTATTTTATTTCTCTGCAAACAGGAAAAAAAAAAAAACCCTTTTCCTTGACTTTTTTTTTTGAAGGAAGGAGAGGGAAGACCAAGAGGGAAAGAACAAGAGAACAGGGGTGTGTGTGTGTGTGTGTGTGTGTGTGTGTGTGTGTGTGTGTGTGTGTGTGTGAAGGCTTTCTGGATTGTTGCCTCAAAAGTAGACAGGTTCCTTAGAGGAAGGAAGACAGAAAAGAGGGCAGGAAGGGGCAGGGAGAGGGGAAGGAAGGAATAAAGGAGGAAGGAAGGAAGGAATAAAGGAGGAAGGAAGGAAGGAAGGAAGGAAGGAAGGAAGGGGAAGGAAAAGGAAAGGAAGACGCCATGAGTGAATTCATTTTCTCAACAGGTTTCTAGGAAAAAGAGGTGATCTGCAGTGATGTCAAACTCCCAAAACCTGTAGCAAGCATGTTCTTTCTTTGTAAGTTCCTCCAAACTGTTCTTTCCAAACAGGGCAAGACATGCACAGGGCAAAACCTCAGCTTGTGGCTGAGGAGGATATCCATCCCTGGGTTCCTGCCAAGGGTGCATTTTCCAGCAAGTGGAGAGAATCAAGGCTTGTTCAAAAATTCGTGGTGTGTTTACAAAAATAAAAATAGGGCATGGGGGTAAGCAAAGCCCACAAGCATCCCACCAACCATGGAGCAACTCCTTTTGATCTGTGGGCCTCTGAATGGTGTCTGCTGAGATCTCTTGTAGCAGGATGCGCACACACAGAAGAATGAATGCATTGTATATTCACCTATTGTGTCCTCACGCATATAGGTATACACTGTGGGACAGGAGACACCAAATACAAACAAACTCTTGGCCCCAAGACCACAAAAATCTTGATTTTTTTTCATAAAGGAATGAAAAATGGGAGAGAGGAGTTGTGAGAAAAATGCATGGACTACATTGTCTCTGTATCTTAGACCAAAATAATATTAATATTAATAATTTTATTTTTCTTAGTTCTAGGGCCACTATCATCAATATCACAGGATTGCAATTTAACAAGATCATCAACAGAATATTAAGTTGAAGGTCATTTTTGATTCTGCTTTCTCAGCTACTCCTGAGTTGGGTGACCCCTGACCCATGAAAGACCACATGTGTGCTCTGGGAAACCCTCTTCTGTAAAACCCTCCTAGAACAAAAGTCTCTGGTCAGGCATTAGAACGCTGTAATGTAAAAGATGAGATAGCTGTGAAAACCCTAGCCAAAGCTGTAACTGTTAAATATCATTGAGAATGGTGAGAGTCAAGATCCCAGAAGACAAAGCTCTCCTGTGGCTTTTTTTTTCTTTTCATTTTTATAGTTAAACACTGTAGTTGAGATAATTTTTAGAAATCTCAATATAATATATGTGTCCACCAGTAGTTTAGTGACAAGAATATAAATAGTTTTGTACTTCTCAGAATGGGGGTGAAATGGCCATCAGCCACAGAGCCACCCCCCCTCAACTGGGTGTCAGTAATTGTGCTTTTGGAAAAAGAGAAGAATTAGTTGTCCTTCCTCATCTCCTCTTTTGATAGAAGTGTTTTAATGCTATAAAACAAAACAAAACAAATAGACCAAAAACAACAACAAAAAAAAAAAAAAAAAGAACAAGGAAAAAAAACAGGGGGCTGTAGCTTACAGGAGCACATTCAATTATTTCAAAGATTGTTATCCTTTGGGCTCCCAGGCAAACCCGGAGGTTGAATACCAACAAGCCAGCAGCTTTCCAATAAAGTATTGCAGTATTATTGCAGTAGACTTTGTAATACAATTTATGCTGTCATTCATAAATAACAATGCCATATGTCAACCATATTGCTTACACAAGTAAAACATCAGCGTGCCACTATTTGATTTATCTCAACAGCTTCTTCAAATATTAAAGTGTAGATACTGAAGAGGTGTTTAGTGGGGGGAACAACGCCCAAATTTTGAAATAAATAAATGCTGCCTGCTTCTTTATCTGGCTTCAAAGATAGTCAAGGTTAAGAGACCTAGAAAAGTCCATCCAGGCCTAAAAAATAAAAACTAGGTTTTTATGTGAACCTTGACCATGTAAAAGCATTTTGTGGTTCTTACTTGGACCTTCTGAGTATATTTTAGGACACAAGCAATGTGTTTCTCAAGAAATTCTCAATCCTAGTGGTCAAATAATGGTCAAAGGCCTTTCTCAAACAACCTTTATCGCTGACTGTAAAAATAATTTTGAACCAAATGGAAATACTTGACCACAGGCAGATTTCACACAACTTATCTCTTGCACTGTAAAAGTAAGGTGGTCTTTTTTTTTCAAGTTTGTCAATGCAAAGGTCAAGTGGATACAGAATAGGGCCAGTTCTTCACTATCCGAAGGATTCAGACGAGACACACCCCTCCACCTCCACCCAATCCAGCGTGAACACAGTCATGACTTTTGTCTTCGCATCTCCGTCTTGCCCTCGAACGTGTGACAAGGATCATCAACCTTAGAATAAAGAACGTTTTTTGGCTACCCCTTGCACCACACGTGTCCGTGGAGCCTGAGGATTCTGTATGAGTTTAGAAAGGCGGGAAAGAGGCTATCCTCAAAGAGATGCTCAGAGGGCCGCGAATTGCCACCGGACGATCTTGAGCACCAAGGTTTCTGAGAGCAGTCGTTGCCCCCCTTGCCAGACTAATCTCCAGCGGTGAGGAAGCAAGAGTGGAGGAGAATCTGGTCCCTATCCAGAGAAGTCGGAGCGGGCGTGGCCAGGAGAGACGATTTTTTAGACCCTGCTGCCTTGGAAGCCTAGTGAACCTGACTTGGGAAAAGCCCTTCAACCACTAGTCGCCATCTCTTCCTGCCCTAATAGAGCTCCGCTAACATGAAGATTTACTGGTCCGTCTGCCTTTCTGGCTCCGGCTTGTAGAAAACTTTCTGGGTGAACTACAACCATTATCTTTGCGCCTGCTAGCAATTCCCAACCTGTGTGGGTTAAGCACCCCTTGGCATTCCCGCCCGGCTTCACCCGTCCTTCTCCACGAGTTCTGTGTGCCCGTTCGCCCTTGAACCCGCCTCTGGCTCAACCCAAAAGGCCCTAGACTGCAAATCGGCTCCGCACTGAGCCCTTCCGCATGGAGGCCGCCTCTCAGAAACCACGCGGGACTGGCGAGTCGTAAAGCAATTGCAGGGGCAATAAAAAGACATCTCGGTGGGTCTCCCCAGTTCCTTTCTTGTCCACCCCACCGTCCCCCAAGTGCCCGCCCGCCTGGAGAAACAATCAAACAAAAGCTCAAAAGCCAGGAAATGTCCAATTCACTTCCCTTAGAGTTTATTAATTGCCCACACCCATCGTAGGAAACTTGACTGTGTTAAGTGAGGCACGGAAGGCACCTGGAGCTGGGAGACGCAGCCCTCCCTCCCGACAGCGGGAAGCCTGCCGCAACATCCCCAGGCGCCAAGTTCTGTGGCCTTTAGGCAGCTAAGCTGCAGCGTGGCCGTCGAGTTCCGGCCAGCTGGGAGTTGTCTGCGCCTTCTACCTCCCCGCGCCTTTGTTTGGGGGGCTAGAAAGAGGTTGGGGTTACTGGAACAAACGTGAGGTCTGTAAATTTACTGCCGTCAGAGCCCCGGTTGCCTCTAGCATCGGTATTTTCAAGGCTTGCTATATCTCTGCCTTCATACAAGGACCTCTTGCAGCGGAAAGTGCAGACCAGGGCTCGAGTTTTGGGAAGTGGCCCCGAAGACCAGGTCCACCATCAGAAGAGAGTAACAGTCCACAGAAAGGGGAGGAATGATCACGAATACATCTATTACTCCCCGCTTTGGAAACCAGTACATTATTCTCTTCAATGCTCTGAAAATTGTTGTTTATTTAGGAAGTGTGACAGTTATTGCGTCCTTAGAAAGTAGGGACTTATGGGGGTTTGGGGTTGGCTCCCAAACAGCTTGAAAAAGAAACAGCGCACCTGGGGTCAGGCAGGTCATCACAATAACAAAAAGCGCGTCTACAAAATAAAAAGCCCTTTTATAAAGCAAGGCAATCCCGGAAATCCACAGCGAGCCTTCCTGACGACCAAGTAGCTAGGCCTATTCTCAGGTTTAATTGGCAGGCGGTTTATTGGCTCCTTATTGGTGTTGATTGAAATTTTGCTCCCCAGCCCTTTCTTTCAAGAATTAGCATCTCAAATCGATTTACCTGAGTCAATTATCTTTTTAGGGTCTGGGTTTGGTCATAAATTTGAATATTCATTAAATTGACTTTAAATAAATATTCCCTTCCCAATCACCACCCAGACTTCTGTTATTTCCAAAGAAAGTGTTTTCTTCCTTCCTTCCTTTCTTTCTCTTTCTTTTTTCTTTCTTTCTTCCTTCCTTCCTTTCTTTCTTCCTTCTTTCCTTCCTTCCTTCCTTTCTCTCTTTCTTTCTTCCTAGGTCTCCCATAAAAAGGAATTGATCAGGGAGCTATATTTGAATTAAGACATATTAAATCGATGACAGATACATATCATGCTGTGTTTAACAAGAGTTGTACAAGGAGGCGGGTTCCAGATTCCACACGGCTCTGCTGCAGTATTATCCACGTTTTTACAGCCTTTCCTTCATGCCTCTATCCATTAAACCATTCAATTTCAGCAATTCAATAAAAACAAAGCAGTTAGAATCTTGACGAAAAGCCATTTTGAAGGGGGTGGAGGCACCTATTTTATGGCACAATAAAATTGCTCAAAGGTCCATATCATAAACTAGGTTGTACTTATTTTCCTTATTCACTTTTTTGGGGGTTTTGTTTGTTTTTTGCTGATAACCTGCAGTAGCAGTAGTGCGCTCTGAGCTGTCATTACTGCCGGTACGGACATTCATTGCCAAGAGGTTGAAATAAAAGGAAAATAATTTGAAATCTCCTTCAAGGAAATGAAGGCAGTGGTAATAATTCCCAACGTGACATTTCCCTTATATGCCATCTATACAGATGGCACCGTTTTTCACCAACCTTTCCATGGTTGGCTCAGGATATTTAAGTGTCTGAAACAACTCATCATTGAAGTCTCCTCCCCAAATACAGATGTGGTTTTGATTATTGTCACTGTGTGTGTGTTTCTGCTCTTGCTCTCCGCCTTTTCCCCAGACTTAAACTTCATTTAAGCTCAAAGAAGAAGGCATTTAGAATGTGATGGCATGATCGTCTTTGTTTGGTTGCCAGCTTTATAAGAGAAATGACATTCCCAAGGTTCATAGGGAGGCTCCTGCAGCATGGTTCACACCGATGTCAATGGCGCTAGCAAACCAACTCTGGAATTAATACTTACTTCTTTTGTGGGCCATGATCTGATGACAGCTTTTGGGGGGTTGATCTTTACTCCAACTACAAATAAATAAAGCTTGAACATGGTTGCTTATGTTCCTGGCCCCTACCTCCCACCCACCTCACTCTCCACCTCGGGATGTGGGGGGGTATCATATTCCACTCCTTATTATTATTTTATAGATGATTTTATTGAAAGGATCAAAATGTTTTCACTCTAGCTTGAGCATTTTAGGACATCACAAAATTAAGAATACTTTATTCAAATAAAAAAACAAATGACGCTTTGGGCGATTGAAACTCCCTAAAGGGGGGGTGTCTCACATTTCTCCTCTGCCCTCCCCCAATGATGCAGGAACCTACTCATATTTTTCAAAAAGGTTCAATGGCAAACGGATCCAAAGGGATAGCACTTGCCGAAAACCAGGGCGTGGGATCCTAGGTTTTTTGACTTTCAAGTATGGCATTTCGATTTAACAAGGAGGAAGCTTATTCTATTAATAAATAAATAGGCAAGATACTTACTGATTTTTAAATATTTTATTTGGTCTATTCCAATTTGTGGTCCTTCTGGAGAAACTGAGTCACATTCTGGGCAGGAAGTAGACATTCTGCTTAAAGGATGTCTCTTATTTAATGGCTTAGGAGAAACGTTATTTGGCCTTCTCTGCCACTGTATCTCTGGGAGGCAAAAGTTAGCTTCGTCTCCCTGCTCCATATTCCCATCTCCCCATCCCTCAGGGAGATACAATTGGAAGTAGCAGATCTAGAACCCATGAGCAGTGAGATTACATCCTGAGTCCATTCCTTTGAACCATATTGAATGAAACTCATGAGCTAAAATAGCCTAAGCAATACTGTACCTTTGGGGAACGATCTATTATATATTATTTTTACTTTGGTATTTTCCCAAGTTCCATCCAATTGTTTTGCAATCAATTACGTTTACTAATCGTCCTTATTCCGCCTCCGGTCTATACCCCACGTGGGCCCAGGAGAAGACGAGGTCCATATAAGAAGTTTCTGGCATTGCTACAGATACCATGACAGGATGGTCACTCGGCCCAGAGATCAGCCGGGGATAATCCAAGAGAGGAGGTAGAAAGTGTTCGGGTACTACCATCCTCAGATCCTTCCCCACCCCCACTCCCGTCGCTTTACCCCTGGTCGGGAGGTCCCTGGACCCCTCGCAATTGGATGCACTCAGGCCCGGAACTAACAGATGCTCTACGCCATGCGCGTTGACCGAACGTTCTCAGGGGACCGAGTACGCAGGCCAAGCGCAAACTTTCTGCAAGTGGAACTTGGGCACCCGGGGGGAAACCTGCTGCAGAGCTACTGGAGAGGAGGGGGGGCGAAGCGAAAGCGCAGGCGGTCTGGAGCACAGGGGCGGTTCCCCGCTGGGCCCAGAACCTGAACCGGAGCCAATCGCGCAGCCGAGACAGCTGCCAATCACACGGCTCCCTCCAATCCCACCCGTGCCATTTCCAAAAACTCGGTCCCACTGTGCAGCTCAAATGTAATGTTCACTCTGCCAATCGCTGGAGGATAGAAAGGGGACAAGAATAAGCAGTTAGGAGGCCAGGACACAAGAAGTTAAAGAGCGCCTAATATATACATGTTTTTGAAGGCGGGCAGAAGGGAAAAAAGTGCCCCCAGAGAGGGTCTATGGGCCTGATCGTATAGTTATGATGGAGCCCCCTTTGAGCAAGAGGAGCCCGCCAGCGCTGAGATTAGTGGATTTGGCAACGGCTCAGGCCCAGCAGCTTCAGAATATGACAGGATTCCCGGTGCTGGCCGGCCCGCCCGCCCACTCCCAACTCCGTGCCGTCGCCGCGCATCTCCACCCGCGGGACCCAGACACTGACCCCGGCGCGGCCAGCACTGCGCTCGGACCCGAGCACATGGCACAGGCCAGTGGGCCCGGCCCCAGCCCTCCCGCTCAGGCGCTCCAGGGACAGCCCCAGGCTCCCGCGCCCGCCGCCCGCTCGGCGGCCTCAGGGGCGCACCCGGGCGCCCGAACCCACCCCGACGGCGGGGGCAGCGGTGGCGCGCAGGCCTCGGCGCCCCCGCCTCCAGCCCCTCCTCTTCCTCCCTCCCAGTCCCCCTCTCCCCCTCCCCCGCCTCCTCCTTCTGCCCTCTCGGGCTACGCCGCCACCAACAGTGGCGGCGGCGGCAGCAGCGGCAAAGGCCACAGCAGGGACGTCGTCCTCCGGAGGGACCTTTCCGCCACGGCCCCCGCGGCGGCCATGCACGGGGCCCCGCTCGGAGGGGAGCAGCGGTCCGGCAGCAGCTCCCCCCAGCATCCGACCCCGCCTCCCCACCCAGCCGGGATGTTCATCTCGGCCAGCGGCACCTACGCGGGCCGGGACGGTGGCGGCCCCGCGCTCTTTCCCGCGCTGCACGACTCTCCGGGGGCTCCTGGCGGCCACCCGCTCAACGGCCAGATGCGCCTGGGGCTGGCGGCCGCTGCTGCGGCAGCGGCCGAGCTGTACGGCCGCGCGGAGCCACCCTTCGCTCCGCGCTCAGGGGACGCGCACTACGGGGCAGTGGCGGCCGCCGCGGCCGCTGCCTTGCACGGCTACGGAGCCGTGAACTTAAACCTGAACCTGGCTGCGGCCGCGGCAGCAGCGGCGGCCGCGGGGCCCGGGCCCCACCTGCAGCACCACGCGCCGCCCCCGGCGCCACCGCCAGCGCCCGCGCCGCACCCGCACCACCCCCACCTCCCGGGGGCGGCCGGGGCCTTCCTGCGCTACATGCGGCAGCCAATCAAGCGGGAGCTCATCTGCAAGTGGCTGGACCCGGAGGAGCTGGCCGGGCCGCCGCCCGCGGTCAGCGGCGCCAAGCCCTGCTCCAAAACTTTCGGCACCATGCACGAGCTGGTGAACCACGTCACTGTGGAGCACGTGGGCGGCCCGGAGCAGAGCAGCCACGTCTGCTTCTGGGAGGACTGTCCGCGCGAGGGCAAGCCCTTCAAGGCCAAGTACAAGCTCATCAACCACATCCGCGTGCACACCGGCGAGAAGCCCTTCCCCTGCCCGTTCCCGGGCTGCGGCAAGGTCTTCGCGCGCTCCGAGAACCTCAAGATCCACAAGCGCACTCATACAGGTGGGTGTCTGTCCCCAGCCGCGCCGCCGCCGCCACCGCCACCGCCTGCGCCGCCTCCTCGCCGCTGCTTCGCCTTCTGCTCGCTTTCATTTTTCCCTCCTTCTGCTGCTTCTCCACATACGTATAACCCGGACATGTGACTTTCTTTTTTTTTCTCTCCCCCTCCCCCCTTTTTTTCTATGAATAAGTAATTCGATAGCACACACAGGCTCCGCGCTGGCCTCTCTCTTGGCGGAGTCTCCAGCGCGCCCGCAGCCCCACCGCCGTGACCGGCAAAGCGCTCCAGCCGCCACCGCCTCCGCCGCCACCCGGGAGCAGCAGCAGCAGCAGGAAGGCGCCCAGGACGGTCGGCAGCCCCCGTGCGCCCAGCCCCGGGAGGTCCGGAGGCCCATGGGGAAGGGACCTCTGACTGGGGTCGCCCGGTGGCACCTTCCTTCCTCACGGGACGCAGGTCTCAAGCGACCGCTGCGTTGCCGAGATACGGCGTGGGAGGGGCGCGTGGGATTTGCTGCGATTTGGGGGCTAATCAGTGATGTCTCACCCGGGAATCAGGGGTCTCGGTGCCACCGGGTCCGGTTGAGGAAGGCCTGAGGGAGAGAGTACAGCACCCTGGGACCTTAGGAGGCATCCAGCCATTCACACGCTCTTCACGGGAGCGCATCTCACACCAGTTCACACATTTCTGACCTCTGTGATACCACGACCTGCCTCCTACGCACAGCCTCACCCAACACTTCACTTACATACCCTCACACACGTTCCGCCGGCCCTACCTAGAGTGTGTTGGGGCACTGGAGAAGTTGGCTTTTGCCCTTTTAAAGGTTTTGGCACCAGTGAGGGTGGTTTCCTGGGTCGGTACGGCCTACCCCTCTGTAGAACTTGGGAAAAACTCTCAGCACCGTGAGGATCCTCCTCCTATGGTAACCCACGTCGTGGCTCTGGTGTGAAAGGCTGGGGCGTGGGACAGTAGAGGGACGGGTCCTGTGGCCCTGTAGAATGCACAATCGCGCCAAGCGAAAGCGCTGTGGAGCGCGGGTGTAGTCAAGATTTATATGAGAGACAATATTACTCCTCCGAGGACACTTAGGTAACCCGAGTTTACATTCAATAATCATTTGACTGATTTATCTGCGCATCTGGGACGAAGAGGCAGCCCGAAACATGGGCCCTTATGTAGGACCTACCGGCCTGAGGCCTTGAGGTCTTTATGAGAGCATCCTGGTTCGCAACCCCAGGCCTTGCTTTTGCGGCCCTATACCTTGCAGGCTTCCCTGTGACTCGCAGACCCGGAGGAGGATAGGACCGTCTAGGAGTACATTTTCCCTCGAGGCCTCTTTTTTTTTCACCCTTCCCTTTCCGTAACTGGGATCAATTCTCCTTAATGACTTTTCCAAACGGAAACTTCCCACGAGACTCTCATAAAAACAACCAGGCCAGCTAAGGCAGCAGAATGCAAAACACTTCCCCCACGCAGCCAGGGCTAAAGGGAACTTCAAAATGCTGTGCAGGAGGCTTTGGGCCCTCTCCACTTTCCCAGGCCTCGAGAGGCGAGTGGACCTTACCCTGGAGGCTGCTGGCAGCTGACCAAGGAGAAACTGACTGACAGACTCCCATCATGGCTTTTGGGTTCCCACAGGATAGGCTGCCCTCTGACCATATCCGTGGCAGCAAGTGGTGGGATTTTCTTGTTGGTTCCACGTAGTAGGGATAATTACATTGCTTGTTCCCACTTCCAGAGGCTGCATGGACCCTTGCAGGTGGAGCTGGTGGGGCACCCCTCGAGAGGGGTGGATACTGGCACTGCCAGATTCGGTTCTTAGCCAGCGTGCTACTGTTTGGCTGTCCCCGGGCTTTCCGAGCCAATGGGCATTGTATCGTGAGATAGACCGTCTCTACTTCCTTTCCTCCCCGCCACACTGCCTTCCCTTGTGGGGTTATCAGGGATCCCAGAACAGATGGATCAAAGGACTAATCCCCTGGCCACTCCTGAAGGCCTGTTTCCCGACCCACGTGCCCTACAGCTGCATTTATAACCTGTGTCTGGCCGGTGTCTAGAGGGAGTTGGCAAGATCTAGGCCACATCTACAAAGCTCTTTGCTACAGGCACCAAGTCTCCAAAACTCTGCATAGTTCAATTTTGACATGACCCCTCTGTCAGCGTCTGTAACGGAAACACTGGGGTCGCCTAGCCCTTCTGGTTAGGCACTCCCAGGCCCCTAAGCAACATCGGCTGTTTTCTTCCTCTCTCCGGCCCCTGACCTTTATTCGCTAGCCTCTTCCTTCTTTCCACCCCCATCTCCTTCACTGAGTCCTGCTGCTTTTTCTCCAGTGGAATGGAGGAACCAGCAATATTCAACACTTGTTTTTCCCAATGAAGGCTGCTCAGAAAAATGAGAATTTTGAAAAGTAGTGTATTTGCTTGGAATGCATAAAACCACTTAAGCCTTCATATTGAAGGGCTGATTATATGTGTATATAAATATGTAACACATAGTATATATTTAAAGGATGCACTGTTAAATGAGGTTTACCTTGAACTTACAGTGTAATACAGAAACCCTGACAAATCCATGTTCTGATAGGAAGGTATTAATTAATCTAGAGAATTTTAAAGGTTGTGATTATCATTGTGAGTTGTGTATCCCTTCGACTGATGGGTTAATGTAGGAGGTACATTTCAAAAATAACTAATTTCCTTTTTAAACAGTATTCTGGGAAGTTATATTTTAGGCACCTAAATACTTTCAGCTGTATTATACTCTGGCATTGGTGGAACAGGAAAGAAAAAAGACCTCATTGAAATATTGGTATGGAGAAAATAAGATAATTACCCACAGAGGTTTATCTACTGTTATGCCTTTTTGAAATATATTATCCAAAACAAAGAACATTTTCCTATGTTCTATGCTGCTTTTTTGTTTTATTTTGTTTTTTTTAAATCCTCTCAATGGAAAAAATAGTATTAAAAACAGTATTATGGAATGACTTACTCAGTTTGGGGCCCGAATACATCAAGCTCATAGATACTGAGGTCAGAGGGAAGCTCAATTATAATCTGACCTGTTGTCATCTTCTCCTTTTCATAAACCCCAAAGTGGTTTGGCTAAGTGTCCCTAGTTAAGCTCACTAAACAGTTACTTCCTGGACATGTGGCCTATGTTTGAGGAGTTGTGTTTTGGGGGCTGATGGGTAAGATAAAGAGGTGATAGGTCAAAGGACCTCTTTTTTTTATGGTTTTGATTATTATGGAGTGAAGAAAACTGTCAGGTTAAGTGTCCTTAGGGCACAAGGTAGAGGTGTTTACTAGTGTCTGTTCCTTACACACCTTATGGGGTCATTAGTGGAACGCAGACACCAATGCCCAACCAACTTTGTAAAATCTCAGGATTGTGTGTTTGACAGGTGTCATTATTTCTGAAGTGTGTTTAGTTTTTCTCCTTTCCTTTCCCATCAGTGAATCTAGGGAGAGTCTCAATGATGTGCCATTATCATCTCTCTATGCCCCCAAGTTACTGTAAATTAGTATATATGTTTGTGTGTGTGTTTCTTTTTCTATGATTCTCATTTATAACCATTGTTTTGGAAATATGGTTTCATTGGTGTTTGTCTTAACAGGGAATCTTCCACTTGTGTTCAGACCTTAAGGGAGTGTGTGTGTGTGTGTGTGTGTGTGTGTGTGTGTGTGTGTGTGTGTGTGTGTGTGTGATGGCGTGGCATGGAAGCCCTTGGTGGCCTTCAGAGGCTCATCCTGAACTTCATATTTCCCTCTGACCCCCCTGGTGCTCCCCAAATCCAAGCAAAGCCTCCAGGCCAGTGGACACACGCCTGTCCTGGCAGTGTCTGGAATACCGCAGTTAGGAATAAAGCTGGGAGTTGCTCTTGGGGGAAGGGGGACAAGGATGTATCCATAGCTCTGTTCTAAGATTGCATCAAATGAGAGGTCTCTGGGAAGCCATTGTTAACCTCTCCTGTGTTTCGTTACAGGGGAAAAGCCTTTCAAATGTGAATTTGACGGCTGCGACAGGAAGTTTGCCAATAGCAGTGATCGAAAGAAGCACTCCCATGTCCACACCAGCGACAAGCCGTACTACTGTAAGATTCGAGGCTGTGATAAATCCTATACCCACCCGAGCTCTCTGAGGAAGCACATGAAGATTCACTGCAAGTCCCCCCCACCTTCTCCAGGAGCCCTTGGTTACTCATCAGTGGGGACTCCGGTGGGTGACACTTTGTCCCCTGTGCTGGACCCAACCAGGAGTCGATCCAGCACTCTGTCCCCTCAGGTGACCAACCTCAATGAGTGGTATGTTTGCCAGGCCAGTGGGGCCCCCAGCCACCTCCACACACCTTCCAGCAACGGAACCACCTCTGAGTCTGAAGATGAGGAAATGTACGGAAATCCTGAAGTCGTGCGGACGATACATTAGAATGATTATTAATAAGTGAGGTAGTAAGTGGGAGTCCTTGGACCGTATCCTAACCTGAGACAATGCGGAGCCTGAGACAAGCTGGTGACTCAGACTTGCAACCGGGTCTAATTAGCCCTATTTATTCAGTATGAAACCCTATGGTGTTTATACATTTAATTAATTTAATTAAGATATTTGGGGTTTTTTTTCCTCTTTCTCCTAAAAAAAAACAAAAAACAAACAAATGAAAAAGAAAACAGGACTGGAGATGCAATTCAGTGCTAGAGTGCTTGCCTGGCGTGCATAGGCCCTGGATTCAGTCTCCAGTACTGAAAAAAAAAAAACAGAAGTAATAGCAAACAGATAAAAAGCAACCAAGCTGGACTTGTCCATCGCAGTAGGACAGACCTGGAGGCAGAGTCTAGCAGGGAAAAGTAGTGGAGAATTTGAGATATACACTGCCAATACAGTGTGTGTGTGTGCGTGTATGTGTGCGTGTGTGTGTCTGTGTGGAGTATACTATTAAGCGAGAGAAAAAAAGAACATTAAGTCAGACCTTAACACATCAACCAGGCCCTCTCCATGTCCCGGAGTGCCTCTCAGATGCCTTTGACACCACAGTGAGGGCTGCTTTTGAGCCTTCTTCTAGAGACCTAATCTGCAAAGGCCTCTTGATTGTAAAACACACACTTGCTGCACTGACAACAGATCCTGGACTGTGCCTGTATCCAAGTCTTTGTATAAAAAACAAACAAAAACAAAACTTTACTTTCTGATATTTATCATTTTAATTCCTATGCTTTTATTACCAACCTCACCGTGACATGATATTTTTATACAGGATTGTTCCTTCAGTATCTTTCCTTGTGTGATTTCAAAAAAAAATGAAGCAGAAAAACAAGCCAAGCACAGCCACCTTGATATATCTCCCTCTATCATGCTACTGTGATTGTTCAAGCAGAAGTCGAGGAGCTGCTGAGACAGACAACTGGGAAACTGTGATCTTCTGTAAAGTACAAGTGACCCAAGTGCTTTCTTTTTCCTCTGCTGGGCTGTGTTTTGTTTTTAAACTGGGAATTTCAGATGCTGCCTCTCGCTGCGTCCTAACCTGTTGGGTAATAAGTCATGAGTTATGTTTGACCATGAGTTTTTTTTGGGGGGTGCCAGCATGCACAGTTAAGGCTGAGGAACTGTTACGGTCGCATCCTGCCTATTTCTTTTAAAGCTTTTTTTTTTCTTTTCTCTAGACAGGCCAACTATCTTTTTATACTACTGTATCAACCTTTTTTAAAAGTTATTTTTAATGCATTTTTCCACCTGTGCCATGAGCACTAAATCCTCTTCCATCTGAAAATGACAATGTGAAGTATATGATTTCCACTAAAAGAGGAGGAGTTCCTTTACATGTTGGGTTTTAAAAAGGGTTCATAGTTACCACCAAACACTGATGAATGTGTGACCTTTGCCAGAGCTGTCAGGCCAGGATACAAAGGGTCAAGGACCTAGGACAATAACTCTTGGTCAGTTTGTGTTCAGTTGGTACAACACATCTCCTGTGCAAACTGTAGCCCAACAGAAACATAACACACATACACTAAAGAGCACTAATTTACCCTCAGACCTTGAAGATACCCCCTTCCCCAGGATTTGTAGAAATCTGTTTTGTGTGCTATGAGTGCTTGATGTAGTCCTGTCATTGTTAATAAGTGTCTGTGAATACTTTTATTTGTACAGGTTTTTTAATTAATTTATTTTTATTTTTCTGGAAGAGTTCAAAGCACACCAAAGAAATATATTATACATTTTGGTGAAAGATTGTCATTTATGATCCATGGTTTATTTAAAAAGAAAAGAAAAGGAAGGTGGAAAAATATAAAATATATTTTTAAGCTTACTTGAATGGACAAGGTAATGTGAAAACCCAAGACTCTTCCTGCATGTTGTTTTGCCTCGTGTTGATGAGATTATAGTTTATAGATATATTACTAGTACAATGCATGGTGCTGTTATGTGGACATCTTTCAATGTTGTCTTCAGATTGTTACAGTAAATACAACACATGCAGATCCTCCTTGACAAAGAGAAAGACCTACAACTTGAATATAAAATAATTCTACATTTTAAAAGTTTATTTGATTTTTCCCCCCTGTTATTCACTTTCAAAGTCCTTTCAAATAGAAAAAAAATAAGGTATGAACTTGGGTGGGATAACTTATGTACTGTAAATTTGTTAGGACAAAATATTTCTGATGTATGAGTTGTTTTATTTATACAACTTTTTCCCATGGTAGTTTGCACTATTCTTTACCATGCTACAGGTTTATTTATTATGAAACGAAGGAATGTGTATTTTATGTATTTTGCCATGCATAGGTTAACTCTGCCACAGATTTATTGGTTCCTGATGCACCGAAAATAAAAACCTTAAAAGTGTGCACGTCCATTAGAGAGAAGGCAAGAGGGGTGTTTGGATGACAAAGATAATAAAGGTATTCTTCCTATGGATTGCTCCATTTGACCCAGTGACAATATCTCCGTCATTCTTTTAAAACAGAACAGTCCCTATGGTAGTGAACAGTGCCCTTCCCTGGAGGGGTGGGGGAGAGGAAGCAGCCTGGCTTACTTACAGTTTAATCTAGAGCAGTGGTCCTCAACCTTCCTAACGCTGTGACCCTTTAATACAGTTCTCATGTTGTGGTGACCCCCAACCACAAAATTATTTTCATTGCTACTTCATAACTGTAGTGTTACTACTGTTATGAATCAAAATGTAAATATCTGTTTTTTCTGGGTCTTGGCAACCCTGTGAAAGGGTTGTTCAGCCCCAAAGAGGTCACAACCCACAGGTTGAAAACCACTGATCTAGAAATCCCAAGAAATCTATGAAAACAAATCCCTGCAGTTTACAAGTACAGTTGCACAGATCTCTGGGCCAGTTCCAATTGTTAAAATCAGGAGTGCGCTTTGGTGCATAACCTCCATTTTAAAAGGAAGAAAAGAGACAATTTTGAAAACAAAATAAAGTGGACGGTGAGAAACTTTCAGACACAAGGGAGGTGACAGCAAACTGCTCAGGAACAATTTATAATTATAGAATGAAACTGACTAGTGGATACCAAATCAGCTTATAGCGGGTCATGGGGCTAGGGTGAGGAGAAGATCAAATTACACTTTTAGTTTATTTTGGAGGGTGTAACTTGAGCTCAGCATTTTAGGGCAGATGTTAAGCAATTCTTTCATGGCAACAAAATATTCCAGCGGCTCAAATTGATATGTTTGGCAATGCATGCTAGCAAGCCTGGCTGTTTACTTGTTTCTGTGTTCACTACTACAAAACAGATAAAAGGCAAGTATTTAAAAAACAATTGGCAGTCCCATCAATAAGCCTTTCTCCAAAGGTTATAGTGGCTTTTCAAAGTCAGGTCTGATAAATGCAGGAAAGGTGAAACAGGTTGCCAAGAGTTGTTTTAAGCCCGATGACAATAACCAGCACACGAGTGGGAAAGCTCACAGCTCTCTAATCAAGTTTCTTGTGAAAGGAAGGGGGACACAAAGCCACCAAGACATGAATCATTCATGGGAAATATAAAAGATAAAAGATATCTGACAGAGAGCAGAGCCTTGTATAGAGTGTATAAAACAAGTTTCCCCTTCTTATTTTCTGCTTTAAAACGCACAATCTCCCACTCCCAGTGTCCTGTCCAGTCTATAGAGTTAAAATTGACCACTGCTCGTCCTGAGCCACTTCAAAGTAATTTAGTCCAGAACGGAAGGCTTGGCGCTTGGACAATCTTCACGGTGTGTTAGGATTTCTATGGCAATTGGCAAGCAAGACGTTCCCATCTGAATATGTCTCAAAGAAAGCCACTTACTGACACTAAGTTGGCTATCATCAAAGACTTCATCTTCCCTCTGCAAAAAAAAAAAAAAAAAAAAAAAAAAAATGTGGCCTTTGCAAACACTAAATCGGTCACCTTTGTTTTCCAGGCCAGGAGGCTCCTCAAACACACGGTTCTTCCTCATTTATATATTTCTCCTATTCAGATGTTCCTTAGTAAAACGAATGCCAGGAAAGGCTAAGGTGCTTAGAAAGAGTTTACAGGATGGGAATTATATTCTCTTGAGTTGGAGGTGGCCACACAAGTGCCCTGGGGCCTGAAAACCTTGCAAGCTGGGTCCAACTGTCTGCCCACTGAATATTTAGATTACGGTCTCGTAATTGATATATTTCATTTTGTGGGAGCTTTTGGAGTCTTGATCTTTTCTGAGTCATCTGGTTCTGTGCTGTGACTTGAAGAGGGTGGCTGGCCACCACTACTGCTTAGGTCCCAGTTTGGTTAGGGACTACGTCAGAGGAGGGGAAGGAAAGAGGATTACATTTCTCAAGTGGTCACCTTAAATCAGAGAAAAGGAAACCAACCCATCACTAGGCAGACAAAACAACCCACAGATTTAAGGATCCATCCATCTGCCGGTGGTTTACCCCCACACCACCCGTGACCTCAGGGACCTTCCAGGTCTGGAAGGATCCTGGGGTGGCCAGCACACTTCCCCTCCCTGTGAACAAAACCTCTTAGAGACCTCACGCCCACGCAGGAACATCTCAGAGCACATATTCACACACCACCTAAGAGTCTAATCAGGCGGGGAGAAGTTCAAAGGCATGTTCTTTGAAATTCAAACTAGTTTTTTTATGGTACATCCACAGAGAGAGTCAGAATTGCTATGGCAATGGGCAGAGCCAGGAGAGTCGCTGGCAGGCTGTCCACAGCAATTTGAGACACTCTATTAAGATACAGTTGCAGTGACCCTTACTTTCATGGCCAGTTAGTTCAGTCAATTCTCACCTCATCAGAAACACATGGGCAAAGATTATAAATATATGATATATATGTGCATATCATATATATTAGCTTTTTTGTTGTTAACGATGATTCCCCTATAGAACCTCCTGGCTTGAAAGAAAGGAGAAAGAATGGAGAGAAGAGAGAAAGCGCAGTGGGGGTGGGGGTAGTGATGTCACAGGGTAGGGGGGGAGAGGCAGGGGCGCCTGATCCCCAGTACCTCTTCGTTCTATCCCCACCTAAGCACTTTTATTTGCAGAGCGATTGTTCTTTGTTTATTTAATACAAGTACTGTGTGAATAGTGAAAAATAAACACGATGAAAAATAACCAAACAGATGATTCCTCGGAGTGAAAAAGCCCGGACTTAATAAAAGTGCGAAGCAGTCACCGCTCAATGAGAAACGCTTTGAAGTGGAACTTATTATAAGAGGGATACTTGAGGGTTGCCTTAACGACGCCGCTGAATCGAAAGCGCTCGCCTTTGTCAGCGATTTGTTCTCCTTTGCTGGGGTGCCCAGAGAAATTACTTACATGGGCTGCCTTAACATGCGGCCTGCAAATCAGTAACTTTGCAGCTCAGACTTGCAGACGCCACTGGGCCACCGACAAAAAGAAGTCAGAGGGGAAATGCACCAACCTTTCAGGCCGTGGCTCTGGGGATGGGGCTCTTGGGCCGTGTTGGGATGGCAGATAAGAAGTTGTTTTACAACCAGCCCCCCCCCCAGCTCTAGCTCCCTGTCCCTCTCTGGGAGCAGGTCCTGGGGGCCTCTGTCCCTAGGTGATCTAGGCTCCTGCGGCTCCTGGGCCCTCCAGCGAGGGGCGCTCTTGGGTACGCGGGCCCAGCGCCGTATTTTCCCAGCAGTAAGGGCCATATTTAATAAGGGTCGTTTATCACCCAGGCGCTTTGAAGGGTCGCCTCCAGCCCTGCGCCCATTAGAAAGGCGGAGGTGACATTTAAACTCCGTTTTCAAGGATCGCGGGGGGATTTCATTGAAAAGGCAAACTCGTTTGTCTTAGGAGCCTGGAAACAACCCCCTTCTCCCTCCTTTTGACCACATGGCATAACTCAAAAACAATAGTTCAAAAGTGAAATGGCATCGTGGTGTTCACTGGGAGACAGGCCCCCATCTAGCACCAGAGAAAGGGGTAGTCCTCAAGACAATGTGCTTTTTGTGTTCGACTCTGTCACGAGGATTGTGCTGTTTGCTTTGGAGGCTGCGCCTGTTATAGTGGCCTGAAAGTGCTTGTGTTAAACAAGAATTATGAGTCATCCAAAACAACAAACATTTTGATTTTCTTTGCCTAAAGGGCTTTCCCTGGCTATGGGCACCGTGAAAAAATAATGTCCTTGCTGAGAAAGGAGCACCAGTAGTTGCATTACAAGTGGGCGCGTTAAATACTGAATGACACAGGGCAGGAGCTTGTCGAGGGGCACTCAGCCTTAAAGTCTTCCTTCAACTTTGTCTTCGGTGGCCGCTGAACTATTTAAGATGGTATTAATTAAGGCCGCTTCGGAGGCTGTGGAGCCGCCCGGCCCCTGGGCCACGCTCTGTCAATGGGCCTGTGTCCCCAGGCTCTGCTTAGGGGTTGGCTGAAATGTCACTTCTCATTTGCAGGCTGAAGAGAAGTGACCATCCTACATTGAGGGCCTCAGGAACGCCGTCAGCAGCTGTGGTTAAAAGAGTTTAGGGTCTGGGGTGAAGGGAGGGGAGATGGGGACAAAATCCAAGCAGCTGTTCGGAAAGAGAAGGAGGGTGAACCCCGTGCCCTCTTTGGGCACAAGAGCCACTTGGGTCTCTCAGGGCTTGGATACCCCAGCCTTGAAAAATATCCATTAACCATTCTGGTTCCTATAAAGAAAGACAAAAGCTTGGTGCAAACAGGTTTCTTAACTAGGGCTTCCTGTTCCCTCAACATCCCTTTAACAGGTCACAAACAAATAAAGGCCCCAGCACTCCAACCAAGGTTCTGTAGGTGGAGAAACTGCCCAAGGAAAGCTGTGAAATATCTCCATCAGTGCTCCTGAGGAATGAAGGCTGAGACCAAAGGCCCAAACAGAAGCCAGGTTCTGTTTAAACTGGGCCCACACCCAAATCCAAAGAGAAATTTATTTCAGCGTTTGGAAATTTTTAGAAAGGAGAAAAGAAAAGGGGGGGAGGGGAGGAAAGAAGACCATGGCCAACTATCTGTGATATAAATGAATTCATGCTTCAAGAATAGGTTGAGTATGACTTCTCAAAGGAGGGAGACAAGAGTTGGCTGGCTGGAGAGGCCAGGGCATGTGGGTAGATGGATTTTTGCAGCCTGAAGCACCCTCCTCCTTCCTCCCTGTCTCAGGGTGTGTGTGGAGTCCCATCTGGGCTCAGGCCTTCCCTTTCACGGCAAGGCCCCTGGAAGGTGGAAGGATGCGGTCGTTCTTTCCTCTCTGGGCCTGAGTGATTTGGACTCTTGCTGTCGTCCAGAGGAGCTTAGTATCCTTGACTGGAGATCTATTTGCAGCGTTTGATTTTTCCATCTTGGATGTGCTCCCTCCATCCACTCCGAGGGCTCTGTCTGACCTTTTGGATAAAGAAGGTCGCATTTCCCACCAAGAGCCCCTGCTGCAAAAACCAGAAGGAGCCTGTACCCTTTCACCTCTAGGTGGGCTGTGCTCTGAGGAAAGGGAGAGAACGGGAGAACTTAATCGCCCTAAAAAGCAGGCCTAGGCCCTCCAATCCTTTGGGCCGTGCAGGTAACACTGGGGCAAGGGTCCGTCTGATTGGGTCAGGGCTGGGGTGGGGGGTGGGGTAGAGGTGTTTCTTGCACAAAACTCAGGACTGAGGCTGCTAGGCCTGAGCTCCTATACCAATGACATTTTTTTTTGCACTTTTATTCATTTTTCTACTTTGGTCTCTCTACTTCTATACCGTTTTTTATTAAAACAGGTTCCAAGGCCGGGTAAGGAACGAAAAAAGGTGGCCTTTTGACCTGAAACACACCCAAGCACAACTCACTCACACCCGCCAGCCTCGCCCCTCCCCCCTTCCCCGTCAGTGCACTGGGCACTCACTTGGGTTCCAGGCGCCGTGCCAAGAGCGCACGGGCACCCTGCATGGCACACTGGCTGAAGTTCCTGAAAGAAGTGGCGGGGGTGGGGTAAGGAAGGAGGGGTGGGCGGCAGTGCAGGCAGCCGACTGCTGGCGGAGCGCACAAGTTCTGTGCTCAACTTCGCCGCTCTTAAAGAGACCCGGGATCCCTCTGGAGAGGCCCTCGGGAGCTGGCGGCAGGGCTGGGAGAGGCGTGGGTAAGCTGGTCTGCGCGGAGTGCGGGCGGTGGGACACGAGGGCGCGGCAGGAGGAGGGCGCGAGGGTGCCCCCCGGCCAGCCCAGCGCTAGGAGAAAGTCAGCCCTGAGCAGCTGTGACTTCACCTATTAGCCCCGATGTCTTTCGGAGGAGCCTGGTGGAGTTAAACAGCCCACAATGGGCGCTCTGGGGCGCCTCCAGCCTGACCTCCACCGGGTTTAATAGTTTCATAGGAACGTCATTAAATCAATTACTTAGTGAGCACATCATCATTTATTTGTAATTAGCAGCGAGGAGCGCGTTCTCTCCCCCAGCCCGCGGCCCGGGTCCCAGCGGGGTTGGCGAGTTGTGCAAGCACTTTTGTTTGCTTGAGTGTTGACTCCCGGCATTATTCGGCCGGGGTAATCTTTACATCTTAATCTAGCATTCAGGGGGCGAAGGGAAAACAAACAGGGCGCAGGCCGGAGGCCAGCCCTGCATTCCCAGCCTTGTCCCATAATTTGCAGGATGCGCGGGCCACACTTCTGCAGCCTCCTCTCCTCTCCCAGGGCGCAGGAAGAGGAAGGAGGCAGACCAGGGGAACCCGGGAGGAAAGTGGCCACGGGAGAGGAGAACCAGAGGCCTGCAAAGCGAGTCCAAAAGGAAATCGGCCGGACTTGTGCACGTGTGCGGGCGGAGCTGGAGGGGGAACCCGTGCGTGTGCGCACATGTGCTTGTGAGTGTGCGGGCAGGTTGTGCGTGGCATTCTATGCAACTGGGCACAGAGAGGTGGGGCTGTGAGTCGGAGCCAGAGGTCCCGGCCTGGCAGTGCTTGGAGACAGCTCGCTGGGTGTCGCCGTAGCAAAAGTGTTATGATTTAGAGGCTGCAGCCCCAGATGCAGCTTGGTCACGGCTTCCAAATGAAGTGGGGGTAAGGTTAGCGAAGACAGAGGATGCCATGAAAGTCAGGCCAGAACCTGCGCGTGCGAAGAGACGCAAGGATCGGCCCAGTGAGGAGTCGTGTTTCCTTTCACTACACACACAGCAACTCCGGCCGTCTAAGCAGTTCCGGCTGCTAGAGCCAGGATGGTGAGCGACACACCCCTGCATCCTTGCTGCAGTCCAGCACTCGGATCCAAGTTGGATCTCTCAACTTCTGTAGAGGATTCCAGCTCAGTAAACGGAGGAGGCCCCGGGAGCCAGGGGTCATTGACAAAGTGTGAATACCCAGAGTTAGGGAAAGGCCCCTAGACACACACACCTTTATCCCTACACCTATCTGGAAGAGGGCTTCCAGAAGACATGGTGGCCAGTGGCCCCTGGGCATCTTTCTGGCCAGTTATCTAGGTACTTTCCTTGGGTACGTGAGTTTTCTGGATTTCTATGCTAGTGGACCGGTTCCTCTAGGATGCTGTGTGGGGGATAGCTGTTGTCTTGACAGGCATATTTCAGAATTTGGAGAGCTGTTACTCTGATGGACTCCAGGACAGCCTAGGCTTCAAGGTGACCGGGGTCATTCTGAAGCAGGGGTACAGAAGAGTGAGTGTACTCTGGGCCTTTCTGCTCTGCTAGCTGTCTGGGTAGACACGTGTGTGAGACCGTTAATACTCTCGGCACAATGACTCGTCTTGATAGAGACCCTGTCAAGGGCCAATAACAAGGTTTGGGCTCCTAGGCGGCTCCTCTCTCAGCTTCCTCTCCTGGCTTTCCCTCCTTTCCTCCGGTTTCATACTTCTGTTCCTCTTACCAATCTTATTTTTTCTTTTCTTTTCAAAGTTGACTCAGATCATGCTGTTCGCTGCCTCAGACCCTCTGGAATTCTTTGCCTGCTGGACACAGCATGAGCAAAGGCCAGGGGGCTGCTGGGATCCTGTTTCAAATGGGCTTTCCTCCAGCCTCCCTGGATGGCTGAGACTTACTGGGTTGTTGGACTGCTGAGGACCAACCTGCTATCTGGGAACCCAGCTCAACCTGGGAAACGGAAGTCCACCAGCTGTCAGTCATCTGGAAGAAGCAGGTTTTAAAATAGAAGCTTGTTTTCACTTTGCAGGCTTCTCTACTCAGATGGGTCTAGGCCTAAGTACTGTGGCCAGACTTCCAGATTTACCAGGAAAGATAAGTGGGCAGCAAAATGGGACTTTCTTGAAACTCCCTAGGACTCCAACATGGCAACACAAAGTCTCCAAGTACGTTGTGCATACTTCTGCTCCAGTGTGTGAAAAATGTTGGAGTATAAAATATACATATCAAGTTACACACACACACACAGCATATGTGAGTCAAATTGTTGGGGTAGTAAGATCAGGAGTTCAAGGGTAGCTGGTACTAGCTGAAACCTTGTCTCTAAAAATAAGAATAAAAAAATAAAGGAGAAGGTTATTCTGTACAGCCTAGGCTGACCTTAAATTAGAGATCTTCCTATATCAGGCACCCAAGAGCTGAGACTGTGACCCCCTGGAAACATTTATATATATAATGCATTTTATGTTCATTTGGTGTTTTGCCTGCATGTATGTCGTGTGAGAGTGTCAAAAGCCCTGAAACTGGAGTTACAGACAGGTGTGAACTGCCATGTGGTTGCTGGGAATTGAACCCAGGTCCTCTGGAAGAGCAGTCAGTGCTCTTAACTGTTGAGGCATCTCTCCAGCAGCACCCCCCGACACACACCTTTTTAAAGATTAGGTTTCATGTATTCCAGGTTGGCCTCAAACTGACCATGTTAGGGAAACATTAAACTTACGATTCTTTGCCTTCAGACATCCACAAACACTTCTGCTTTATTAGGCCCTGGGGATTGAATTTAGGACTTCATGCATGGAAGGCAAGGATGATGATGATGATTCTCTTTCCCTCCTCTTCCTCCTCTTCCTCTTCCTCCTCCTCCTCCTCCTCTTCTTCCTCCTCTTCTTCCTCCTCCTCCTTCTCCTCCTCCTCCTTCTCCTCCTCCTCCTCTTCTTCTTCTTCTTCTTCTCCTCCTTCTTCTTCTTCGTCATCTTCATCTCTTCCTTCTCTTCCTCTTCCTCCTCTTCCTCCTCCTCCTCCTTCTTCTTCCTCCTCTTTTTGGTTTTTCAAGACAGGGTTTCTCTCTGTAGCTTTGGAGCCTGTTCTGGAACTTGCTCTATAGACCAGGCTGACCTCAAACTCACCCAGGTCTACCTGCTTCTGCCTCTCAAGTGCTGGGATCAAAGATGTGTGCCACCACTGCCCAGCACTGCCCAGAAAATAAGGCAAGGATTCTAATGTCAAAGCTACAAACCAGCTCCAAGAAACTGTTTGTTTTTTGTTTATTTCGTTTGTTTATTTATTTTTTTGTTGTTTAATTCTAACCTTGCAGAAGAGCAGGGCCCACACATTCTGGATCTGACTAGATTTAGGATAGCCTTGAATGAAGCAGGACTGAAAAAGACTACATCTAAAATTAAATTAAATTAAAATGTAATTCACCCTTAGTTTGTCTTTCTACTCTCCACCCCCTCTCCAGCCTCCTACGCTGTTTAATAAAGCAGCATCCTTTGGAGAAAGGAAGGCAAATCTGGGAAGCATTTTACAAGCTGGCAGGGAATTTGGTGCAGTGGTTGGTTTAGAAAATTTGATGCTGCCTGTGAGGTTTCCTTGGTGACAGTCACATTGTAAATCTCTCTTTGGGATCCAAGTCCTACAGTGTCGAACTTGTGGTCCAGCTCTCTTCTGTGACAGTCTAGTCTGACTCCACTTTTATGGGGCAACCCTGTGCTGTCCCACTGAGTGGCCCCATCAGTGGGAGCCTGGTGAGCACTTTTCAGTCCTTCCCTCTCATTTCCCTTGGGTCCTTGCCATTGGGTCCCTCGGTCTCCAAGCAATGAGGTATCATACTGACGGACTGCCACTTCTTCCAGAGGCTTATAGTCTCCAGCTTTGGATCTCCTCCTCCTGCCTAGTGGAGTAAAGCTGGTACTGACATCTTTTAAAGATCAAAGCCAGGCCAACACTTGTGTAACTGGACCCTGAAGTATCAGTGGTTCCCTACTTAAACCTGAGGGGAGGAATGAGAATGGCTCCAGGAAAGCATTTCTGGGAGGCAGTGAGGCAGGAGATAAGCAGCTGCGGGAAAACCTCTATTCTTGAGCTGAGGCTATCTCTCCTTCCCTCCCTGCTCTCCCTCCCACTGCAGGCATCAACACTAGGCCCTTTATAAATCTTTTATATTTATTCTAAGAAAGCAGTGGAGTGGTCCAGATACTTTGGAAATGTCTTCAAAGAGCTCAGGGTCCTCCCTTCTGCAAGGAGACTGCACTATGTGTGCTCAACACCCTCCTCCCACTGAGTGAAGCAGCAAAGTTGGGAAAACACATCATAAAAAGGGTCATTCTTGGTTCCTTAAATTATGTTTGCGATTGCAATGAGGTTTTATTTATTCACTAAGACTTCATTTCTGTCTTTATTTCTGTGTATTTGTGTGGTGGGGTTATGTGCACCTGAGTGCAGATGCTCTCAGAGGTCACAGGCAACAGATCTCCCTAGAACTGGAATTACACACTGTGTGTGTGTGTAAATAAATATACATTAGCACTTACTTGTTTGTTGTGTGTGAACCTGTATCTAGACACACGTGCCATAGTGTGGGGAGATCAGAGGACAATTTGTTTTACTTCCATTGTGTGGGTTCTGGGGCTCAAGCTCGGGTCATCAGGTACCTCCTGAGTTATTTCACCAGCTCCTGAAATTAGGTTTTAATGTGATGGTTTCTGTGGACCACATGAATCCATTTCAGTTAAGTTCTCTTGTGTAGTTCAATAGTGTTGAATATATTCACAGGGGTTTGAGCTCATCACCATCCTCTATATTAGCAACTTTTCTGTTAGAGGCAGGGTTATACTCTATAGCTCAGATTGGCATTGAACTTCGGATCTCTGTCCTTCTGCCTCTAGAGTGTTCAGTTACAGGCCTGTGCTACCACACCTGGCTTAAACAGTGATGGGGATTGAACCCAACTTCATGCATGCTATGCAGATGCCACTAACTGAGCTATCACCCTCAGCTCCCTCAGCAGCTTCTTCATATTTTGGCTGAATCACTGCAGTTTTGAAAGAGTGGTCCCCACTACCATCCTACTTTCTGTCTGAGTTTCACGCCTCTGGGGAGCTGATACAATGTGTCTCCTTTCTGGAGGGAGCTGATATAATGTGTCTCCTTTCTGGAGGGAGCTCACACAATGCGTCTCCTTTCTGGAGAGAGCTCATACAATGTGTCTCCTTTCTCCTCTGGCTTATTTCACTTAACACAATGCCCTCTCCTCATCTATGTTAAAGCACACATCAGCACATTGATCTTTTCAAAGAATTTTTCTTTAAAATTTTGTTTTGTGTGTGAACATAGGTTTGTATATGATCATAGGGTGTGTGTGAGCATAGGGTGTGTGTGAGCACAGGGTTGTGTGTGAGCATAGGGGTGTGTGTGAGCATGGGGTGTGTGTGAGCATGGGGTGTGTGTGAGCATAGGTTTGTATATGATCATAGGGTGTGTGTGAGCATAGGGTGTGTGTGAGCACAGGGTTGTGTGTGAGCATAGGGGTGTGTGTGAGCATAGGGTGTGTGTGAGCATAGGGTGTGTGTGAGCATAGGGGTGTGTGTGAGCATAGGGTGTGTGTGATCATAGGGTGTGTGTGATCATAGGGGGGTGTGTGAGCATAGGTTGTGTGTGAGCATGGGGTGTGTGTGAGCATAGGCTTATATATGAGCTAAGGCATGTGAGAGGAGGTCAGAGGACAACCTGAGGAACTCAGTTTTCTTTATTCATTCCAGTAGGTCCTGGGGATCAAATCAAGACGTCAGGCTTAGCAACATGGACCTTTACCTTGTGAGCCATCTGCTTTTGGCTGTTGATGTTGTTATTAATGACTAAATAGTCTTCCATCACATAGATATCATCACATTGTTGTTCATTACAGTGCCAGGATTAAAGATGTGTGCCAACACACCTGGCTGATATTTATATTCTTGACAGGCACGCCCCTCAAAGTGCTCTACCTTGGTTTGTTTGTTTTGTTTTGTTTTGTTTTATAAAAGTAGATAGTGACATAGGAACACAAGTACCTAAAAGTACAACCAAGTAAGCTTGCAGCATTATGCTGCCCAAAGTGGAAACAGCCCAAGTACTCTAACCAAAAGAACAATAGAGACAGATGGATTTCTGTGAGTTTGAGGACAGCCTAGATGGTGAGTTCCAGGACAGCCAGGGCTACATAGGGAAACACTGTCTCAGATAGATAGATAGATAGATAGATAGATAGATAGATAGATAGATAGATAGATGATGGATAGATAGATAGATAAACACTGTCTTGATGATAGATAGATAGATAGATAGATAGATAGATAGATAGATAGGTAGGTAGATAGATAGATAGATAGATAGATGATAGATAGATAAACACTGTCTTGATAGATAGATAGATGATAGGTAGATAGATGATAGATAGGTAGATAAATAGATATAGATAGATGATAGGTAGGTAGATAGATGGATGGATAGATAGATGATAGGTAGATAGATGAATAGATAGCGAGAAAGATAGGTGATAGATGGATAGATAGATGGTAGATGGATAAAGATAGATCGATAGATAGACACAGTCTCAGATAGATAGATGATAGGTAGATAGATGATAGATGGATAGATAGAGATGGAGATAGATAGATAGATAGGAAGGAAGGAAGAAAGGAAGAAAGGAAGGGAAAAGAATTTAAGTAGTATGTAAGTACCAGATTTCTCACTTGGATCTGCTTTTCCCAGGTCAGCAAGTGCAGCTAGAATTCAAAGGTGGGCAAAACACCATCTTCCAGTCCTGTGGCAATCCCATCTTCGTGTGTATGAATGAAAGTGTGTGTGTGTATGTGTGTGTGTGTGTCCAGACCTACCAGCCTCTCTGCTTTAGAGATAATATTAACACATTAATATTATCAATGGCAGGCAGCATGTTAGCCATTAGGGATTTATGAAAACATCTGAAGCAAGTCGTTTCGGAGCTTTGTTTTATGGTAGTTTGACGTTTTATGACAGGTTCTTTTGCCAACAAAATGAGTGCATAAGAATCATACGCAGCTCCCTAGATGGAGACTGCTGCCCTGTCTGCCCTGTGAATTTGCGTTCCAGATTTCTGGAGACATATCTGTGATTTGCAGACAACTATTGACCCTTTGCTGCTGCCCACTCCCTTGTCTTCCCTCTTTCCTTCCCCTTCTGACTTCCCATGTTTCCTTTTGTTGTTGTTTGTTGTTGGTTTAAAACAGGGGCTCTATAGCCCAAGATGACTTGACCTTCACTGTGTGGCCCAGACAGGTCTCAAACTTGTGATCATTCTCCTGCCTCACTCTCTGGAGTGCTGGGATTATAATGGACTACCAAGTCCATCTTAATAGTGAGCATTCGTGGGCACAAATTCTCTGCTTTGGGATGAAGTAGTTTGAACCTTCTCTAGAAGAAGCTCAAGAACAGGTCACTGGAAGAAGGGAAATGTGTGAGCCCCAGCAACCTCGTGACTGGCTAGCTCTTGCTTCAAACATGCGCTCACTCTACACCGTGACTCCTGCCCCCCATCCACCAAGGAAGGCGGGGAGCCACAGTGGTTTACAGGGAAGAACACTTCCATTGACTTGCTTGACTGGGATTTGTGTAGCCTCCCCAAGTGTTCACCTCTGGGACCTGAGATGGTTTTGGAAAGTTTCCTCTTAACCTTCTCAGGAAGCAGGGTTTGTAATATTTCACGGCAGCTGTTTAGTATTTCCCTACCTAGTTATTAAACAGAAAGGGAGTAAATTAAAACGGCAAAGTAAAATGAAATAAAAGGCGTCTTTTCTTTCTGTAAAGAGACAGCACCTAATTAAGAAATACTTGAATCCCACAAAAATGCAGACTCTGAGGGGTGACATAAAACCTCTCCTTTTTAAATCAGAAACAAAACCCAGAAAATTAGGGACAGACCCAAGAGGTAGTCCTTTAAAACAAAAAGCTCCCTCGCCTTGGGACTTCTGACTTTTATTCCTTTTTCCCTCTTCCACAGTCCTGGGGGAGTATTAAACTCAAACAAGTTGTTTGTCTTGAAGTTTTCTGAGCTGCTCCCATCTAAGCAACCAGCCAGCTCATCCTCACTGCTGGGCCCAGAGCCTTTCCTCCTACTTGACAGAGCCATTTCATGGTGGAATCCCCACTTCTCTCCTCGTTCCCTTGCTGCTCTGTCCCTCCACTCAGGGCCTTGGCTTCCACCAGGCAGGTGGGCGTTCTCCTACTGAACTGTATTCCCAGCACCCTCACTTGTTTGTTTCTGTCTTTTCTTTTCCATTCCTTTTCCTCTTTTACGAACTCAGGCTGGTCTTGAACATGCAATGGAGGGTGACTGTGAGCCTCCCCTCCTCCTGCCTTCACCACCTGGTGCTGAGATTACCGTTTGCCGTGACAGTTATGGGTGCCAAGGACTGAACCCAGGACTTCACGTGTGCTAAGCAGCAAGGACTCTCTGAACTGAGTTGCATTCCAGACCCTTGGTAACACCTTTTCTGCCTCCTTCAAGTAAAACAGCAAACTCATCTGTCTTCCAGTTCCTTAACCCTAAAACGACACTGGGCCCTTCTTCCCTCCTCTCATTGGCTTCCATCTTGTTCTTGAGAAGACACCTGGAGAGTGGCTTCCCACTGCCTGCTACCCTGGCCGGCTCAGGCAGCCCTGCTCCACCCTCCCTCCTAGGGTTGTGGGTCCTGACATACACACATCTTAGGCCACTTGAGGTCTTCGCTCCCAGCCTCTGGTGACTTTTACACAGGAAAACACCTACTTGAGGCTCCTGCCAGGAATAATAGTAAGTGTCAGGGATCCTAAACCCCAGGGAATCTAAGACAGGGGCTTGGTCAGGGAGAAAACCTTTCTCCTGCCTCCAACTCAGTTCTGCAGGAATCAGAGGCAGGAATCACAAGATGTTTGGGACAGAATTCTTCCTGTAACAGTCATTCAAGTCTATTTGTTTTATTTTTTTGCTATGTTGGGGATCAAAGCCAGGGCATGTGGCTAGGCCAGCCCTTTACTGCCAACTGTAACCCCAAACCTTGTTATTTATTTTTATTTACTTAGTTTATTTAGTTTAATTTTTTTCAAAATTTAAACATTGATTTTTATGGAGTTTCCTACCCTGGAACTTCCTAAGTATATTAGCCTGTTTCGGGCTGTGTTGATTCTTATGCCCCTGCCTCTCCTCGTTATCATTACTGTTTTTTAGAAAAGGTGTTATCTTTGGGCTTTTGTTTTTGTTTGTTTGTTTGTTGTTGTTAGGTTTACCATTGAGAAGAAAGAAAAAAATGAAGTTAAGGGGTAGGGTTAAGAAAATGTGTCTGGCAGTGGTGGCACACATCTTTAATCCCAGCACTCTGAGGCAGAAGCAGGCTGATTTCTATGAGTTCGAGGCCAACCTGGTCTGTAAGAGTTCCACCTGGAAACAACCTAAATGCCCCTAGACCTAAGAATGGATAAGGAAACTGTGGTACATTTACACAATGGAGTACTATACAGCAGAAAAAATGACATCTTGAGATTTGCAGGCAAATAGATGGATCTAGAAAACATCAACATGAGGTAACTCAGACCCAGAAAGAAAAATATCATATGCACTCATTCATAAGTGGCGTTTAGACATAAAGCAAAGAAATACTAGCCTACAATTCACAATCTCAGAGAACCAAGACAACAATGAGGACCCTAAGAGAGATATACATGGATCTAATCTACATGGGAAGTAGGAAAAGACAAGATCTCCTGAGTAAATTGGGAGCATGGGGACCATGGGAGAGGGTAGAAGGGGAGGGGAGAAGAAGGGAGGGAAGCAGAGAAAAACGTAGAGCTCAAAAAAGTCAGTTAAAAAAAAAAAAGAGTGAGTTCCAGGATAGCCAGGGCTATTACTCAGAGAAATCCTGTCTCAGGTGGACGGGATGGTGGGGAGAGAAGAAAATACATTGATATACCTTGAAATAGTCACAAATTTAAAAAATACTTTTCAGTTATTCACTTTAATTTTGCATTCCTGGGATTGTTTCAGGCTTTGAATGGCTTGAAAACCCTACACAATTTCCCCCAACTTCACACTGCAGAGGAGGAAATGGAGGTCCCCAGGTTCCAGCTTCTTAGAGTAAACTGTCAGAGAAAATCAGTTTTCCTTTTCAAGAATAAGGAGAAGACCATTTGCTGGCTTCTCCTTTGAGGATGGAGCCTGCACTGGGCAGAGCAGGCTCCCCTGAAGTGAGGGACAAAAGCAAAGCCTGGGGTCTCTTGCCGTGAAGCTGGCTGAGTGGGTCCTAGGTTCGGGATCCAGACCTGAGCCCAATACTACCTTTTCTTCTCTAAAACCTGTACGTAGAGCAAACTGCCAACATGGCCTGATCTCCTTTCATAAACACTTGAAATACAAGTATTTCTGAGTAAAGCTTTGGGTAGGATTTCTAGGAAAGAGTTCACAATACTAAAAATAATCAGATATCCACACATTTTGTACCTCTAAGGGAGATTTCTCCTGCCTTCAGGATGCTTAGCAGGGGCCTTGCCCCCATACATCTGCACCAGGGACAGCCTGACTCTCTTCTACACCGAGATAATCAAAAGCATCACCAGGCATTGCCAATGTCCTCTGAAGGGCGAAATCACTGCCAATCAAAGACTCCGAGCCAGAGGCTTGCACATTATTAGAGCACTATTCGCAATCGTGGAATGTACGGGGGCCAGCCTAGGAGCCCATCAACAGAGGGATGCATACAGACGATGAGATCAGCCATAACTCACAAAATGTCATTTGTAAGGAAATGGGTGCAACAGGAGATGTTATCATTAAGTAAATCAAGTGAACCTCAGAAAGACAAATATTGTATGTTTTTTTTTTTTTTTTGTGGATCCTAGATTTTACAGATCTGAACTGAAAGTAAAACTGAAACCGGGGGGGGGGGGGCAAAAGAATCAAGGGGAAGGTGTAGGAGGAGAGGGGAGGTAACTTGGATGATAGTATGGTCAAAGTATAATATATATTTGTATGACAATGTCCTTATACAGCCCAGTACTGTGTGTAATGAATACAGGAAAAAAGGAAGGAAGGGAGGGGGGAGGCTGATTTTAATAAGAGAAGAATTCTTCATCCCCAGTAAGAGGGAAGGTCCAGACTTCAGAAAGAGGCAAAGATTGGTGGCAATGTTTTGTTAATGGGAGGAAGAGAGAAGAAGCAGTCTGTGTGATGGTTTAGAATTATCTCCGTGAAGCCTAGGGTGAGGAAGAGAAGAAGTATGGAAGGGGAACAGGAGAAGGTATTTAAGTTAAACAAAGCTAGGAAAATTCTCAGGATTGATGGCCAAAGTCCAAAGCTCACTTACAATTTGTACATTTGAAATTAAAGTGAAACCAGCCAATAATGATGACTCTCTTTTCTAAATTTAAAAACGTGAGGAGCTGGGGATGTAGGCCAGTTGGTGGTGTGCTTACCTAGCTCTAAGGAAGCCCTGGGTTCTATCCTCAACACAGCATGTCCTGGGGGATGTGGAGGATACCACTCGGGATGAAGAATACCACTCAGAGGATACCACTCAGGAGGTGGAGGATACCACTCAGGGGGTGAAGGATACCACTCAGGGGGTGAAGGATACCACTCAGGGGGTGAAGGATACCACTCAGGGTGAAGGATACCACTCAGGGGGTGAAGGATACCACTCAGGGTGGAGGATACCACTCAGGGGGTGAAGGATACCACTCAGGGTGAAGGATACCACTCAGAGGATACCACTCAGGAGGTGGAGGATACCACTCAGGGTGGAGGATACCACTCAGGAGGTAGAAGAGGCAGAAGGATCAATAGGTCAAGATAATCTTCAGCTACATAGTGAGTTAAAGTCCAGCCTAAGTCGCATGATACTCCATCTCAAAAAATATGATAAAATTATCTAATTTATCATTTTAACTGTGTGTGTGTTTGTGTAGATCAGAGATGAACACTGAGTGTTTTTTCTCAATTGTTCTTAGCCTTATATTTCTAAAACAGGGTTTCTCAATGAACCTGGAGCTGGTTGTTTTGTTTTCTGCTAACCTGGCTGAGTAACAACCCCCTGGGATCCTCCCCTAAGACTGGGGCTACAAAGCACCTGCTACCATGTCTGGCTTATTACCTAGGTACTGGGGATCCAAAATCAGGTCCTCAAGCTTATGCAGCAAGAACTTTACCCACTGAGTCATTTTCCTTAGCCCTTTTCAAGCAGACAGTTCAACAGAATTGAAAACATTCATTCTCTGCGATAGTTACTACCTTCTCCAGAGCTAATCAAAGACTTTGACCACAAAACGCAGTCCCTGGAAACTCCAGACTCTGGGGTTTCCTCCAGAAATGTTTAGAGACTGGTAGTGTGGTGTACAGCTCATGGAATTGGCAGGAGAGAAGGAAGGAAGGTGTTGAGGAGTACCACACCTGGTTGCAATGGTGAACTACACAGGCAAGCAGAAGTGTGAGAGGTGACTCAATGGTCACTCAGTGGTGTCTTTGGAGTCCCAAAGATACTGTCTCCTCTCCCATGATTCCACAGACAGCAGGAGTCACAACTCATTTTAAGTTAATAATTATTATGGTTCCCTATTGCTCCGGAACTCTCTACTGAATGTTCTACAGAAGGGTCTAAATGGCCCCTTGGGTCTTCTTCCTACTTCAAGCCATAGGCGTGCAAAAACCATGTAGTTCCCTACGATCCCTGCACACCCTGCACCTAATTAGGTAAGAGAAGAGGCATATGGTGGTATACATGGGGAAAGAGGTGCACTTTCTATGAATAGCAGAGCGATGTGAACAGACAGGCTGGCAGATGATTGCGCTCGATCTGATCACACAATATGGGCAGCCGCATTGTGTGAAAACCTGCAAAGCTTCAGGAACTTGCTAACGTCCTCCTTGCTTTCTGCTTCCCAGCCCCTGCTTCCCTTGCAGAGCTCAAGTGGAGGTGGGGGCTTCTCTTCACCACTTTGGGCTCTGCCCTGAAGTTTCCTCCTGGGAGCTTTTCATCACCCTGATCTATCTTGGTAAGGCCAGCTAGTCCTTTTGAAGTAAAATGTTTTATTATTTAATATTCTTAGTTTCTTAATTTTTTTAAAAAAAATCTTTTTTTTCTCTCTCTCTCTTCCCACCCCCTTCTCCTTCATGTGTGTGCATGTGTGTAAACACACAGTGTAAACACGGAGGTCAGAGGACAATTTCAGGAACCAGTTCTCCTTCCATCCTGTGGATCCTAGGGAGCCCAGCCTGATCTGTTTGTTTGCTTTTGAGAACAAAATCTCTTGTAGCAGGCTGACTTTGAACTTGCTATTTAGCTGAGGATGACTCCTGCCCCAGCTACCTGAGTACTGGGATACAGGCATGGACCACTACGCCTGTCTAAAATCACCCATTTTGCACAACAGGCTACTGTGTTGTGGGAACTCACCCTTTATGTTGCGGTATCTGACTTCATGTGTGCATATGTGCATGTGTGTGCCTGTATGCATGGGTACCTTCTGTTGAATTACAAATCTGATTCTTAAAAGATACTCGGACACCATACCACACGAGTACACTTTTAAAGAAACGGTGACTCCATCTATTTCCCAAAGCATAGATGCCCTTGATAAGGAGACAGACATAGGGAAGGGATTTCTCTCTTAAGGACAAAGCTGAGGCCAGGCCTCTCGTGTGTTATAAAATAACAGATAATCAATTGGTAAGGAAACCTAAGCTCCTACAGCACCATGCTTTCAGTAATACTTTAGGAGACCTAGGAGGTCATCAGAAAAGTAGTTGCTTTGATGTCTAGAGCTAGAGGGCACTCAGAGCACCTGGAATTGTGCACTGTGTGTGGAGTTGTGTTTAACTTGAATTAATATGGCCACACGTGGCTGGTGGCCATAGTGGATGGTACAGCTTTTGCTCATAGGTACAACTTACTAAATGAACTACAAGCTTTTTCTTTGCTTTTCTGTTTTGGTTTCTCGAGACAGGGTTTCTCTGTAGCTTTGAAGCCTGTCGTGGAACTCACTCTATAGACCAGGCTGGCCTCATACTTACAGAGATCCACCTGCCTCTGCCTCCTGAGTACTGGGATTAAAAGTGTGTGGCACTTGCCGTCTGGCCAAACTTTTTCAATTAAGGTAATTTTAATTAAATCTACTCTGTGCCAGATTACTCCGCTGTTTCTGGCTGTAATTAGTGAATAACTGAGTGACCCTGACTGTACATGTAGGGTTTATGTTTCTCCCTCAGCAAGAAGCTCCACAGTGGACAGTGGAGGGCTAGATCAATGGCAAGAGAGGGTTTGGGGAGATGTTTGGTTTTCAAGTTCTGTAGTCATCCTGAGCAGTAGATTTTATCTTCACAGTTGTGAGATGGTTCAGTTAAATTAATTTCATTACATTCTATCAGAAAGAGGAAGTAAGAACCACCAGAAAGGCTGGGGATAGCTCTGTGTGAATGCTTGCCGAGTGTGCCAGGGACCCCTGGGTTTGACTCCCAGTGTTACAGATACAAACAAAGGTGATAAACAAAGGCAATAGAGAACCTGGCTGAACAGAGCACACCTGCACACATCATCCCGTCCAGTCCTACAGCCCAACATCTGGGAATTGATTCCAAATGGTAGCAGGCGTAAATACAAAGTGATTTATGCACAATATTATACACCATGGCATGATTTATGGTAATTAAAACCCGGAAATAACTCAAACACTTGTCAATAAGGGACTGTTTAGATAATCTATAATCCAGTTATACAGTCACATGTCAAACAACAGTGAAGATGCTCTGTGTGTTGGATTGCCAACATCAGTATTATTTAAAAATAAGAATAAGAATAAGTAAGAGGGGGGTGGTGCCACACAACTGTGACCCTAGCACTTAGGACAGGGAAGCAAGGAGACCAGAAGTCCAAGGTCATCCTTGACCCACGTAGCAACCTCGAGGCCAGCCGGTACTGTGTGAGATCCTGTCTCCAAAATAGTAAATAGTAACAGTGAGAAGAACAGAAAGACATTGTTACAGAGTTACAAAGTTGCTACACATCTTTCAATGGAAGAGAGAAATGGAAGCACACACACACACATCAATTTTTGAAGGGCAACTAACAGCAAAGGCATTTTCCTTTAAAGGAGATGGGGAAGGGAGGTGGGTGTGGGAGATACGGGTAAAAATGAGGCAAGGTCTTAGAAAAACACAGAACGACAGCCTCACCTGGACAAACCTCATCTGTCGACTAGAATTGGGTCACAGGCTTCTCCCCAGCAGCAAGCAGTGGAGCCCTGTTACTGCAGGCACCTGACCTTCTGAATACAGACTGAATCGGGCATCTAAGGAGGAGGGGAAGGGACTGGCCAGGGAGCAGGCATAAAGCACATGGGTTCACTATGAGCCCTACGAGCAGAGAAGGGGAGTGAGGCTCAAGAGACCCGGGAAGGCCGGCACTGTCCGCTGTGCCAAACACTGCTCTCAGCTCCATGAAAGAAGCCTCTGTGTTGCCAGCCAACAGGGAGGGGTCTTCGTCTGGGTCCTTTCTGTGTATTGGAGGAAACCAAGTGGCTGGGAGGTAAGACAGGTAGATGCAAGCCCTTGGTGGGTCTGAACAACCGCCTGACCTCTGCCTTCTGCTACCACCTGACAACTAGCTCAGCACGGTCACTTATAAAAAAGTGCTCAGATGCCAGGCAGTGATGGTGCACGCCTTTAATCCCAGCACTTGGGAGGCAGAGGCTGGTGGATCTCTGTGAGTTCGAGGCCAGCCTGCTCTACAAGAACTAGTTTCAAGACATGCCCAAAGCTATAGAGAAACCCTGTCTCGAGATTTTTTTTAAAAAGTGCTTAGTCATTTGATAGATTTACAAGGCAGAAGCCACCCAAGCGTCCATTAACAAATGAATGGATGGGCAAAATGCACTATATACATTTGTAGGGATTATTCATCTGCTAGAGAGGAATTCTGACTCCCTGTGACACTACTGAAAAACCCTGAAGATGCACTGCTAGTATATAAACCAGTCACAAAAGGGTCACAGCTCCATGATCCTGCTTCTCTGAGGGACCAAAGTCACAGAGGCAGGGAGTAAAGTGGCAGGGACCGGGTTGGGGGTGGTGGTGGAAACTATTGTTTAGTGCTATAGAATGGACTAGCAGAATGGAAACTATTGGTTACAGTTGTAGGGTGGGATAGGGGAATGGTTACAGCTATAGTGATGGAAGGTGGGGGTGGCTGTACAGAGCCAAGAATGTGAGTAAGAGAACTTAGCATTGAAAACAATTGACATGCTGTCCTAGTATACTTTATTATGCTTTTTTAATTAAAAAATCATTTCTACTATTGTGTATCTACATAACAGGGTGTTGGGGGATGCTGTGTGCGGACTATGATACAAACATGGAGGACAGGTAACAACTGTGGAGTCAGGTTCTCTTCCTTCGCCTTTGTGTGGGTTCTGGGGAACACTCAAAATTCAAATCATAACAACAAACATGAAATATCTAGGGTCATAAGATGGCTCAGTAACTGAGGGGCTTGAGGCCAACGTTGCTGACCTGAGTTTAACCCCTACGGCACACAACGTGGAAGGCTAGAGCTGACTCCCCAAAAGTTATTATCTGACTCTACATGCACACACGGCACACTTACACACACACACACGTAATAAATATGAAAATAAATAAGATGAAATGGTAAGAAGAAAGAAGTCTTCATTAAGTCACTTCATGGGTTTCAGACAGCATTCCAATAAGCCAGACAAGAATGTTTGATCATTTTGCCTCCAGTTAGTGATAGAAGAGCGAGGGGAACAGCACGGTTTAGACTCAGGTCCTCCCCTAGTGCTTCAGTTTGACAAAGGGAAAATCGGTTTCTTGAGTTACCAGGCACAGAAGTTGTGTATTGGCCGAGGAATCTGTGCAACTCTGTAGAGTGACCCATTGGTCTCTGGCCAGACTTAACCTGCAACCACCAGGACCTGACTCTAAACTGTTTGCCCTTTAAGACAAAGAGCGTCTTTTCTAAGTAGTTAGCATAAATTCCACACATTTTGGGTCCTTTTCTGCTTTGTTTTATGAGGCATCCAAAAGAGTCAGAAACGAAGAAAGGAAGAAAGGGGTGGCTAATGCCTAGCCATCACTTGAAAGTGTGTTTTTGTCCCCAGAGAGTTTTTAATACGGTATATTGAAGAGCTGTCAGGAAGATGAAAAAAAGCTAAGACTTTTGATATTTAGTTTGAAACAAAGTGGAGAGACATGAGATTCGAATCTAACGAAGGGAAGAATTTCAAAAGAGAAACTGTGCCACATTTCCTGGTTTTGACTCTCACATATCAAACAAAGCCCAACTCAGATAATTGCTGCTGGCCTGTTGTCTCAGCGACACCAGGGAACATACGTTGATGCCAGAATTCTTCAGAGGCCCCTGTTACCTTTTGGTGTGCTTGCACAGTGCTCAGGGGATCTTGACCTCGCTTGGATGAGGTCAAGGGTATTTTCTGTATCCTCAAGTTGAGCTGTGTGCTTGGTATTCCAAACTTTCTTTGATAAACATTCAGTCCTGGCCAGGCCTGTCCTCTGTATATGTGATTCTAGCTGGAGAGCTGGGTAGAGCTGGGTGGAGAACACCGAAAGAAATAGTTTCCACTAAAGCACAAAGAGCTCTCCTTTGGCAAAGGAAGTAAGTTTGTTTGTAAGGTGATGAACTGGGAACCACTCTGGACAGTACTGATTTTTCTATTAGAAAACAATGGGAATGGAATAGTTTTCCTTGTGGAAGCATATAGAACTGTGGCTTTTAGGCTACAATATAAAGGATCAATAAAATCAGCAATGCAGGAAGATGGCTTAGTCAATAAAGTACTTTCTGGGAAAGACCTGAGTTTGGATTCCAAACGTTCTATAGATGCTGGACACAGGATTAGCTATAGCTAGGTCTAGCAGGTGGAAAGAAGTGGATCCCTGGTGTTCATCAGCCAGTTAGCCCAGCTGAGGATGAGGCACAGACTCACTGTCTTAGTTATCGTCCATTGCTGTGACAAGACACTACCATCAAGGTAACTTATAAGGAAAAATGATTGGGCTTATGGTTTCAGAAGGTTAGATTCCATGATGGAGGAGGAAAGGCATCCACACAAGGTGTGGATCACATCTTTAAGTACAAGTAGGAGGCAGAGAGACAGAGAGAGAGAGAGAGAGACAGAGAGAGAGAGAGAGAGAGAGAGAGAGAGAGAGCCCACGGGGGGGAGTTGGGAGCCGCCTTCAGGAACACACCTCCTTCAACAATGCCCACCTAATAACCCTTCCCAAACAGTTCCATCAACTGGGGACCAAGTATTCAGACCATGAGCCTGGGGAGGGGGCTTTCTTATTCAAACAATTATAGTGAGAGACCCTGGCTCAAGAAAAACAACATGAAGAGCAAGTGAGGAGGACACACAACACTGACCCCTGACTGCCAGCCATATCACAGACATGAGAGCAGTCATGGGCAAGAATAGGGGAACAGTCCAGGCCCAAGAAGCACATGTGAGAATCCTGGGTTTGTGGACAGGATCACTGCATGGAGATTCAGGATGAGAGCTTTGGCAGGGTGAAGAGCTAGGAGCATCTACGCATGAGGGACACTTGCTGGTTAAGGTACAAAGGGGATGGTTAGCAATGCTCAGTTTGCACAGTGACTATAGCAAGGTCCAACTGAGTGGGACAGCTTGTGTCTGCCCATCGGCTTCGCGGTTAAATGACTATACTAGAATATACCAAGTGCTGTATGCATTTTACCTAATATATATAGAATATATACCAAGTGCTATATGCATTTTACCCAATCTTTACAACTGCTCCATGAGGTACATCCTGGTTTTTACTCCTATTTTACAGGGAAGGAAACTAAGGCACAGAAGTTGGCTTGTGTAGGTATGAAGTAGTAGCACTGAGACTTTTAAAAGAATTTTTGTTCAAGATTTTTTTTTTTTTTTTTTGAGCATAGTGCCTTTAGTCCTAGAACTTGGGAGGCAGAGGCAAATGGATCTCTGTGAGTTTCAGGTCAGCCTGGTCTACACACTGCATTTTGATCCTGTCTCAAAAGAAAATTATTTATGTGTTTCTCTGTGTGTATTTACACTTCTGTCTATGCTTACATAGGTTGTGAGCCATCAGATACAGGTACTAGGAACTGAACTTGGATCCTCTGGAGGAGGACTTTAAAATAGTTTTAAAAACTAATAATAAAACTCATCTTTTAAATAAATAAGATTTAAAAACACTTATATATTTATAATGTTAAATGCAATGGTTTATGCAAAGCAGCTGGCACTCCCCTCAGCCTTCAGCAGACACGGATCTCTCTTCCCTTGCCTCCTTCCATCTCTAGGCATTTCTTTTTTTTTTTTTTCAGGGTGAGGTTGAATGTTTATTCAGGGGGTTATGGAGGAGGAAGGGTGAAGGGGGGACAGAGAGAGAGAGAGACAAAGACAGAGACAGAGAAGGGGGAGACAGAGAAGTGCGGAGAGAGGCAGAAGCGAAGCTGCCTCTCTGATAGGCATTTCTTTAAAACAAAATCTACTCTTATTTCTAAGTATGTACATCTCTGTGTGGCGGTGGGTGCATAGGAGTGTAGGTGACCTCGGGGGGTCCTCTGCAAAAGCAGCATGCAGCACTCTGAACTGCTGAGACAGCTCTTCCGTCCCATCTCCAGACATTTCTAACCAAGCACAGTGGAGATTCTTCATAGGAGAGCCATTCTTATGGAACATCCAGGCCACAGCCATCTACGGCCAGGGCTGCTTATTTTTATTTATAGAGCCATTGCTAGTGACCACACCCTTTATTTAGGACTGCTTTCTTAGAAGGGGTATAAAGATACACATCTATAATCCCAGAACTTGGGAGGCAGAGGCAAGAGGATCATTCATGAGTTCAAAGCCAACTTGGTCTACACAATGAGTTCTATAGCGACTAGGCCTACATAGTGGGGTCATGTATAAAAAAGAAAAAAGGAAAAGAAAAAAGAAAGAGAGAAAAGAAAACATTTTCATTATGCTAAAAACAAAAAACCCCTCATAACTGACCATTTTGAAGTACTTATTTCACTAGAGTTGACTGCATTCAGAATGTTATAAAAAAGATCTCTAATCCTGCCAGGTGGTGATGGCACACAGCTTTCATTCCAGCTCTCAGGAGACAGAGGCAGGCAGATCTCTGTGAATTCAAGGCCAGCCTGGTCTACAGAGCTAGTTCCAGGCAGCTAGGGCTGTTACACAGAGAAACCCCGTCTTGAAAAACCAAATAATAACAACAATAATAATAAATAAAAATAGAAAAGTTTAAAAAAAATCTCTAGCCCTAGGACATGTTGCAATCTATCCCTCACACCTCTGAAACCAGAACTTCTCACTCCACTCGCTCCGTGGCTCTAAGGTCCTCATTTGATTTTTCAAAAGACAATTTGGTGTCCTTGAAAGATTAACTCTGCTCCCTGCTTATCTAGCAAGGTGTGTTTGAGTTTATACTGTTAAATACTATTAGAGGCTGATCAGAATTGCTCTGCACTTTAAATTTAAAAATAAAGTGTATGGGTACGTGTCTGGGGGGTCCTAGGTATGAGCATCTGAGTACAGTGCCCTAGGGAACCAGAAATAGGTGCTGGAGTTAGAGGTGGTTGTAAGCTACCGGGACAAAGTTCAGTTCTCTGCCAGAGCAGAGGGTTCTCTTAGCTGCTGAGCCATCTCTCCAGCCCCTTTTCCTCTATACAAAATGTGTGACAATGATTAATACCCTTCTCGAAGTGCTTGCTGTCTGCTGGGCTTTATATACCCACACGTGTGCCAAGTGCTCTGTTCCATCATTTCTTTTGTTCCTGAACAGCTCCACTAGTGAGGAATTCTGTTACTGTCCCCATTTCGCAGAGGGGGAAACAAAGGCATTGCTTAGGCAGCTTGTCCACAGAAGGGGTGGAGCCAGAACCATCAGTTCTGTCTGACTCTAAGACCCACACTCTCACCAGAAGTGGACTTCCTGTCGCTGCAACCCTTTGGGTTTCAGTGATTTATTTTCTTCATGTTCACCATCATTTCCAAACAAGCAGCACCTTTTACCTCTTCCTCCCATTCCCCAAACACCTGCCTGGCTCCTGTCTTCAGAATTAATGACGGTGGATAGATGGGATGACATCTGGGTGACCTCCCACAGTGAGCTTGCCAAGGTTTCCTCTTCCAAACCAAATAGTGAGATCGAGCCCATTAGGGGGTGTCATTTTCTCACCCCTCCAAAAGCAGTTCGGTTGTTTCTGCTTGTCAGACACTTCTGTGGGTCTTTGCTAAGCCCCCATCCATCACTGAGGTGTGTCAGTAAGTGAAAGGATTTACTGTGTTCCAGCAGCTGCCGAGTTACAGGCACATGCTCCGAACATGGTAGTGGCAGGACCTGCGCAGGGGGCCCAACAGACATCCAAGTTCCCTAAAATTAAGTCCAGGCCCTAAGACCAGAGAGGATTTTGGGAAAGAAGCTATTGTTCTATATTCAGAAGTGATCTGCTCCAGCTCAGCCGCTACCCTGGAGAAGCAAGGAAGGGACGGCGTGTGCGTGGAGACGGCAGGCGCATAAACAGTTTCCTTGCTGAGGTATGGCCTTCTCCGCTCAACACAGAGCCCATCTGTCCAACGGTGTTTGAAATAACACCGCCGGATGGCCAGAAAGGAGTGTCCATTGTTACATGCACTTTTGTACAGCAGGCAATCCACACAGGTCCCTGTAATTCAAATCAAAACAGCCTCTTCTGTGACAGCGAGGTGGGGAGAGAATGTGGCAGTTTGTGATTTCACTGACAGGGAGGATTGTTTTTCTAAGAATTTCTGCCAGTGGCTGTGGAGGACTCTTTGTGCATCTACGGGAGATCTCAAAATTTAGGCAGCTATCGGATTCCACATTAAACACCTATCTGCTGCTGCCTGCTTGTGGGAAAGGCAGTTGGGTCCTACTGCCCTGTGCTCATGAAAGCCTGGGATTTGGTTGTCTGCCCTGCCTTCCTGTGGACATTCTCCTAAAAAGTTTGTCCAAGATCACAAACGAGACATCAGGGAGCTGCTAGGAGCTCAGAGGAGCTGCTCAAAATTCACAAATGAGGGTAGGGAGATGGCTCTGTGGATAAAGGGCAAACATGGGGAGCTGAGTGAGGAGCTGCAGCACCCACATAAGAAAAAGTGCCAGAGAGGTAGCGATAGGAGGAGTCCTAGGGTTCTCTGGTCAGCTTATCAAGATGGGGAGCCCCAAGTTCAGGGAGACACCCTCAACAGGGAAGAGTGCTTGCCGCCTGATAACCTGGGATCATCCGTCTACACAGTGGAAGGAGAGAATCTACACCTGAAAGTTGCCTTTTGCCATCCACACAACTACCACTACACATGTGAAACCACCTACATATATACACGTGCCCACATATATTCACATATACAAGTAAATAAATAAACAAACAACTTTTTTAAGTGGTGGATAGTGATAGAGAAAGATACCCAGCATTAACTTTTGGTCTCCATGGGCACACATACATGTGCATATGGGTCTTTCACATACACATCCATACACCATACAGGCACACACATCCTTCAAAACAACTCAGAAACGGTTGGTGTTGAGCCTCTGGCTTCAGATTTCCTGGTGTAGGTTATGACAACCTAGGCACACGATACTTCCTATTCCTACATGGAGTTTGTAGCTGGTCTTTTGCCATTTGTTTTTTCTGAGATGAGCACCAAATGAATTGTAACAAGCAAGGTCTCCTTTTTCAGAAACATGAACTTAGCATCCTCACGGGGAAAAGAACAAAGATGGTGCCATCAGGACTTAGGCTCATGAATAATTTCTTATGGTCTGGTGTTGGAACTCAGCATGAGCTGTGAATCAGGAGGTCCATTCCCTACCCTGAATCCCTTCTATGACTGCAGAGGAGAATTCAGCATTTCATGCTTTAAAAATACAGAAAATAATTTCAAAACAAGGCCAGGGTATAGTTCAGTTGATAGAGCACTTGCCCAGAATACCAAAGCCCTGAGTTTGACACCCAGCAGTGAAGAAATGGGGCTTGGTGGTGCACACCTATACCAACACTCAGGAAGTAGAGACACTCGGAAATTCAGTCTTTCTCTGCTACATAGTAACTTTGAGACTATCTTGAGATACAAGAAGATCTTCTCTCATAAAAGAAAAAGTTAAAAAATAGTGACATGACTGTTTCCTTGAAGATTGCTAGAGATTATTTATGTCCTCAACGACCTGATCTTGACTGCCACTAAGTATCAGTTTCTCCAGTCAGGCTGACATCAAACTTCCCTCTGGATAGTCATGGAAGCCGAGGTTAGGGAAGAAGTATGAAGAGCAGAATGATGGGTAGGGCAGAAAAGAAGCACTTCCTTGTGGGCTGGAGAGATGGCTCAGGGGTTAAGAGCACTGACTGTTCTTCCAGAAGACTTGGGTTCAATTCCCAGCACCCACACGGCAGTTCACTCTCTGTAATTCCAGTTCCAGGGTACTTGACAGCCATGGCCGAATAACAATGCACATTAAAAAAAAAAGAATCTTTGCTCTATATTTTCCAACATCTCTATACCAGGATGTACAGAGAAAATGATGGCAGCTCTTAGCAAGAGATACCCAGCCTGAAGCCCCTGCCATTCCTATCACACTCAAGGCTATGGGGATCAGAGGCTCTTGGATACCCCATTCCTGTACACTCCCTTCAAATCTCTCATACAGTTGATGTGAATACACTCTGAAAGATGGAGATCATGGTGTCCTTTGAAAATCTGATAGGAGAAAATTCAAGGGTACACACAGAGACTTTTGTCTCTATACTCCAAGGGTGAACATGAGTGCCCAATCCACCTCTGGTCTTCAGGATGATAAAATGCCTACGTTAGATCAGAAGATTAATAAAAGAAAAGGATCAGGGAAGAAGTGAAGGCAAAGTCATCTGAATAAATCTAGTCACCAGGGTTAAAAAAATTCACGTGAAGGGTCTTTCACAGACTGTTTCCATAACCATCTGGGCTTGGAAACAGTTCAAATGCTGGGGATCCAGCTGAAAATACCAAAGTCAAAAAATTAGATCCAAAGAGTGGAGCAAACTGTGCTGGCCAAGCAGATTGCCAAGCACCATGTTGTTTACTTTTTACAAAGTTTTGATAGTTAGCTTGGTCAGGATGATTATTTGATAGTCAGTTCAAGAGTGTAAATTTAATTTCTGAGTCCCTCCATTCCAAACACATTTCAAAGAGAAGTTCCTCTCATCCCTAGAATATGCCTGGTGAACGGGAAGAGTGCAGACCTTTGCTATTCTAAGGACATCCATGTTTTAGAGTAGCTGCTTGGGCCTTTAATTGCCTCTAAGGATGAGTGCCTGGTTCAGAGTCAGGTCTAATGAACTTGGCTTTACTATAAAACCCAGACATGCTTTCAAAATACCTGGATTACTAAAATAGCATGTACCCAGAACAAGATGAGGATAAAGGCCTTTCCAATCACTTCTGAACCAAAATAAAAATCAGATCTCAAAAGACTCAGTGGTGACAGAGGACAGCACTAAGACTTCCGTGAAGAAAATGGGACATCTGTGAGTTTACTCTCAGGCCTCACACCTTATGAAAGCTCTGTCTTGGTGCAAAACATAGCCTGGAGGCCAGTTGCCAGTTTTGTCAATGACCTGCCGGGTTGCTATATGTTTAAATTATTTCATAACAGATTACTTACCAACAGGAGCAGAATGCCTTGGCACAGGATACCACCTTTGAGGGAGCTAATTCCACATTTCCCAATCATTTCCATGTCCTCCCAGCTCATATAGGTTTTCTTAAAGTCTGTTAGAAAAACAGGGGAGCTAGACGTAGGCACTATTATGTTGCTCTCTGGTGTCTGCCAACCCCAAAGAAAGATCTAGACCTCAGAAAGGTGTGAGGTACAGAAGGAACAGAGAACGATGCCATGTCGGGGGAAAGAGAGATGGATGAAAGTCAGGGAATGAGGGAAGAAGATGAATGAAGTAGTAGTCCACTTCTGTCAGCTCCCTTTCTCCCTTGACAATGGGTGCTACCCAACCAATTTTGGCTCATGGAGGCGAGTCATCCTTTGGGCTGTTCCTCCGGTTTATCTGAAATCCTCAAACACCTGTGATGGGAACCGGTAGTACCAATGAAGGCTGAACGTGGCATTCATTTTGGGGAAACCAGTGATGGCCAACTCTATTCCCACCTTTCAGGTTAGCACAATGGGGGAAACTCTCGTGGGATTTGGATAGGGAATAAACCCATTCTCCTGAGGGGAAGAGAGTGTTTCTTAGTAACTGCAGTGGTGCTAACACTTCTGGCATGGTAAAGGAGAATTTTGTTTGTTTGCTCCTGGAAGCTCTTTGCACTAGGAGCAGAGGGCATTGAAGATGTTGACCCTTGGAAGCTCCATTAAGAAAATTTGTCTATCAGAAGCAGGAGAGAAAAGGGAGCAGGATTTACCAGCTCTACAGTTACTTGTCTAAGGGTGCTCCTGTTCCTACAAGGCTAGGATTTCCATCTCCCTAGAGATTTGTATCACAAATGTATCAGATCTGTCTGGTCTTGATCATCGAGGGGATGCTCCATGAGTCCTGGGTGTAGCGGCTTGGAGGTGGCAAGGCATAATGACAACAGTGCCATTGGTCTCTGAAACACCTCTTGACCTAAAAGAGGAGCTGTGCCCTCTCACCTTGTTGCCATATCAGCCTACTTTGGCAGTGCCCTGGCTACACCACGGTCTATTAAATCTGGAGTTTTCCAAAGTTCTGTCACTGGCATTTTGGGGGGAGGGGGTGGGGAGGTGGCAATGGTGCTGGAGATCAAACCTGGAGGCTTAGCACAGAAGGCAAGTGTCCTACTGTTACTCAAGGTCAAAGACTGGGAAGATTGAGACTCTTACCCAGAGTTTTCTATACTCTTGTCATTGTGTAAGAAAGAGGTCACAGATAAGCAAGGAATTAAGAGCAGGTTACTCCAGGGTCAAAGCGTGGGTTTGTAGGGTGAATGAAGGCCTCTGTAGAGAGAGTGCCCAGGGATAGCTTTTTTTTTTCTTAAGAAAACTTTCCTTTCATTCACAAATTACGGCAGGCAGGGGAATAAGTGGAGAGAATTTTTTGTCATTCCCTGGAACTTCCAGGGGCGAAGAATTGAATCAGATCCAAGACAGGAGGCAGCAAATTTGCAAGACTAATGAAATTTGTCATTATAATGAAGTGAGGGGTGGTGAGAGGTGGTCTCAGTCAGATTTGTGGGTCTCAGCTGGTTTGGGGTAGTCCTGCTGAAACAGAACTCTAGTTTCTCTGTGCCCTGGCTGTCCTGGAACTCCACTCTTTAGACCAAGCTGGCCCCAAATTTAAAAGGATCTGCCTGCCTCTGTCTCTCAAGTGCTGGGATTAAAGGTGTGAGACTCTACCCCCCAGCTTATTTTTAAATGAACAGAAGCAGTACAGGTAGGAAATGAGAGAAAGGAAGAGACTGTTACCTTGTTCTCTTTTCCCCTTCTCTCTGACCATGCCAGAAGAGCATGTCTTAGAGTTGCAAAAGCTATACCAGACCAGACTAGGTAAGAGACGAAAGGAAAACAAGTCAGAATACTTTTCAGATACAACTAATTCATAGATTTGTAAGCTACTTTAATTTATTGTTTTTATTAAGTTATACATTTTTCTTCACTCCCCTCCCTTCCTCGTCTCTCCCCCTTCTGCCCTTTCCCATGACCCTTATGCTCCCAGTTTACTCAGGAGATCTTGTCTTTTTCTCCTTCCTATGTAGATTCACGTATGTCTCTCTTAGGGTCCTCTTTGTTGTCTAATTTCTTTGGGGTTATGGCCTGTAGGCTGGTTTTTCTTTGCTTTATGTCTATAAGCCACCTATTAGTGAATACCTACTATATTTGTCTGTCTGGTCACCTCACTCAACATGGTTTTTATAGACCCATCCGTTTGCCTGCACATTTCAAGATGTCACTGTTTTCCTTCCGCTGAGTAATACTCCATTGTGTAAATGTACCACATTTTCTTTATCCATTCTTCAGTTGAGGGGCGTCTAAGTGTCCCACTGGGCACTTCTTACTTCTATCACAGGTGAGACCGGACCAGGCTCACTGACGTGAAAACATAGAGCTGATTCTTAGTGAAAAGGAGACTCCAAAAGGTGTGATTCCCACGGGGAGGTGTGGGTGTGTGTGCGCGCGCGCGTGTGCATGCACATGCGCGTGCACGCGCGCGCAGGCTCAAGCGCTCCCTTCCCTTCCAGTTAGCCTGTCTTTGAACTTGTGGTCTTTGAGTCTTCCTCCATTTGAACTCTTGGTCCCTTTGAGTTCAGTCCATCAGAGGAAACAGTAGTGATTCGGCTTCATCACTGGTCCCTCCTCAATAGGCTTTTTGAGAACACTGATTGGGTTAGAGTCACTGTAGTCAGGTTAGGCCGTTCACACTGACCTCATGCTCTTTATCTTTTTAATCCTCCCCACATATACCTTTGTTTTTTAAGACAAAGCTGTTTTATATTAGTGGAGCCACAGAACAACTTACAAAATGAGAGGGGGCTATCAGCTCAGTTTCCAGTTGCTGTGCTACAATACTCTGACAAACAGCAACTCAAGGGAGAAAGGACTGAGTTCACAATTTCAGGTTACATCTACTACTGCTGGGGAAGTCAAGGCAACAGGCACTTGAAGCAGCCAGTCCCATGACTTCCGCAGTCAAGGGCACAGAGAGAAAGAATGCATTCATGCTACTGCTCAGGACCCAAACACAAGGAAGGAGGCCACCCACAGCAGCATGGGTCTCCCCACATCAATTAATGAATGTAATTAAAACAGTCCCCTACAGACACGCCCACAGGCCAACCTGACATCCATCATCAGTTCTTCTTCCCAGGTGATTCTAAATTGTGTCAAACTGACAATTAAAACCAAGCATCAAGAGACAAACTATTCCTATTGCTAGAAGGAAATGGAAATAATTATGTGTGTCTGGCTGGTGTTGGCTTTGGGAAAACATTTACCTGTAATCAGCAAGTTGGGTGAGATGGGAAATGGAGAGCCAATCTTGGCTGTTCTGAGAGTGTACATCTTCTTACGACATAGCCACAATCCGAAGTCAACTAATATCATTTTGGGTTGCCCCTTCTACATTTGTGAAACAATTAGCTTGGGCTGTTCTATCCTGATTATTGCGCAGGGTGTCTGGGTTTTCATAAGCCTTGCTGTGAAGGGACAGGCAGGCACCAGGGGCAACAGATGAGTCCTTACAAGGAAAAACTGGGGACACTGTGTGGCCTGCAGGCCGGAAAGTCTAAAGTCTTCCTACACCTCTCTGAAGAAGCATATTGACACTCGCTGTGGTCCTTGTATGGCCTCATAGCCTGCAGCTCAATGGTCAGTAGGGCTATCCTGGCTGCAGGGTCTCCTTGGAGACTTTCCTCCTTCTGCCTGGTGACCCAGTGGTCAGTTTGGCTCTGTAAGAATTGCGAGGAAAGGGCAATATGTGTCCAGTAAGCTTTTCGCTCTGTGAGCACAGAGTAGAGCCAGGTTCCAGTCAACGATGGCAGGCTTCCCTTGTTGCCATTACAAGAATTTCTGTCAGTGAAATGCTGGCAACAGTTATGTCCAGTGACACAGGTTTTAATCAGAAAATTTAATTTTGTTCACCATTCATGGAGTGTGCATGGTGAGAAACGTTGCTTACCACATGTACTTCCAGCACTCCGCTCCGTGCGAAAGGCATTTTAATTTATTTCACACCTTTCTTAGCAACAATACCCCGTGCACTTGCTGGCAATAAGCGGCTGGAATTGCTCAAGAAGCCACCGAGGAGGATGCTCTTCAGTTCACTCAGGGATGCTTATTTGGAGCAATTAAAAGAAGAAACTTTCATAGTGTGTTTGTAAGGCAGATGCTCAGCTGGCCAGGATAGCAGTGCTTAGCCCTCACAGAACCCAGTGCTCCGAGCAGTGGTCTCTAGAAGGGTTTGCTTCCCTGACTGACAGTTTCTGCCTCAGCTCACTGTTTCCCCAGGTGTCTTGTAGCCTTTGGAAGAGTTATCTGTTGTGAAAATGTTCACACATCTTTCACACAAAGAGCATACACGTGCTTGATCGCCAGCAACAGCAAGGGAGGGGCAGGCTGGCCAGGTCAGACTCTGGTAGGGATTTGTCTCAGTCATTCTTGATCAGAGAACTAAAGTCAGACCCACACCAGTTCATGTAGGGAGGAGAAAGGCAGGCACACAGCTAACTGGCCCTGGGAGACCAACAGGTGCCACCTGTGGACAAGTTTGATAGGTCTCAAGGGTGTAAGAACAATTTCTTTAGAACAAGAAGCAGGACCATATGTTGGGGGATTGCCACCAGCTGAGAGCTGGATAGGGCCTCATCAGAGCAGGAGGCGGTATAGAGGGGGAGGTGGAGTCAAAGGGGAGGCTGAGTCAGAGGGGAGGTGGAGTCAGAGGGGAGGCGGAGTCAGAGGGGAGGTGGAGTCAGAGGGGAGGTGGAGTCAGAGAGGAGGTGGAGTCAGAGAGGAGGTGGAGTCAGAGGGGAGGTGGAGTCAGAGAGGAGGTGGAGTCAGAGAGGAGGTGGAGTCAGAGGGGAGGTGGAGTCAGAGAGGAGGTGGAGTCAGAGAGGAGGTGGAGTCAGAGGGGAGGTGGAGTCAGAGGGGAGATGGAGTCAGAGAGGAGGCGGAGTCAGAGGGGAGGTGGAGTCAGAGGGGAGGTGGAGTCAGAGAGGAGGCGGAGTCAGAGAGGAGGCGGAGTCAGAGAGGAGGTGGAGTCAGAGAGGAGGTGGAGTCAGAGAGGAGGCGGAGTCAGAGAGGAGGTGGAGTCAGAGAGGAGGTGAAGTCAGAGAGGAGATGGAGTCAGAGAGGAGGTGGAGTCAGAGAGGAGATGGAGTCAGAGGGAGAGGCAGAATCAGAGGGGGAGGCAGAATCAGAGGGGGAGGTAGAATCAGAGGGGGAGGCAGAATCAGAGGGGATGCCAGGACTAGGTTTGTCCAAGAAGCCTGTGGAGAGGGGAGTGATGAGCTGCAGAACTGAGCATGTCAAGTGAATGAGGTCTACAAAACACAGTTAGAGAAGACCCTGTTCTCTGTGTGGCTCTGATCTGCTGGGCCCTCTTTCCATGCTCCTTCTCATCTTTTCCCGGCAGGCTATGTGATGAAGCGTCCATCCCTTCACCTCCATCCCTTCTCGCCTCACCGCCCTTCACTTCTTCCCACGTATCTGAACCACTTCATCAGGCTTTCCCTGTATTTGACCCTGTGTTTGAGAGGAGGCACTGGTGGCTCAAATGAGAGCCTCCACACACTGTCCTGGTCACATGCAGGCAAAACATTCATGCATGAAGTAAAATGAAAATATTATTTAAATACATATTTAATTTAAATATGTTAATTTAAAAATATCTAAATTATATAAATTTAAATGTAATGTATTTATATGCATAAATATATTATATATGTATTTTGTAAATATATGTTGTAATATACGATTAAATATATAACACATAGATTTTATAAATTATATGTATAATATATAATAAATGTACTTTATAAATATTTAAATATATAATATATAAATTATATTAATTTAAATATATATATATATTTAAAGGAATGTAGGCCATGAGGCCAAATCCAGACCTTAGAGGACTCCTTCTGAAGCTGCACTCTTCCCGCCACAGGGCGGGCCCTCTGTATAAGCACTTTCTCTTAGGAGTGGGGCATTTAGGGATTCTAGGAGCTGGGCCACTGACTTGGATAAGAGCAAGTGATTTTTATCGCTGAACCATCTCTCCCCATTCATTCACTCTTTGGGTGGGTGGGTGGGGGAGCGCGAGCCTGTCCCTGTCCCGGGAAGCACACGTGTGGAGGTTAGAGGAGTCCGTTCTTTCCTTCTAACATGTGGGTCTAAGGGTCATCAGGCTTGGATGCCAACACCTTTACCCTCTGAGCCATCTCAGGGGCCCAGAACTCAATGCATTATTAACTCATTCATCCAACAAAAACTGACCAGGGGCCGGCATCATGCTAGGCGACAGGGATGAAGAAAGAAATGAACTTTCTGCCTCTGGATGAGTTCTAGCCTCATAAGCATTTGGTACGGAGAAGCAAGGTAGTGCACGCCCATCCTGTTCTACTTAATTCTTCCTTACTTAACCCGCCATCCCTTCCCTGTGTTCCCTACCCAGGACATTTCAAGGGAGAGGGGCTGGTGGGTGGAGTGGGGCTGTTTCATCTCCTCACATGAGAAGCTGCAGGCATTTGGACATGAGGACAGTGCACACTTGACTTCTGGAATGTCTTTGAAGGCTAGCCTATAACATGCTGCCTAGAAGTGGAAATGATCCCACAAACAGTGAGTCACGGACACCCCCGTGTCCCCGGTATGAGAGCCAGGTGTATAAACAGAACAGAGGTCCTCCTCCCTGGAAGGCGCCTAGGAGTCTTTGGGGGACACAGAACAGGGTCTTGAAGGATTCGTTTCCCTTTCTTTCTTTTCTTTTTTGTTTCTTGGTTGTTTGTTATGTTGTTTAGGTCTGCCTGTTGCTTTCCCACTGGATAAACACTGACACGGAGGCCCAGGAATACTAGCGTACAGGACAAAGTCTCCCAGCATTTCTCCTTACCATCGTACACAGCCAAATTCTTAGATACTTTCTTTTTTTCTTAATGGCCTCGCCAGTGCCCCTCCTTTCAGTGGAGGCTGGCTCTTGGCTAATTTGCATGTTTGTTTTAAGAGATAATAAGAGTAGAAGGAAGAAATGGAGTAAGATCAAAGTAAGGAAAACTTAAACTGAATCCTGGCTTTCACAGCCACTAGAATTACTGCATAGACGAAAGGGCTTGGCTTCGCCCCAAACACCTGCCTCCGGGTCAGTAACACATCGCTCCGCAGGCACACAACAGAATCTCAACAGACTGAGTGAAAGTATCTTCTAAAAAGTATTCTGAAGGTAATGGCCTCATTAAGGGAGGAAAGAAATGGCCAAACGGGAGTGCGTGCGTGCCTGCCCTGCGTGCTGGGGGGGGGGGGGGGGGCGGTCTTCTGGCCTAAGGCAAATAACTGTGATCAAAGCTTCCTGCATCTCTAGGGGAGGTCCTGGGCCTCAGGGAACAGCTAGCCCAGGACCAGGCCCTCTAGTCAAAGTGACTAAAGCCCTGGAGAGCCCCTACCCTCTTTTCTTAGTGACCCACAAGTAAGCAAGCAGACCCTGGGGCTGGGGGGGGGGGGCGGTGGCCAGAGAGCAGTGAGAATATATGTTCCCTGGGCTGTTTACTGAGACGCTCCCAGACCCCCCAGCTGTAGAAACCTATGCAAGGCCCAAGTCTACTAAGACCCTCAAATCAGACAGATGATGCTCTCAGCTACTGGCTGGCCTCTGCTTTTTATCTGAACTGGCAGCATTCAGTCCCGGCCACTTGATGGCTTCCGCTGAGACGCAGAAAGGTTCAGTATTTTGTGTGTAGCATAAGTATATAAGACAAATAAACACAGAGAATATTAGTTCTGAAGCATGACCATCCACCAAGGGAGTCTCACCTTTTCTGGGAAATTTCTATCCCAGTGTGCCTGAATGTGAGGTTCTAGTTCCCTCTCTCATCAGCCTGGAGTAGAAAGGAGCTTGTGTATGAAATTAAAGCTCAGGTCAAGTGAGAGGAACTGTTCAAGTCCTCTGTGGCCTCAAACTTTTTTACCGAAAGTTCAGGTCTTAATGCTACCACTGCAAAAATCACACTTCATCTCTGGCGGTTCTACAGCTTGGTTTGGATGTTTGTCTCTCTAATCTGCAAAACAAAAGCTGACCGGAGTTTTATTTCATCAATCTATGATGAGACTCAGAGATTGATATCTGTAAAAAGACTACCAGATATTTAGGCAGAGGCAGGTAGTTCAAGGTCAGCCTGGTCTTCAGAATGAGTTTCAGGACAGTCAGGACTACACGAAGAAACCCTGCCTCAAAAAACAAAACCAAACTAACCTAAACTAAACTAAAAACAAGAATAAGGCCAGGCAGTTGTGGCACACTCCTTTAGTCCACAGAGGCAAGTCAGTCTCCGTGAGTCAGCCAGCACCGTTTCATAGAGAAACCCTGTCTCAAAAATTAAAAACTTAAACAAAGAACAAAATAAACTACTATATTTAAACAAGCAAACAAAACAACAACAACAAAAACTGGGTATTGTGATACTGTCTCAAGTTAGCCTGATACTCCCGGGCTCCATTAATCTTCCGGCCTCAGTGTCCTGCCCAGTATCACTAGACAAGTCTCTCTTTGATTTTTGGGTTTCTCAGCCATCTTACTCATCCTGGCCTTGAACTCATGGTGATTGCCCTGCCTGGGATTATAGGAATATGCTATCATGTCTCATCCAACAGACAATTCTAATACGCAGACAAGGTATACCCAGCCCATTGGTACAGATGACCTCAGAAGCCTTTGTTTGGCCTCCCAGTGCATGGTTTATATAAAATACAAATACTGAGAAAATCTACTCTATTGAGATTTAAAAAAATTAAAAACTCTTAATCTACTGAACAATCCCTTCTTACAAAATTCAGAGGACACAAAGCTACTTCACTAGTAGACTTGGACCCAAGTCCAACAAAGTATTTTGAGCAGGTGTTATAAGTCTATAAAAATTACATTTTCCCCCACATTTTTAATAAACTCAAGTGGGTTTTAAGTCCACCACAAAACACAGATTTACTTTTTGCCCTTGAGAATCAAAAGGCAGTCAAAGCTTTTGATTTACAGGAGAAAATTTTAGAACTCAAAAAGACCAAAGAGAAATTTGTACACTGAAGACAGACAGATGAGAAGCATTGAGAGGTCATGATTCACAAGCCTGTAGATGCCTCTAATCTCAGCACTTTGGAGCTGAGGTAGGAGGACTGACACAAATTTGACTGTCTCAAAAAAATAAAATAAAATTAGGGAGAAGATACTAAGTTACTAAGATACTAAGCTGTTAGTTTGGGATGACAACACCCTGCACGAGGGAGGGAGACAGAGACAGAGAGAGAGAGGGAGGGAGGGGGGAGGAAGGGAAGGAGGGGGGGAGGAAGGGAAGGAGGGAGGGAGGAAGGGAGAGAGAGAGGGAGGGAGGGAGGGAAGGAGGGAGGGAGAATACAAAGCCAGCCTGGGGTATGGAAGGGAATCTTTAAGGGGGGGGGGGGTGTCACATTGTAGAAACTTTAAGGGACAGGCAGGGCAGGCCTAACTCCCTAGCAGGGTCTCCCTGAAAAACCAAACTCTCAGTTTTGGAGGTGGATTTTATTTTCTCGGGAAGCCTAGTGCCCACTCCTAGAATGGCAGCGAGCCTCTGTGTGCTTCGACACTGGCTGCAGCAGCAGAGGTAGAAAAACCTACCCCGCAAAAGGCAGGAAACAGAAATACTGCGTTTGGGATCTGGATCAGAAGTCCAAATCAAAAGCGCACCATGGCCGACAGAAACATGCATTTCTAAAGATATTTATTTGAAAGTTTGGAAGAAAGCAAAGCTCATGCCCTGGGGGCTCCTGGGAGTATATACAAAATACAATAATTAAATTAAGTCCAGCAGTTAAAATTTCTCATAAAAAGAAAGAGCTGGAGTGCTTCCCAATGGGGAATGCTTGACTTAAAAGAAAGGTTTTACTCCATGGCCTGAAGGTCAACAAACTGGGGCTCCATGAGAATGTATAAAATTTCTTAAAGCCGGTCTTCGCTCTTTGTTTTGTTGAAAGAAAATAAAAGAGTAAAAAGGGACAAGTTTTGAAAATTTGAAAAAAAAATGAAGGCACTGTCCTAAAATCATCGGGATTTTTATAAACACCACACTGGAGGCTGTGAAAACAGCCCTTTTTCTGAGCACTAATCAGACACACATGCTCTTCAAGAAGGAAGTGGGGGAAACGGCCGTGGAAGCTTTGGAACAAATCTCCTCAGAATACACTCATTTTCAGACTTGCAAATTCAGGTCGAATTCACTTGCCGGTTAATTCTGAACATATTTGCCTTTAATATTTCAATATTCTCATATATTTCAATATTCTCATAAATACATTTCACATTTTGAAATGCCTTACATGATACAAAGACTGGGTGCATGTGTATGTGTGTGTGTGCGTGTGTGTGTGTGTTTCATGCGGCAAAGTTATTAGGATGATCTTGTTGGGTTCTATTCTAAAACAGAATGTTTATCACAATTTGAAAATGTCTTTTTTGGGAGGAGGGGGATGAGATAGGGTTTCTCTGTATAACAGCTCTGGCTGTCCTGGAACTCGCTTTTTAAACCAGGTTGGTTTTGAACTCACAGAGATCAGCCTGCCTCTGCCTCCCGAGTTCTGGGATTAAAGGTGTGTGCCATCGCCACCCAGCGAAAATGTCAGTTTTTAAATAATGATCATTTGTTATTGTTTCTGGTACTGTCTTCACCCAAAATGAATAAAATTAAGATGAAAACCAAATTTCATAAGCTTGATATAAATATATTTATACCTTAGTAAGTTACACATAAATTATATTTTATAGAGATAGAGAAGATTTCTATCCAGGGACGCCTGGTCACACAGTGCTCTCAGCCTCTGCTAAAGCATTATGAAGACAGCAGGATTGGATGTACCACATCAGGAAGAGCAACAATATTTAATTTACTGAATATTTTGTGATCTCATTGTCATTTCTCCTTTGATTCTCAAAGTATGGCATTAGCTGTCCCCGGCACTCGGGGTCTCTCCAGTAAAACGGGCACGGAGCACAGCCAGCGCCAAGTTCACAGTAAATGCCGGATTGTGGAATGTTCTCTAAGCAGCAGGGATTTCAGCTAGAATTACCTCCAAAATATGAGCTTGGAATTGGGGGGTGGGGTGGGGTTGCCTAATTCTCTTGCTTTCCTCTCTGGCCCTTGGAATTTGTGCTTTTGAATTCTGAAGGTGGGTGGGCCTTAGGGTAAAATTCTGAGGAAGAAGAGCCAGCCACTGAAAGTACTCAGAGGGGTGAGGTGGGAGGAAGCCAGAAGACACAAAGAATTTTGAAGGCCTTGGGAGATGAGGTGGCAGGGGTCTGTGAAGCCGGGAGAAGCAAGCACAGCTGTTATGCTCAGGGTCTGAGTCCTGACACTGTCTCCCAGGACTGTTTTCATAGAAGACCCAAGAAATTCTCTAGCGGTTCAGCTCAGCCCTGGTGGTAAATCCTGCAAGGGTCGGGGAATGGTGTATTTGTAGGGTGACTGTGTCTGCTGTCTGTCTGTTTTTGAATGACAGTTGTTTGAACCAAAATAGGTTCAGATGTCTTTACTGGCCTTGAAGGGAATCTGTGGTGGAAAGGGAAGCTTCTGCTTTTGTTTGTATTGCTTCAGGAAGACCTTTTGGGACTGCCTCACACTGTAGATTTGTTGAAGAGATATTTAATGAGGAATTGAGAGTCAATCTGAGTCAGGAGTGTGTGGTTTGGTGGAGTGACCTTCAGATTTATCATAAGTGTGGTTCTACCTGCGATATAATCTTGAGCAAGACAACAGTCCCACTTGGCTCAGTGTCTCTACTACTATGAGGTAGTACTAGAGTTTTCTATGTGGATGGTGCCCCCTTTCAGCCAGGACTGGTACCGAATGGGGCTCCAAGGGCTTCAGTTTCTACGAAATCAGGTGTTTGGACAAAATGATGGAATTTAAGTTTATAGTCAAACATCTCTGGCGTTGAAATTAAGTCCCACAGCCTATGAACCAGTCTAGGAGGTTGCTACCAGCGCCGCGAGGCTCTCCTGGAATGTGCACAGATGTCAGATCAATGTATTTCTCGGATTCATTAAGAGAAATCAAAGCACACCTGTAAACCCATTTCTGGGGAGGAAAGGCAGGAGGATCACTCACCAGCAGCTTAGTAAATTGTGAGCCAGTTGGCTACGTGGTGAGACCCTGCCTCAAAACAACAACAAAAATTCTGGGGATCAACGCCTAGGAAAGGAAGAAAGGTGAGGGATAAAAATGCAGGGAAGGACCCAAATCAGCCCCACTGAAGTTCGGGGAAAATGCATAACACATCAGGACACCTCTGCCCTAACACACATGCAAATGCAAGGCTCCTCATCTCTTAGCTGCTGGTCACTCTGGGCCCTACAGCTGTTGAAGGTTCTGGCAGCTAAAGGCCATGTCTCCTCAGCTGGTCCAATGGGGGAATCCTCAAAGGGCCACTTTCATGGTGTATCTCTCCGATTGCCATATCTTCATGGTAACACTTGGAACTAGCGTTTCTTCTAAGAAAACTGAGGCCCAGAGAGTGTCCAGTCTGAATGTAACTGATTAGTGAGGAAGTCAGGAACAGAAGTCAAGTGGTGAGGAGAGACTCGAGCCCTGGTTTTAACAAATACACTTTTTATGGAGTTCATACCTGAGGGTGAGGAACAAGAGCAGGAAAGTGTTTAGAGGGGCATAATAATGTCCACTATGTGTACTGTGGGGTACAGACATGCCTAAGTCAGTCCTCCAGTAACCGTCCAGTCCAGTGCACTGGGAGAAGGGCAGAGGAGTAGGCTGTGGAGGAACTGGAGAGCCCTCACGGACAGGCATGTCTGGGAAGGTTAGCTGTCTTGAGGATAATGCCAAGGGAGGTTGGAAACTCACGCAGGAAAATCCGTGCAGTTAGAGAGGCAGATGTTGCAGCACCCAGTGCATGGGGGGCCAGGGTGCTGGAGCTGGAGTTCATGGCAGCCCCTTGTCTCAGGCGAGCGTGGGAGAAGCCTCTATAGGAATCCCAGTTCCTGGTAATTCTGTCATGGAGTTTAGACCATCAGTGTTCTCTCTCTCTCTCTCTCTCTCTCTCTCTCTCTCTCTCTCTCTCTCTCTCTCTCTCTGTGTGTGTGTGTGTGTGTGTGTGTGTGTGTGTGTGTGTGTGTGTGTATACATGGAGGTCTGAAGTTTACTTTATCTGAAGGCTACCTTATCGAGGCTGGGTCTTTCCTGTTTTTGCCTCTATATGATGTATCATACATTAGGCATCCCAACCCCTCTGCCTCAGCTGCCCACTTTCTCCTGTTTTCCCCCCACTATACATTCAAAGGAGTGCTGAGTTAGCTTCCAGGGATCAAACTCGGCTCACTGGTTTGCTCTAGCAAGCATGGTTATGAGCTGAGCCACCTACTGAAAAGAAGCAAGCCAGGGCTCACACTGACTTCTCCCTTCTTCCCTCCCGGTGCTTAGGAGATGTGAAGCCAGCAGCCTGGAGTGTGAGTTCCCCTGGAGACACCACACAGAGCCACCTAAGCCAGAACATTCTTTTTCTTCGTGATGCAATTTGTGTATCTAAATAACAAAAGCAATTTCCTTCATTGTTTAAGAGAAAAGACAAAACAAAACTGGGCTAAATCAATTATTTGGCATCCTGGAGACCAAAAGTCCTGCTTGCTTCCTCTGCTTCCCGCCTTCAGCAGAGAGTACGACGATCATGACACATACTTGGCCTCCCTTGCATTTCTCTCTTTAAACACTACTTCCTTCTCCTGTGTGTGTACGCGCGCGTGGGCATGTGTGTGTGTGTGGTCTCAGAGGACAACTTGTAAAAGTTAGTTTTCTCTCCTTCAGTCATGTAGGTTTCAGGAGCCAAACTCACATCCTTGGGCTTGGAGACAAGGATCTCTCCTGCTGAGCCATCTCACCAGTTACTGCTTGCTTTCTGGTCAAAAGAGGGAATTTTGTCTACTGGTTTTGTTATTACTGTGATGAATTTTTGTTTTCTGTACAGTTCCTCCCATGCCCAAGACTAGGGAACATGTCTGGTTTTGTGTGTGTGTGTGCGCGTGCGCGCGCGTTTTGTAGACCTACAAGGAATCTACAACAATATAAGAACTGGCTTGCGGGGAGGGACTGGCATGTTGGGACCTTTAATCCCAGCAGTAGCAGACAGATCTCTATGAGTTTAAGCCCAGCCTGATCTACAAGTTCCAGGCCAATCAGGGCCACAAACAGAGCCTGTCTCAACACCCCGCCCCCGCACCCACCCTCACTCACCAGAGTTGGCTGAGATCAATGGAGAGCCCACCAAGGTCTCTGAGTTCCATTACTTAAGGGACCATCAACACCAACGTTGTCTTTAACTTAGTGGGCTGTGGTTCTGTCTGTTTACGCCTTCAGGTGGTTCTCAAGTAAAAGGTCACATACATGAAAGCCTCCTCACTTCAGCCAGTCTCTAGTTGTGGCTGAGCACTGCAGTTCCCTGTGCACGATCAGGGAGGAAAAGGAGGCACCAGGCCAGCAACTAGTGACTCCCTAGGCAAGTCTGTGGAGCATGTGCACACCACGGAAGGGCCGACCTCATATCTTAGACGGCAGGCTGGCACAGCTTGACTTTCATACTGTGCAGAGGAAGAAAGAGTTTGGGTTGATGGATTTCCAAACGTTTTAAATTCTTTTTGTTTGGTTGTTTTTTTTTTTTGTTTTTTTTTTTTTTTTTTTTTTTTGTGTGTGTGTGTGTGTGTAGCTTTGGAGCCTGTCCTGGAACTCTCTCTGTAAACCATGCTGGCTTCAAACTCACAGGGATCTCCCTGATTCTGTCTCCCGGGTGCTGGGATTAAAGGTGTGCACCACCACCGCATGGCTACATTTTAAATTCTTAATTCAAACTTCTGTTCTTATAGTAACTGTGTTTTAATATATAACACTATTTGGGGGCAGGGTTGTTCCTTCCTGGACATCAAACAGACTTATTTTATATTTTGAGTCAGGGTCTCACTATGTAGCCCCTAGCTGACCTGGTACTCAAGGCCCAGCCAACAAACCGAGCCTACACAGGCAGTTCAGCCGGAAGGGAATCTATCAGTAGAGAGCCCTGTGACTTTTGGACAGCTCTCTGGCATCCAGTGAACTCAACAGATATTGGCTGAATATGAATTTAGTTGAATGTTCCTAGGACAGACTCCCCATTAAAAACTTCAGGGGAATATACTAACTCAGCAAAGTTCTGCTTCTCTCTTACCCTGGGGATTAGAATGTGTGGTGTTCTCTCACAGACTTGTAAAGAAATCCAAAGTTGCTGCGACCGGGGGAATTTTAACCAGAAAGCTGTCTGCTTTGGAGTGAGTGTCTTTTCCCTGATTCAGATCCCGAGTTAGGAACCTGAACGCCTAGACTGAATGGTTGAAAAGGCAGCAGACCTGAGTCCTCCCAGGTTCCCTGGCCCATAAATCTGGTCATCTTTAAAAGGAGAACTCAGAACCAGTACAGCAGAAGCCAGAGGACTCGCCCGGCACTGGAGGCTCCCCCACAATTTGCCTTCGCGCGTGGCCCAGAAGCAAGCTTCGGTGTTGTTGACACACCCAGACGACGGGTCCCCAGTACCGGCTATGGGCCCCACGCAGGTGTCCGGCCCGTGTGCGGGGTGCGCAGGGGCCCAGGAGCCCCGAGAGAGACGTTATTGTTACACTGTAACGAGTCTGATTAACACGCTTCTGACACTTTCTCTTAGTTTCTCCGGCTCCTAGCAACCGTGCACAAAGGCGAGGGATTGTCCCTGGCTCCGCGGGGACACGGGGCAGCCTTTGATCTTGTACCATTACAGCCTGGCTGCGTGACAGGCTCACGGGGTCCGGGAGGCCTGCAGTCCTGGACACTGGGCCACTGGAATCCCCCCACTGCCGCCCGGGCCTGGCCCCGACGGCCAGTGCTCCCCCAATTCCCAGTACCGCTACACGCGTGTAACTCATCGCCAAGGGAAGGGCAGCACCCTCCAAATGGTGTCCGGAGCCTGCTGGTCTCTGCCCCGGGGCTAAGCCCGCAAGTTGATCGATCGCAGGCGGTGGGAGGCGCGGGACGGAACACCTACACATCTATCCTGATCACTTGGGCACGTCTCTTTCCTCAGCGGCACGCAGGTACCAGGCTCGCCTTACCCTTCCCGTAGGAAGCAGCGAAAGGAAAACCCAGCCGATCAGTCACGATGAAAAAAAAAATAAAGGAAAAATATATAATAACATATATATATATATATATATATATATATATATATATATATGAAGAACACAGTTACATAGTTCCCCTAAATGTAATAACCCGCTTAGATGAAACTGAGTGGATCGCCACAAACTGCACACCGGGGAGGACTTCAGTGTCTTTCCAGCGCTTGCTTTGTGTCACTAGCAATTCTTATGGATTTTGAAGGAGTTGTGCCGTCAAATAATTGCTGGAATTAAACAAACCGTCTCCACTAACGACAAAAGTCATCACAACAGAAGAGCGAAAAGCTGCCGGGTCCCACTGCGTAAGTTTTACAGGCACTAAGCTGGGTCTCTGAAAGTAATTTCCTTTCCAGTTCGGTCGCTTTCTTAGCCCCGGCCTCAGTTTAAAACAGAGTGGGGGGGGGGGGGAAGAAGAGCTAGGCTTTAGCATTTCAATGTTAGGGTCCGGTAATTACTTCCCCTAAATTGCAAAGTGAAGGCCTTGCAGGGGGCACCCCCGGGAGACAGGTCGTTGTTCCCAAATCCTGCTTTGTTTACAGACCCGTCCTGTGACCTCCACCAGTATTAATATTCACAAGTCCCTGTGGAAAAAAATCTTATGACCGGTTTTGTTCCTTCAATTGCTTTTCTAACACTAGAGGGTAAAAATAAAAATAAAAACTCAGAGGATTCAGATTGCAAAATAAATGTAAGCTCTAAAAGCAGAATGTCCTGAAAAAGAAAAAGAAAAGAAGGGAGGGGGTGGAGAGCCGGTATTCTTTCCTCTCCCTGTGGCAACTTAGAAAATTCCACAGTCTCTAAAGAAAGTCAGTTTCCCTAACTCCCACAAAACTATTCAAAGCAAAGGTGTTCCAGGCGATAATGACTTCTATTTTAGAGAGCGGAACACTGCATGGTTGGTTCTATTGACCCAGCAAAATATGCCAGGCAATCAAGAGACTTTCAAATTCAAACTATAGGAGGTGAAGTCTTCATTCCCCTGACGCTATTCCCCGGGCTATTCCCAGCTTGTCTCTAGAGCAGTGTGCCGGCCGGGTGGACAACTGAAGGTAAGGCTCGAGAAACTCCCTAACTTGTGTCCTAGCCCGGGCCTCATCCAGCGGGAATTTCCCTCACCCTTTCAATAAAACATGACTGTACAGATACAATCCTCTATACATTAAAATGAGTTTGTCACAGATTGTCATTAAGACCTCAGTAAAACAATGAAGACATTATTGGGTACCCCCTCCCCCGGGCAAGGTATTAAAGGAATAAAGCAATCTACACCACACGGGTCCTATTGAGATTAATGAAAAAATTATGCAAAAAAATCGCAATTTCATTTTCCCGTGACGAGGCTTTGCGTTGATCCAGTCAGTCTTGCTTCGCACCTGATGATTTATTAAACTAATCTGCGGCGATCAACCGCTGATGTTCTCAGCTCAATCTTGTCCTGGCTCATTTTCTAAGTAATTGTTTCTCATTAGTTCTGATAATGTTTTAATAGTGTTATCCATAATTTAGCCCCCTAGAATTAATAACAAGGGGGGGCAATAGGCCAAAGTGGCTGTCATGAGCGACAGAAAAATATAAACAGGTATGCTTCTTTTTAATTAATCTGATGAGCAGCCAAGTCCCCTTCCTGTGTGCCCTTCCCGGCACAGAAGATGAAGGCCCACTTCATCTCCCTCAGCCTTGGCTGCATCTCTGCAAGCCCTGCTCTGTCACCTACTCCAGGGTACCAGGGATGTGGGTAGCACAAGTGGGGAACCTGCCTCCTAGCTTCTCTGTGTCTTAGGATTCTATCTCTCAGGGAATGAGGTTCCGTGGGACTCCGGTAGACACCGCCCTCTCTTCTAGGGTCCTTGTTAGGGTATCTGCTTAGAGAATGGGCAATTGGCCCACATCTTTATCTCCTATGGGCCCCAGTCCTGTAATCCTACCACAGATGGGATCTCTTGGTTACGAAGATGATCAACCTCACATCTGAGAAGGCTTTGTCAAAGAGGTGGTTTTGAGCTGGGTATGGTGGTGCACGGCTGTAATCTCAGTACTTAGGAGGATGATGCAGGGGTACTCCTGTGAGTTTGGTGCTAGTCCAGGATACATATCAAGATTCTGCTTCAAAATCAAAACCAGAACCAAATGGGGTGCTTTTGTATGAACAGGGACGTTGGTGAGAAGGACTCAGAGATAATCCAACACAGCAGAGACCCAGGAGTCCACGGCCCTGTTGCTGTGGACTGGGAGGACTCACGAGGCCCAGCTCTAGCACCACTTTGAAAGGTTGCTTTCCTTGAGGACTCTGTGGCTTCTACCATGTACAGGTGGGGCTTCCTCAGAGGGAGGCCCTTGCTTGTGGAGGTCCAACCTGTATGGGCTTGGGGGCTGAGGCATTGCTGAGTGGAGGCCAGGACATGTACCCTTTGATCCTTTTACAGCCAAAGGTTATCCGAACCAGTGCTGTTTCTGACGTGTGTGTGTGTGTGTGTGTGTGTGTGTGTGTGTGTGGACGGGTACATCAAGGCCCTCCAGTCTCTGCTGGCTTGTGAACAGTCTTCCTAAGTCTTTAAGGGAAAAGCGTGGACCCCTGTGGTTCTAGCTTACTCTGTGTACACTTGACTTCATGATTCCAGACGCAGCATGGGGACTTGGGGGTGCTCCTCACCCAGAAATGCTGTCCACTGCCCCTGTCCGCTGTCCTGAACCACCATCCGCAGGAGGACAGCTCCTCCTTCCCACTCCCACCCACCTTTCCAGAGACTCTGGGGTAGCAAGAGGCGGCCCAGGTGAGGCATAATGACTTCTTAACGAGGGGCTTCATGGGGTAGGGGAGACACAGGGTCCAAAGCAGGCAGGCCTCATCTCTCTTTACAAAGCCCCTCAGGGTTCCTGCTTGTGAATATTCACGTCTCAAGAACATGTTTCTCCTGATCTATCAGGTCTGCATCTGGTTCAGCCACATGCCAGTCAGAGCATGGTCTTCCCCTTCCTACCCGGCAACTGGGCTTCATGGTGGTGGTGGCGACCATGGTTTCTGGCCTGGCATTGCTGTGATGATATGGCATCCGAGGGCCTTCTGTAGGAACTGAAAGGGTTGGGGTGAAAAGTAGACCCCGATGGGGCACACGCCAGGGGCCCCTAACGGAATACACCAGAAGGGCCTAGGAAGGGGGAGAAAAACGAAAGTGGAAAAACAACTGTTTTCTATTTACAAATTAAAATAAACAGAACAGCCTTCCCCTGCGGTGTTTGTCTAAGAGGAGCAGCCACGCCGCTGAGTAGGTCATGAAAAGGTTGGTGTGGAGTTTTAAACTTCCCATTCTGCTAATTTCTTAAAGAACAGGGGTCCAGAGTCTCCGCACAAAAGCTCGTGGTTTTAATGAGGGAGAGAAACAAAATCTCCGCTTGTTGGTGTTTCAAACTTCATTGGCGTCCTCTGGCAGGCACAAGTTGATCCTCTGAGGCTTCAATACCCTTTCGCCTCCAGTGGAAGGGTACCGTGCTGAATAGGGAACAATGGCTGGTTGTTATGTTTGTTTACCCTTCCCCCAAGCTGGGTTAACCTCTTCAAAACAGCTTTCCTAAGCCCGTTAACCACACCACCCATATGACCTACAGCCCCATCTCTTATGTGATGCAAATCTCGCAGGGGGCCATATGCACCGGCCTGGCCCATGGCTTTGTGTCCTCTGGACATACAAGTTTATGGCTGAGGGAGTCCTATCTTGGCCCTACGTTTACAGGGGGAAATGGCCTCAAAGGCGAACGGTTAAGCAGGAAGATAAAGGGGAGAATCAACGGTCTTGTTTTCCCTGCATTCATTTTTTTTAATTGCCAGTAACTGTTGACCTCAAGTATTCGCTCAAGATGAGAGCATTCAGGGTCACCATATGGATAGAACATTGGGGGGGGGGCGGTGGCTCCCCCTGGAATCAGTTCTGAAAGTTGATTTTTTTTTAGAAACTGTCTTTTATAAACCGATATGATACCTAACATTTCCAGTGTCACCTTTGTCATTTTATCTGATTACTCAGAGTGCTGAAAATCTTGATATTATTCTTTAAGAACTTAGCCTTAAAGTTATCTGTGGCGTCCACTGTACAACTGAATAATATTGGAGATATTTCCTAATAAAAGAAGAATGGGGAGAGTATACACAGCCCAGAATACCTGTTTCCTTGAGGACTTAACTTCTCCCCACCCATCTTTGCTCCCCATGAAACAATAAACCCGTATTTATAACACATTAATAGACAACAGAAAAGCCATGAACTTAGATTCCAAAGGAAGAAAATTTATTGTTAGAATAACTGGTCAGTAAGACACAGGAGGAGGGCAGGAGTCGTGACTAACATGAACTGTAAATGAAACAAGGTTTCATTTGATGGGGCGTGCTAGCACGCTGCCCTGGGTACCGTGGTTTGTCTTTAAGCGACCCACTGTATCCATTCAGCCCGCCTGAGGAGGGCTTCATTTAACAGATCATTTTTCCTTGATGGATGTGGCAAGCGTAACAATGTTGTGGGCCTGCTTCAGTAATGGCATGTCGATCATACTTCCTCGGAAAGTAAAGGCTCCCTGGAAAACAGAATACAAACTTCCTGAAAGAATGCTCGGAAATTATAGGCTTCTTTTCTTGCGTGCACTCTTGTACGGCGAGAACATTTTAGATACCACCTGAGTGATGCTGACTTTCCTGCCCAACTTTTGAGAAAAACCAGAGCAAATTGCAGGGGACAGATTTCTTTTTATCCTCCTATAGAGGCAGGGAAGGGGGGGGAAATCCTTCAGCATTTTAACAGAGAGGAAAAAGAAACACATCAGACACAAAACATGGCAAACTGTTCATTTCACTCTTTTAAAAAAAAATCAAACGGAAAACAGCCGTGGAAGAAAAATTTAAATATTTCCTCATTTCATTTTGAAATATTGTGTGGGACTCTGCAGCAGGGTATGCGCTCTGGTGAGTGATTACTGTTTATAAAAAGTCCATTATCAGCTTAATACATGCTTCCTTCTCGCCAGACACAGTGAAGGTGTTACTCCAGGGTGATGAGAAAATGGGAGGTCGACTACAGTGAACCAAACGAGGCCATGCTGCTGGGCAGAGGCATCAAGGACAAAGCGGTCACTCTCTGTTGACCACACGGGGAGATGCCTCTGCCCCCCAACCCCTGCGCACCCCCATCTTGCAAATTCTTTACTTCTTAAGCCTTCTGTAAACACCCACTCAGTGTGGTGTGTGATATGAGCCCCGTTCTAAGTTAGGACACTGGGGCTTACAGTAGTGAACCTTCCAAAGTTACATGACTGGGAAGGGTTAGGGTTACAGGCAGCACCACCAAGCCGCCCAACTTCAAGTCTTCACTGGAATCAACAGAAGGAAAATTTACCAGACAGAAAGCAGCACGCCCAGATCCTGCTGCATCACTTAAGTATTTGTGTTTCTGTTGGCTTTGAGTTTTGCTGTTTCTCTCTAACATAGGCTACCCTTCAATTCACGGCAATCTTCCTGCTTTGGTCTTGGGACTGATAGCATTACAGGTGTGAGCTACCAAATCTGGTTTCAGGTCCTTTGTGTGTTGTTGTTTTTGAGACAGGGTCTCATTATGTAGTCCCAGCCTGAAACTTGCTATGTAGACAGAGCTGGCTTTGAACTCACAACAGTTCTCTCTGCCTCCTGAGTGCTGCGATTAAATGCATGGGCTACTGTGCCTGGTTTTTCAATTATTTGTCTTTGAGGTGCCAGAGATGAAACTCAGACCCTTGTAGTCAGTGGCTCTACCCCTGAGCCACACCAGTCCAATCTGGTCATTTGTTCTCAAGGATGTGCGAAGAGAGACAGCAGGTGCCTCTGGAGATCTGGAGGTGGAGCCATCCTAACCCTTGAGAGTTCATTTCTATACAGCACAGCCCATCCCCTGTTTCATAAGGCAAAGTACAACTTGTCAATAGTCTGCGGGCACTGCCCTCGCTGCTCCTTCCTGCACAGGACTTCTGGGACAGGCATGCTGGGAACGGCCATGAGGGTTATGAGAGAGGCACAAAGGGTGTACTCGTAGGAAGGAAGTAAACAACCCGTAGCAGAGAATCTTTGGTGATAAGCTTCAGATTTTACCTTTTCAATAGAGAGAGATTTGAAAGTCTACAGAACGAGAATTTTTCCAGGAATGCCTGACCCTCTTAGTCTCAGAATAATGAACCCGACTCTTAGGCACATCTGTGTGACATAAATCCTGTATTTGGGTCACTTTCTGATTCTCTCTCTTTTACCATTTATACCCTTCAATTGGCCTTTGGCCCGTTCCATATAGCCTAGAGCTAATTTGGGTTATCTAGGACCATGATGAATTTCATGGATCTGGTTGGGGAGGTTCCCCAGGTTAGCATTCTGTGGAGATCAGGGCTTGGGTCCCATGCTGTTTTACAAGGCAATAGTCTAGTTTTCCCATTGGAGTAAATGGGAAACACAATGGCCTCTTGGAGCACCGCCCACAAGTGGATTATGGCCCCTGTAAGACAGTACATCTGTCCTTCCAAGGTTTAGCCAACAGGCTGAAGAGAGAAAGTTAGCATAGATGCACATGAAATAAAACAAACAAAGAATGATGAGCCCTGCATCAAAAGAGATGTCTTTTGGACCACGTCTCCTGAAATTGTATTGCCTTCTAGAAGCACACCGGAGATGAGAAATACTTCCAGCTGTTTTTCAAGACCTGGAGAGAGAAAGAACATTTCTTTCTTTTGTGGAGGCATATCTGGTTGATTTCCTTTATTCTAGTGGAAAACAAGATGTAGCATCCTTGTTCTCTTTCCTTTATCACTGCAAATTGAGGACTTCAGTGTCGGTAAGAAAACCCATACGCCTTCACACATCAATTCATAATATGCCTGTTATTATTGCTATTGTTTTATAACACACATAGGTTTATCTGGACAGCGTAAACAGTCTGGTGGTCAGGACTTGTTGTTGCTGTTGTTTTTAAATGCAACTGGTCAAAAAGCTACTTGGATTTTTGGGGACAGTTTGAAGATGATGGATAAGTTTCCATTTTGCTGGCTGATACGTTTTTGGAAAATTGACATCCCATTTCAAAAAACATGAAGAACATCTATTATCTTGAAGATTTAGGTTACAATTTTGTTTTAAGAGCCTTTAAGGAGCTAGAGAGATGGCTCAGTGGTGAAGAAGACTGACTGCTTCTGCTGAGGACAGAGTTTGGTCCCCAGCACCCATATGGTGCTTCACAATGTCTGTAACTCTAGTTCCAGGGGGTCCAACACCTTCTGGCCTCTGCAGGTACTGCATTCACAGCAGGCACACACATCAGTGGAGGCAAACTTTTTTTTTTTTTCGAGACAGGGTTTCTCCGTAGCTTTTGGTTCCTGTCCTGGAACTAGCTCTTGTAGACCAGGCTGGCCTCGAACTCACAGAGATCCACCTGCCTCTGCCTCCCGAGTGCTGGGATTAACGGCGTGCGCCACCACCGCCCGGCTACATTTTTTTTTTTTGAGGCAGGGTCTCTCTGTGTAGGTTTGGAGCCTGTCCTGGAACTAGATATGGATCCACCTGCCTCTGCCTCCCGAGTGTTAGGTGTGTGCCACCACCGCCTGGCGAGGAAACCATTCTTACACATACAAGTAAATAAATCCTTTTAAAATGTTTTTAAACAAGACTGTACTTGTAACCGAATACTTTAAGAACCACACTGACAAAATAATAACAACAATAACTTTTTGAAGAGTTACTAATCCCTGAGCCACAACTGGAGGTTTGTGTACGTTGTTTCATAAATACTGCCCACAACAGCAGTCAGGAGTAGATACTATCATTCATTCCATGAAAAATAGTTTTTGGAGGCTGAGAAAGAGGCTCAGTCAATAAAGTGCTTGTGCAATCTCCAACACTCGGGAGATAGGTCAACAAAGCTGCAAGTACCTGCAATTCCAGCAATGGGGAGGCAGAGACGAGTGGGCCCCTGGGGAAGGCTGGCCAGTCAGTCTAGCCGAAATGGTTCAACGCTCCAGGATTAACAAGACATCCTGTCTCAAGCACTAAGGTAGAGAGCAATAGAAGACACCTGTGGGGACCTCTGGCCTTTATGTGTAGCAGCACAAAGACTTGAAAACCTTTTTCTGTTTCATTTTGGTTGAAAGTGTGCACTAGAAAAACAACCTGATACAGTCAGACACATTACCAACACCCACAGTGCTGTGCTATAGAGCTCCGGATCTATCTTACAAAACTAAAATTGTACCCAGCAAGCAACTCCCCTTTGCCCCCAGCCTTGTTGCCTTACTTCCTCGACCTCTGTTCCCAAGGCTTTTTATTTTATCCATTCTCACACTATAACTGAAGAACCTGGTGCAAATCCATCCTGGAGCTTATTGGGATAGCATGAGAACAGAACATGTTTGTTTCTAAAGATTTGTTTTAAATTACATATATGTGTGTACACATGTGTGGGTCTGTGCTCAGGAGTACAGGTACTCATGGAACTAGGAAGACAGTTCTGGAGCCCTTCAAGCTAGGGTTATAGGTGGTTGTGAGCTGCTTGCTCTTTGCAGGAGCAGTATATACTCTCAACCAGTGAGCCATCTCTCTAGCCTCAAAACATGTTTATCTGATTCAAATCTTGGGTGTTCTTTAAAGCCTTTGGATTGAAGAATGTGCTAAGCATGTTCTGTGATTAGCAGAATCAGACTCTCATACAAATAACCGGTCTGGTGTGGCTGTGTTATTTGTGTTGGAGGGGGTGTGTTAAATTACAGTTTCCAGGCTCAGTCTAAGGGGTTACATGCTGGAGGCTGGCCAGGGATTGTGTCGTGATTCCAATGCACTCCTGTGTTTGAGTCCTTCTGTTTTTGCAGAAGTGACTAAGTTGTAAGTAGAAGCTTACAAAGTGTGAGACCCCTCGAGACCCCGTGACCTCTTACAACGTGTCCTCGCGGTGCTCAGCCATGGGCTTTTCTCAGGCCAGTCATTAGTCACCGATCATCCACCCATTGTGGGTAGAGCAACCTGTGCCAGGCCCTGGGGAACGGGGGTGGGGGGACTCCACCCCTACCCTCTATGAGCTTCCAGTCCTGGGAGCAGAGAAGCAGCCGATGCCTCAGGATGGAAGGAGCAGAGATCTATGGACCTACCAGGTTGCACGCTCCATGGCTATGAGGCTGTGTACTCAGCAATCATCACACATGTCCCATGACAGTGGCCCTAGGGCTCAAACCCTGCAGACTTTCATTTCAGAGGGACTGATGGTGTCATCCGTCCTTCTACAAGGACTTCCCCGGTCAGTGGCTTGGCACTTATTGCATACAGGTCTGTGATCTAGAGTCCAGAAGTGGGGGCTGACATCATGATAGAGTTCCTGTCATCTGTATGGTGTTGGGGGGAGATCTTGTGACTCGCTGAAGTCATTCCCATGAGAAAAGGGCACTAAGCCGGAGATGTAGCTCAACAGTAAAGCACTACCCTCCACTACCCTAGCATATGAGAGGCCCTGGGTTTGATCCCCAGCACCACAGCCCAGAGTGGCCCTGAAGTTACAGGAACCTCCTCCTTGGCTGAAGCCTTTCAGGAGAATGCTGATGGATGTTTCCTTGCGGAAGTGGTGGGACAGGAAGAGCGGTCGCATCTATGGGAAGGGGTCAGTTTCTGGCACTCAGCACCTGTAGGTTTTGGCATGTTTTTCTCCTCTAGAGCACTAACAGACCAGTTTGCTAGACACTGACACTATTACTCTCTCTTCTTCTTAACCAAGGTGGAACCTGGCCTCAGGCACTAGGAGGCAAGTCCTCTGACTTAGAGCTACATACCCAGCTCATGAATGAGAGGAAATAGAAAAAAGGAGGGAGAGAAAGAGGGAAGGAGAGAGAGAGAGAGAGAGAGATAGAGAGAGAGATTGTGTGTCACCTTGTCATAGTTATTTGTGAGCTAGAGTGGGGAGGAACAACAGGGGTTTAATGGGATAAGAAGAAACTCAAGTCCTACTGGTTGTCACTGGGCCTTTGTTTTATTCTTTATTTTGGACGACAGGGAGGGCCTGCGGTTGTTTGAACAAACTTTGTTACTGTACATGATTGCTGGGTCCATAAGTCACTCTGACACATGCAGTAAGGGTCCATGCCAATTGGTCTCAGGAACCTGGAATCCTGCCTCTCTCCCTGTCAAACTGTGTGGGACCCTGGTTCACCTCAGGTCCTTTACTATTTGATGTAGTGAGAGCCTACAGCATGCGTGGTGTAGTTAGGTGGGGGATTTGCTGCAGCAGGGAATAAGGTGGATGTGTCCCTGACCTCATGAAGCAAGAAAAGGCATTAAATGACCATCTATAGGAACGACAAAACACAAATGGTAAGTACAGCCAATAGAAAAGCAGGTGCAATGGAGAAGCACACTCAACAGGGAACTTGGTAAAAGATATGGTGGCTCTTTGGCAAGTACACTCAAGTGGAGACATGAAGGATGAGTAACAATTTCGAGAAGAGGAGGGGGCAAGAAAAAAGTAACCAGGGCACAGGGCAGTCAGCTCCCCAGTGGGACCCAGAGCTGGGTTAGCCATGGGACAATAGAAGATGGAGTTAGAAACCATCTGCAAGTTTCATTTTCTGGGCTTGGTAACATTCACTGGCTAGCTGACCAATACCCAAGCCTCCAGTGGGACATAATGACCGACCTCAAAACTGTAAAGTTGAGTTGAGGCAAGGTTGACTAGTGTCAATGACTTAACCATTCAAGGGGAGTCACAATGACTTAACCATTCAAGGGGAGTCAAGTGCGTCCCTTTTGTGGTACTTAAGGGTCAAGGAAATCAGAGAGAAGGCATCATCAAAATGGGGGTAGTTCAGGCAAGAGAGAGCTTGGAGGAACAGGTGGGATTTTTATTTTTGCTTTAGTTTGTTTCTATTTTTATTCCATTGAGACAGGGTGGAACTCATTCTGTAGACCAGCCTCAGCCTCAAACTCTGACTCTGCGTTGAGACTAAAGGGTGTACCACCAACCCTAGTTAGGAGCAGGTGGGTCTGTGTTGTGTTTTGGAACAAGTGTTTTTTAAAAGTCAAGTTTCGAAGGTCAGGTTGTTAGATGGATGTGTGGAGGGATTTGAGGAAATGGCAGACTACACATACAGAAGCAGGTGAGGGGTCACCAGAGACTCCTCAGGCGAGGCAAAGGAAAGGTCCCAGGAATCACAGATCAGAGGTGCAGTCCTGTAACCTCAGCCCTTTGAAAGAGCACAATGTAGGATACAAATGGCTGAAGGTTCTTTAGGGTCTGAGGAAAGGGGCCAAATGTCCAAATTCAAGTGGTCCAGATTCTGATAACTCACTAGCTGAGGGGTTTGTCTGGGACAAAACTCCTGATCCTGCAGATGATGGGGGCTGGAGATGCTCTGTCCTAGCTGCCTGCATCACCCATGCCTGTTCTTTCTGGGACCACAGGGAGGAGGGTAATCCTTTTGTTCCTTTCTTTGAGCTACCCTCCCTCAACCAGGAACCTAACCACTGGAAAGCTAAGGGCTGGGCGCTCAACAGGACCCTCAGGAACAGGCTCCCTGGTTTTTGCCCCCCTGGCTAGCACTAGGAGAGGCAATGGGAAGAATCCCGTAGCAACTGCATTAGCTACCATACCAATACATTCAAGTAAACCGCAACCCCAGCAAATCCCACAGCCAAACCTGGAGGACGGCAATATTATTAGAAAGATCCATTACCAAAAAAGATTTTTTTTCCTTTTTGTTTTGCTGTTGTTGTTGGTATAGAAATTTGAACCAGGCTCATACATGCTAAGTGTTCTCCCACTGTGTGACACTTCTGGCTCCAAGAGTGTTCATTTTGATTGCTCCTTTTTTGCTTTGTTTTGTTTTTTTGAAACAGAGTTTCTTTGTGTAGCCTTGGCTGTCCTGGAACTCACCATGTTGATCAGGCTGGCCTCAAACTCAGAGATCTGCCTGCCTCTGCTTCCTAAGGGCTAGGATGGAAGGGATGTGTCACCAGACCAGGTTGATGGCATTTTTATGCTTTTACAAAATGTTTTCTGTATTTGAGACAAAAGTCTTGCTATGTTTATCACATTGGCCTCAGATCCAGGGCAAACCTCTGCTTCAGCTTCCTTGGTGCTGTTTTCAAAGTCATTTCTCATTTGTAATGTGATGAAGGTATTATTTCAAGTTTTAATTTTAAATCTAACTTGTTACTGTGAGTGCATTCGTGCGTGTGTGTGCGTGTGTGTGTGTAATTCAGACAGGTGACCTTCCACCCAGCCTCTGATAGGCAAGCCATTTAAATGGTCGTCTGATGGAGGTCAGCTGATGCCTGACTGGAAAAGCAGGAGAACCTGGGTGGTGGCAACTTGCTGAGCACCTTGGGAAGGTCCTTCAGCTTCTGACCAAGGCAAGCTCGGAGAGGCTTTAAGAGCCCAGTTCCTACAGTTTTCCAAGTTAAAGCCTGGAGAAGCCCCCCCCCCCCCCCCCCAGCCTTTCCATCCCTTCTCTATAGCTCCATGGCTTTCAAAATCCATAGCAAAGAACCGCTGATGTGGAACAGAACACAGGCTTTTGTGTGATCTTTATGCAGCTCTAGTCAGACCTGGCTTTCGAGGGTACTGGGCATGTGCACCACAGAGCCCCTCTAGGGACTACCCCCAAACAGAGAGAGAACATGATCCATGGCAGACACATTCCCGTTGCGATCCTTAGCCTGCTGCTGCCACTCACAGGGGAAAAGGTTGTGATTTTCTGGGGTTTCCCTTAAGGCCACTTGTTGTAGAGGTTTGGGCCATATGTGCACTTGAATCTACAGGTGCCTGGTCTCTGTGCATGACCTCCAAGCATGATCTCCCACAAACGCAGGTATGGTACCAGACTTGAGTCTTCATCTCTAAATCGTGCCCATAAGGTTGCAAAGATTAAAGAAAGCCTACAGTGGCCTTACAGGCTCTCTGTCAGTGATATGGCTCAAGGCTTAAGAACACTGGCTGCTCTCTCTAAGAGATCCTGGGTTCAATTCCCGGTACCCACGTGGCAGTGCACAGCTGTCTACATCTGTAGTATCATGGGACCCAAATCACTCTTCTGGTGGGCAGACAGAGAAGCTGACAAATCGCCCACTGCATAAAATAAATAAATCTTTAAAAAAATAAAGAAAAAAAACTAGATTCAGGGGTGCTGGTTCTCTGACAGAACATCAATTGGAAGACAGATAAGATTTACAAAAATTTAGAAAGGTAGAGAAAATGCTCACCGATTCCCAGAATCAGAACAATGGCAAACAGTCAACAGGGGCCAAATTCTAAGAATCTGGAAAGGAACGGGTAGGGGATGAGTGGACGGAGAGTGCTCACAGTTAGTTTTGTAAAGAAGAAGCTTGAAATTACTCAGTTCTCACCCTGTGCCTGTCATCCTGGGTAAGATCTACTCAGGGCCTCACTGGTAGGCTTAGCAAGTCAGAGAAGTAAGGATTCTGGAAGGCGGCTTTGGAAGGTTGAAGCAAATGTGCAGGGGAGCTGAAGTGAGCATGACCAGAGGCCCCAGGGCGCTGGTAAAACCCTGTACTCCCAGCACTCTAGAGGTGGGGGCAGCAGGACCAGAGTTCAGGGTCATCCTCAGCTAATTAGTGAGTAACCAGGTGATCAAACAAACCATATTTCATGTCAAACATAAGCTACAATTGCCGATCCCAGATAGTAAATGCCACGTTACCTCCATGTTTGGCTAAGATCAATAATGTTAAGGTCCTAGGTTGATTCTCTTTTTGAAATCTGATGTAAATGGGCTACCATGACCTAAAAAATAATTTAAGATTATTAGAATACTAATGCTTTTTTTTTTTAAGTACTGCAGAGGGGGAAATGGTCTTAATTTTTCTAGAAGAGCACAAGAAGTCAATATTGTGGATACTGTGGTGGCCACGTCAGTACTCAGGGGATCACTTGAGTTTGAAGCCACCCTATTCTTCATAGTGAGGTCTCGGTCAGACGGGGATACACAGAAAAGCCCTATCTCAAAGACAAAAACAAAACCCCAGCAATTTATTTTCAGCACAGTTGAAAATTTGTAAGAAGCTGGCTCAATAGTGTTTCCTAAGAGTGTTTTAAGCACCCATTTCTGTTTAGCAAGCTACAGGGAGACGTGAAGGCAGCAGACAGAATTCTTGGTTCTCTAGGATGGTGAGACAGTCCCATGTTTCCTCCATCAAGTCCTACTAAAGTAGAAAAGACAGAGAATTCTGGAAATGCTTGACTTAGATTTTTACTAAAATAAAATATCATTTACTAGCTTTCAATATAAACAAGAACAACAAAATACCACCATAAAACACCAAAAGCCAGGGCTGGAGAGATGGTATGTCAGCTAAGACCCCTTAAGTGCTCTTGCAGAGGACCAAGTCTGGCTTCCAGTGTCCGCACCAGGCAGCTCACAAGTACCTGAAACCTCTAACTCTCACGGGCACTAAGCTCACACACACACATAATGAAAACTAAACCTAAAAGCACCAATAGTTTAGAGAATTCCTTGGACTTCTGTAGTCAGATAAAAGAGAGGAGATGAAGATGGTGGGGTGCAGACAGAGGGGTGAGGCATGAGGTAAGATTTAAAAAAAGGGAGGAAGTGAGGAAGGGCAGTGATGAGAGGAAGGGCGAAGACCACACAGACGACATGTCTACAGACCTAGAGCCTAAGAGGGAGAAAGAGGGCAGATGTTCAAGGGAACAAAACAGCCCTTTCCTGGCCCTGTGTATCCTTGCTGAGAGTGTAGCATCTGAGTGATGAAACTCAGGTCTGGGTGGCACAAGGCTTCTCCAGCCTTACTCTGACCCTCTCCGATCTACCCTGGGCGTATGGAATAGGTTAGAGTGAACTGAGCCAATCAAAAGCCCTTCCAGGGCAGGGTGGATGGACATGGTCAGGACAGGCCTGCGAGGAAAGGGGCAGAACCATGTGGGGTCTGATAGCAGGGAGAGTGGAGTGAACACCTGCAGTCCACTTCTTCCTTCCTTGTTGGTTCTTGTTCAAGATCAGAAGGCGCTTGTCTGTGCAAAAATCTGAACTGTCCCTGTGAATCCTTTTAAGAGTCTATCTGGGGGCTGAGGAGACTCAGGAGGAGGCTCAGTGGGTGAGGTCTTTCTGCACAAGTATGAGGAACTGAATCCAGACTCTGAGCACCCATGTAAAAGCTGGGTGCCGTGAGCTGTGGCATCCCCAGGGTCGGGGGTGGGTGTCTGCTGTGTCTGCTGGCCAGTTAGTCTAGCAAATGGGCAAACTCCAGGCTCAGTGAGAGAAGACCTCTCAAAAACTAAGGTAGAGAATAAGAGAGGATGATGCCTGATATTGACCCCTGACCTCTACACGTGTGCACACCAGTGTGCACAGCAGCACAAAACCCACACACAGACAGCCAGACATCACACACACACACACACACACACACACACACACACACACACACACACACACATCATGTCCAGTCTGTCATTGGTGCAAATGTTCACTGTTACCCAGAAGAAAGCGTATTTGCACTATTTTATTGAAGAGCAGTGGTCACAGCTTTATAACCACCTTGGATATGAGTGATTTCCAAACAGATCTAACTATAAGGTAGATAAATTTAAGAAAGTGTTCAGATGCGGGGAGATATACATACAGAGTAAAGCTATTTGGATTATACTACCTTTAAGAATCGGCTTTAACGAATCATATTAAAGATGAAGTCAACAAGTTAAAGTTACCAGACAACCTATGCAAAATGAAAATGAAAACAGAGCAAAACTAACAAAATAAAAACCCTCCTATCCCTTAATGCAGGACTGGCCCTTTGCCTCTAAAAACAAGGCAAGTTAAGAGCAGCATGGGAATTTGACTACCGTGTTTTAAATGTGTTTTTCTTTTTTTAATTGTAACTTAGTGTGTATCAAATTTGCCGCAAGCCATTGGTACACTCAGATTTCCTAGGGCTGGGCTTTTTGGAGTGGATATTACGGCATATAGCTCTGGAAACTCTAAACGAACAGGGACACAAAGGAAAAACAGTTACCGGGAATGGCAGGAATACGTTTCCGCCCCATCTTTCATTTTGACCCGGATTCACTGGGCACTACTCGGATTGTTGTTCAGAAACAGACAGGAAAAGCTGTGGGTGGTGGGACGGGCGGCTGGGCGGGGATGGGGACACACTGTCATCTATTAGCCGTTCAGTTCTTTCAGCCGACAAAGACAACAAGCCAATCTTTAGATGGTTTATTTGATCTGTGTGAAAGAGTGGCCGTGGACTTTCTGGCACTTGAACAAGCAGGAACTGTATTTTTGGGTGGAGAGATTTCTCCCGAGTTCTCTCGGGGCGCCTTCAAGAGAGCCATCTGGATGGGACGGTATTTCTTTTGTATAGCTCCGCATTTGGAAGCATCAAGGAAAGGTGCAGCAGCGGTACCTAAGGAAAGCACTTCTCTCCGTAGTTGGGAGGGGATGATTTGGTGCAGCTGGCTGCTTTTGAGATAAAAAGGAACCAACCACCTTCTCCTTTCTGCTCTAATGAGAGAATTCTTGTAACTGATATTCCCCGCATTGGAAGTGTTTACGAATGTCGGCTCAAGAGTCTGAGCTACTGCGCCTTCCTGAGCGAAACAGGAATGTTCCAGTTCCGTGTCATATTTACGATCCTCACGTCACTGCTGACCTCGCCTTTGACCTTTATAATTGTTAATGGGATCTAGATACTGAATGAGAGCCCCCCCCCTTGATGCTTAGTCAGCTCGTGACGCCGACATGAATGAAGACTGCTAAAAACGTTCAAACAAAATCCTTCCAAGCTGACCGGATGCACTCAGGGTCATGACGAGATTAAAGAGAAAGAGGGATCGTCTGGAAAACTGAATCAAACTCAGGGCTGCAGCCAGACACCGCAAGAATATGTCTGTTCTAACAAAGAACCTCAAAAGCTCATCCTAAGTACATATTTTGCTAGTCTTCTGTATTTTTCACACTAGAAAGAAGTGGTAACTCTTATGCAAAGGTTTCTTTTGGCTGTACTTGCTCCGGCAGTACGCATACTAAAACTGTAAAGATACAGAGATTAGCATCGCCCTTGCGTAAGGAAGACAGTCAAATTCCCGAAGCATCCCATATTTCTACAAGTTCAAAAGATTCCCTTTGGTCAGTGATCATTTCAGAAAAGCAATGGGCTGTTTCTTTGAGCTGTCATTTTTGTCTAGTAAGCAATGAACAAGAAGAAAGACTTAGCAGCAACATTATAATACAGATGGAAAAAAAACATGCAGGGTCAAATATGCTTTTATATATTGCACGAATACATATGTGATAGGTGCCTAATTCTCTGTAATTAACAGCTTCTGAAATCCCAACAATAACTAAGGATTTGTGAAGTTTCCACTGTAATTATCCAGTTTTCACATTATGTAAAATTCTTACTGGATTAAAAACAAAAAACAAGAAAACCATGTTTCTTCGTTAAACCAACACTAAATCCAGTTCTGAATGGAGAATTTCCAGATATTCTAAAAACCATCACTATGAAAAAGTAATTGACTTTATAAAAGTCATTTGATAAAAATTATTGGATATATATGAGAATAATTTGAAAGAAAATCCTTTATACATCCCAAGCAAATCATATGAAAATGATTTATGGCAGCTGAAGTATTTTACCAGGTAATTGCCAGAAGAACTAAGGTGCAGTTGTCTCTCAGAATGCATTTTTCTGGAACGAAGGGGGCATCTGTCTGGTTAATAATGGAGGTGAACACGTCAGTTAAATGACAAATATTTTACTTCCTGAGAATTACAACAGGAATAAAGCTTATGCTGAAAGAGCTTTTCCTAACAGATCTGAATAAGAGAGACCAAGCTACGGTTCCAAATATCAGTGTCTTGCTCCCTATCTTATTACCAGGGGGCCTCTGTCAGGTAAGAGTACTCAGTGTACCTGTCAAACACTAAGAGACGAGGCGGAGGAAGTATTATTATATTTCTAAGGTAAACTGTTTCCCCATGTTCTCATTATAAGCACATAAGAGTTGATTTCCATGGAACTTCTAACAGAAAAGGACCCTGAGTGATCAAAGCCTGCGCCCCAACAACTCACCTGCCCAGGACATAGCCTTCCCGTGATGGCTGCCATTTAGAAACAGGGAGAAAAAGTAGGACTTTCACTATCTTATCACTTTAGAAAACATAAGTGACCCGGTATGAACTGCCAACCCCAGCCACGCTTCGGTCTCCAAGCAGAAAGGACACAATTGAGGACCAGGGGTGGGAGAAAAGGCAAAGCTACATCACACTGCCTTCTTGGACCGTTTCTCCTTAGAGGAATTAATTAAATGAAATTTTCATCAGAGGAGAGGGACAGGGCCTCAGGGAAATTCATGAACACCTCACCAGGATACAAGCTATCTATTTCCCATCCTTGGGAGTCATCTGTGTTTGGACAAAATATCCGGGGGTTCGTATTTTTCATAAGTGGCACACATTGGAACTAAAACAGATTAGATGTTTGTTGGAGGTGATATTTCCTACAACTGGGTGCTTATTTATCTAAGATCTCTGCCAAAAGAACCCACACGATTTAAACCGCAAGAACCCGTCAAGATCCAGAGGCGCCTACCTGCGATCCCTGTGTTTGAGGCCAGCCGGTTTACAGGCTCGGTGAAAGAATCGTGCTAACCGGATAAAATAACCATATGTCCCTACTGGAGGCTCCATTACTTGAGTCATTTAAACCTCGCTGGACAAAAAGCACCAGGCCCATTTGCTGTAGGAAACAACCCTCCACAAAGTGGACAGGGAAGAAATGACCTAATAGGCAATGCCCTCTGCTCCAGTTTCTATGGTTCTGTGTTAAGAAAAGCTGGCCTGCCACACTTTTGTGAAAGCTTGTGCCCCAATTATACCCCAACAAGAGGGCCACTGCTTATTTGGAGAATGAAAAGAAAACAGCCCAGAACTTAACATTTACATCGCCATTATCAAAGTCTTGGGCAATTTCCCCTAAGGAATAATATTTTCAAAATATAATGGAAAAGAGGGGTTGCCGCCTTCATTTGGGAACCCAACTGGCGGGAAAGGGGGGTTTCTGGTCTGACTTCTGTTTGGTTAGTGAAATGGAGGAAAGGGTTCAGGTGAAACAATTCATGGAGGCAGAGCCAGCCCACACTGGATCTGTGTGCCATCTCAAGGCAACACGTTCTGCCTCAGTTTCCCCTTTCAATAGGCGGTGATCGCTTGCACATTGCCAGCTGGCATGAGGCAGAACTGAGGGAAGTGTGTGTGTGTGTGTGTGTGTGTGTGTATGTGTGTGTGAACAGGCAGATGTGTGAGAGGGATGTGGATGGAGTTGTTTGTGTCAGTGGAGTACAAGGATTTTCTTTCTATGCAAATATGCTCATTTCCAGGCAAGCTTCATTTTGGGTTGAAATGTGTAAACAGAAATAAAGTACGATGCCAACTTAAAATTAATTTTTCTGTGAAATGCAGAATATTTTTGATGGTCACCATTAATATGAAATTTTTAAAAAATGCTATGTATCATTGAACTGGTGTAATGTCCAAATGGGATCGTTTCTAGATTCTAGATCCTAGAACTTCAGGCTTTGTATATTAAGTACGAATCTGTACGAACGTGTGGGGGGAGGTGGGCATATGCCTGTTCATGGTTGAAGGCCGACTTCTGTAGGCAATGACCTACTTAATATTGTTACCCACTTAAACAAGTGTTGTGATGTTCAGGTGTCCTTGGTGCCAGGGAACATGCAAAGGACACTTCTCATACGACTGTCCCAGGTCCACCACTGAAAACCAGCTTGTGCTTCTCTGCTGTCTTTCTATTTATTTATTTAACACCCAGGACTTTTGCATTCTTTCTTTCCTAAACAATTCTGTACTGGGAGGCAAGACAACGCCATTCCTTACAGAAGGCTCAGGCTGAGGTGAGAGATTAGATCATCCCTCTGAAAAAGAGGCAAACGGTATTACTGCAAATAACCTTTGAGACAATTAACTGACAATGCATAAACCTTCCTTCAGGCGACACCTAATTTAAGTGTTACTGGCACAAAGTGGGGACAGATTGCGCATTACCACCGCAATATTTACACAGCAGAAACCCACAGAGCGGGAAACGCAGGCTCAATGAAGCACTAAATTAGAACAACCGCACTCAGTGTTAATTTGCCTTCCATTCTTTCCAAACCTCAGGTCCAGAAATCAGTACAAATCCATCTACACCTCCCACCCTAAATGACTAAACCTGAGGAGACAGTAGTACTTCTTTTTTCTAGTCCCCCCCCCCCAACTATAATAACGTGAAATTGATTTCTTTCCTCTATGAGAGCCATGTGGCCAAACTGTGTTTACGATGCACTTGCACCTTGGTCTGAAATTATTGTCATACAAGTGCTGCTCGGAAGACTGAACAGGAGGAACTAACAAGACTTAACTTTTTCTAAGGCTGCCAACACAGCGTACGGACAAGATACACATTAGTGAGATGTTTAGGGAAAGGGATGGGTATCTGCCTTCAGGGATTTTTCTCAAGGATAAATCTTATTTCCATCCCACATTTCCCCTTCCTTCTGTCACACACAATGACTTTTCCTTAAGCATTCATAGGTTCTACTTTCCCTCATCCCTGCCCACCGTATTTTAAACTCCAGCATCACGAAGCACTGACAAAACATTTACCTTTCCCAGTTGCTGGTGCTCTTTGAAGGCGGCGATCAGCTCTTCAGCCCACTGAATTTTTTCCAGGGTCGGAGTAAACTGTTCTTGCACCACCGCGATCTGGTTAGGGTGGATCACCTGTTTACCTGCAAGGAGAGGAACCACACTGAAGGCTCCGGGGACAGACACCTCATACAAACTAAGTGTGTCCAGCTTGGGACACCCCTGGATGCCTCGCAGAGTGGGTGCTGGAGAGCGGAAACAGTACAAAATAAAACCCACAATCAGACAAGCTTTTCCAGAAAACCACGTAAGAACAAATACCAGTGTGGGGGAAACAGCACTAGATTTATAGAAGTGCCACTATGTAGTAGAAAAATCTCTTATTTTAGTTACAGGTGGCTGACGAGGCAGCTTGCTGAATAACTACTTTGCCTGTGATTTTTAACTGGAGAATATATCTGTAAATTATCCATTATCTTGAGTAGAATGAAATTAAATGAGAATTCTTTCAAATTGTATAAGCTGTCTCTCCTGCATGTGTGGGAGGATTGTGTTGCTTCCTATAGTTCTTACACCAACGACGTGTCAATTATTAAGCTTCTCCACAGATGTTATGACCATATTAATACCAAACACTACCTTACGATAATCTGTGTAATTTTCTTTCTGAGCATGTCATTTTTAACATGTGCATTTTAATGAAAATGTATCTAGAGTTGTAACATAAGAGGCAAATTTGAATACTGTGGCATCTAGATAATTTAAAAAAATTTTAAATAAAAAGACTACAGAAAATTTAGCTTCCAAAAATATATTCAGAGCTTCCCTTTTTTCTTATAGTATGAGAGTTGGTTAGTCTTCAAATTACAAGAAATCGTATCTATGTAGAAATACCTTCAAAAAAATCTCTGATTCTTTTTGAAGTTTAAGGATTTTAAATAAAAGCATCAGCTATACACAGGTCTCAAAGGATTCTATGCAATCAACACTGTTAATAAAAACCCCTCAATTTAACAATTGGGGAAGTATGGTATTTAATCAGGTCATTAATAAAATGCAATATAATTTAATGTCACAGTGATGAGATTATGCTGCATTACATGATAAAGTTATGAACACAAATTGCCTCTTTAAAACTGATGTACACGTAATGGCTGCTAACTGTATCTCTTGCCACATTAATTTGCTTTGCTTTTGAAAGAATTGTTTCAATATTTAACCACTACAATTACAGCCCAGATGTTTTATAAAACACCAGTTTCTGTTACTACCCTTATTCTGTGGAGTAGATAAAGGAACGATGTTTGTAAAAATAGTCAAACAGGGATTTTTTTCTTTTGTGATAATGTTTCAATAGTCGACTAGATAATATGTTTCAGGCCCTGGCAGAGTTGAAACATTCCATGTTATCGTTGCATTCCTGCCTGTCAGTGCCAAGGGAAAATGTTAGGCACCTATGCAAATAAAGGTACTTCAAACTATCGGAAGACTAATTTTTGGAGACAAAATAACAGAGGCTACAATTTGAACTCTTTTCAAATAGTAGGTATTCATTCCACATTTAATTAATTTAATAGTTGTAATAATATTATTTAAAAAGCTTATCAGTGCCCAGTAGTCGTTTCCTAATTGTTAGGATTTTATAATTTATGTACATAATTTACACTGCTGTGCAAAAAGGCAGATTTCACAGAAACTTTTGGGACAGGCACTGTAATGTGAAGAGCAAACAACCAGCTCGCTAGATTCTCGTGGAATCTCCCAACAGCTGGGAAGTACCTATATTTGAATAAGAGGTCACTGTGAAGATCTATGCTGGGTTTTTACAGTGTACGGACACGGGCATGCCAAGGCCGCTTTCGTCACTGCATACATTCCGATGTATAGCGGGCTTTACTGCCGTGTGGGAACGACGCAAATATTTTATCCAGAAGGCTTGTTATTGACAAGGTACCAAGAGGGTGCAAAGTTGGACGGCATTAAAATTTATGACCGTGAGATCCTTTTTACAGGGACCACTTGATAGATCTTGCTTTAAATCAATACCTGTCAAGTCTTTTAGGTAACTGTATGATGGTGTCATTTCTGTCTTCTACAAAAGAGGCAAAAAAAAAAAAACCACTAAAAAAGAAAACGAGAAAAAAAAACCTATATTGCTTTTCATATTTATAATCTTGCTTCATAGCATGTAGTACCATAGTAACTGCAATGGCTAAGTGAGTGGGGAAGGCATCCTCCCGAGTTTTAGTTTGGGTGTCTTTTTATTACTTAAAAAAAAATATCCTAAAGTTAACGGCTATGCCAACGGATTGATTTTAGATCAGTCAATGTGAGTGGGGACCCCATGCAGTAACGACAGCAAAATACAGCCCACTGTTTGGTGTGATGGTGACTTCTTTTGGAGGGAGGAAATGGGAGAAATGATACAGTTTTATTACATTCTCCTAAAATAAAACTAAATATGTGTGTGGACACATTTAAATTTTTGCTTTAAAGTATAGACAACCTGGCCTGTACCAGTGTTACGTTACACGACACTGCCATTGATTTTTAAGCCCTTTGACCACCTGCTTCAGACTAGTACTGTACAATTGGTGACAATATTTCGTCTTCTCCCCTCCCTCCCTTTCATCTTCTGTTTCTTCTTTCCCTTCCTTACACAAGGCTTAAGGTATCACAACTAAATCCCAAAACCTAGTACTCTAAGATAAGGGTAGCATAAAATATTCAGTGAGAGCATGAGTTTAAAAAAATGCTATACGTAGTCTCTTCTGACTACCTTTTATTAGTATGTAGAAATATAGTCGTGGCAACAAAGAGCTTTTCTCTCAAAATCAGTAAGTATGAACGGCGTGTGGCCCCCAGCTTACAGCTTCTGTCCCTTGGATGCACAATGGGCACGGTGCCCTCGGTGCTTCCCTGCACCCTGGCCTCCATCTTCCTGTGATTTAATGCTCCCCGTTGGGCAGAAACAATAGTGCCAGGTCCATGAGTTCTTCGTGCTGAGTTGGGCACAGTCTAGACATTTAAACCGGATTTGAAATAGCTTGTCTTTTGAGATTGAATTGGGGACCAATTTAATTCAGTTCTGTATCTTGAGAAACCTTTGAGCCCCAGAGGAAGCTGGAAAAACATCAACCCAAGAACATGAAGGGCTGGTGGCTGAGGCCAGGGCGCTCTTTCCTACCGAATTTGCTCTCACTTCAGAACAACATCTGGCTGCCTGGCAGCTAATGGCACATGTTACAGGCCAACAACATCAGGGTCTTTTAGATAGATTTCATGGAGTTCTTTCTCCAGCTTTCCCATTTGGGCCTCATCCTAACTGGCCACTGGAAGGAGGCAAGGACAGGCATGCCCCGTGCGCTGATTAGCAGGGGGATTCGCCCCCCCCCTCGGTCTATATTAAATATAAGGAGAAATTACTAATAGTTGAAATCACTGGACAACACTTCTATGCATGGGATCGTATCCTCTTAAGTTTAAAAAACTAGGCATCAGGTTTATTTTAGTGCTCTGCTAGATACAATAACAGATGTCAGGATTATTTTATTCTAAAATAACCATACTGTTACTTAAGCCTTTCCATTTTGTTTCAGGATAAGAGATCCTCTGCTAATATACCTTTTTCATTTCAAGGTATGTTATGAGACTTTCAGCTAAATTCTGACTAGGTATAGTACCAAAATATCTTTAAAAGGGAATAACATTTTTTCCTCCCTTCCTTCCCTCCTCCTCCTTGCTGGGTATATTTATAGCTATCAATCTTAGCACTTTCACTGTAAGGATAAACAAGAGAAAGAGAGAATACTTGTGTGTGTGTGTGTGTGTGTGTGTGTGTGAAAACACTCATGTGCACGTTTGCATGCAACTGCACAGGATTATTTATGCATAAGAATTCTACTAAGGTTTTCAAAAGACAGAGTTCTGTTTGCAGAACGTGATTTTCAGTTGTTCGTTGGACTCCTGAGGACAGGAGTGATGAGCACATTGATGACTGTCAGTGCCTGCCTGTACCCCATGCAGGCCTGTGAGGGACTCATGGACCCAGTGCCAGCCCGTACCCGTAGACGTTGGCAGGTATGCAGACACTTATTGAGAGAGGTAAGGGGCTTAAAGTATCCAGATAATTTTAAAAAAGCAGCTATAAGTAAAAATCAAATCACAGACAATATCATCAATTAAAGATGAATTAATACTTTAACTATTTTAGGAACATTTTCTTATGTTACATCAATCTAAATTTCTGACAGTTATTCACTCTGAAACCCTCCCATAATGGCCTCATCCCTGGCCTGGGGCAGCTCAAATTACACTGAAATACTTAGTAAGATGTTGGGGGGAGTAACAAATGCAAAGAAAAAAACTGAAATGAGTGTTATGTTTTATAATTTGCAGAGAGAGAGCGAGCCACCCACCAGCCCAGCTAGTGATTATGTGCCTTCTGCTCTGTGCACCATCTCGTGTTACAGGTCATGCGGTGAGCAGACATCTCTTTTTCCTGGGATGCCTGCTAATGTACACACTTAAGACAGCGTCAGGCATCGTACCAGTGAAGCCCATAGCGGCGGCCTCTCTTGACTGCTTGAGAAGCCCATCTCCATCCCGGAAGTCAATGTACACAAGATCTATGGCTTGTAGGCCAAAGGCCTTCGCTATGACGACAATCTTCTGCCGGGCATAGAGGATGTCTTGGGTGTCCTTGTTGCTTGTTGCACCTGTTAAGTGGAATATGCATAGAAAAGTGAGACTTTGCCCTTGGAAGCAAACCCAGACACACGTACTATAGGAACCAGGTTATAAAGGCGTTTCCCTGGGGACTGCATCCCAGAAAAGCAATTATTAATACGCACAGGAAGACAGGTGTATGGGGAAGGAATGTTGAGTGGCGCACGTGTCTAGTGAACTGGCACACTTTTCAATAAGGCCCCTCCTCCGTACCCGGAGGTGGAAGTGGGGTCACAGAGACCTGACTCTCCTCCTCTGTGTTATCACTTGGAGAGTGTCAGGTATCTGGGAGGCCACGTGTGGGGAAGTGGCTCACTTCTTAGAAATGGCACGGGCGGTGTCGTCACGCAAGGGGAGAAACATCACTGGGCAATGGCTGGGGCCAGGAAATGTTTAACAATAAATGTTCTGAAATATACACTAAGGCAAATTTATAATCTATCTTAAAAAATATTTGCCTACTACCTTGAATGTAGAAGACACTGTATTGAGGCCAACAGGCTTGGAGGCCCAGATCCTGGACTGACGTGAGGACAAAGTGTTTAAGCCAGCATCGGGCTGTTGCTGCTAGTAGAAGCCAAGTAGACCCCGTATGTTCCTGAGCATGCCTGAGGCTGCAAGGGGCTTTTATTAGTTACTTTATAAGTGAGCGGACATAATGACGCAGGACTCTGGGAGCAGGAAATGGAGCCCTAAATTATCGGGACGTGGTGGTCAGTGAGTTGTCATGAAAAAAGCCATGGTCAGGACTGGGAAATATGCATTGTTATGCAAATGTCCCTTCGTGAGGGGGCAAAGAAAAAATTACACACACATACACATACACACACACACACATACACAGGGTGGGGTGGGGCTAGGGGAGAGAGAGAGAGAGATATCTTCAACACCTATGCTGGCTCGGAAATCTTCTCCTCCGAAAACGACTGCATCTAGGAACAGACCCACTTGAGGCCCAACCTTCAGGGTCTCTTCACACACTGCCTGGAAAAGAACATAACAGGGTGTCAGAGGCTGGGAGCCAGTGCACCAGCGATACAAAAGATCTGGATGCTAACACAGTTTGGCTGAAACAAACTGAGCCCTTCTCCAAAGCTTTAGTGTTCCCCAGATGAGTACCTCATACACGTTTGCTCTGCCTGGTGTTTACGTTGATAGAGCCATCACTATTTATTACATAGCTAGAATGCTCAAACTAGAGGCCACCCAATCTTCTAGACGACGTTGAGTGAACTTTTTTTTTAGCTTCTATTATAAGTAATTTATGTCTCTCCAGAATTTGTTTTTGCTTTAAGTGACAATTAAATAGTAAACATAAAGCCACAGGAGAGGGGGAAGAATTTTTGAAATCCAACTAATTGAATTGTTTGCATTAGGGTCAAGTAAAATGGTTTCAGGCTTAAAGTCAGGCAGTGCAAAACCTACAACTTCGAAGGGGAAATAAAAATGCTACGGGTCACCCAGGGAGTGGAACAAAGCAACTCTGACACGTCCAGACGAAAGTAAAGACGAATCACGTTCGCTGGAGGTGGAACTGTGGGTCTTGGGTCTGTGAAGTGCTAGCATTTGTGTGGATGGGAACGGGATGAAGGAAGTGGTGGGGCTACTGTTGATTAATTTCAGGCCTTGTGGGAGTGCCTAAATACATTACTGAATAAAATGGCAAAATTGTAGTTTGAAATTAAATCACTGTTCGTATCTGATTCCAGCTAAGGGGTGTATGTGCTCCTGATTGTGCTCTGGGGGTGCTAGGGTGGGCTGCGGCACTCTGTGGTTATTTGTATAAAGGAGTTAGTCACGAGACAGGCATGCAGCAGCCCCCCAAAATTTGCACTCGGCCCTCCTGCACGCCCCTGTGGGTCTGTAAAACTCCCCGAGCATCTGCTTGTATGTTCTCCACTGCAGACCATCTAACTTTTATTAGTGATTTTTTTCCCCCTGCCCTCTGGAGTGGAAGAAAATAAAACAAAACATTAAAACATTAAGGACTAGAAAATCTGGGAAGAGGGTACAGGGGGTGCTAGACAGTCATTCGAAGGTCAGGTGGACTGGGAGACACATTCTGGGAAATCAGGGCTCTGAGTCTGGGAGGACAGGTAGTTTAATGTAACCACACAGCCACGGTGGCTGAGAACTGGCTCAGCTAGAAGACACTATGTTTGAAACATGACACTGTAAGTTATTTATATATGTGAACTGTAAACAATAATCTTATCCGCTAGAGAGTACAGATGATAGGCCAGGGCATTTGAGGATGGAAAGACAATTTTCAGGAAAAACAATTCAAATTTAATTCATAAAGGTGACAAAATAAAATATCCATGTACATTTAATCTATACATGTACCAGTTGAAAACACAGTTAATTCTGTGATTTTATATATATGTATATACTCCAGGAACACATAAATGTTTTGTTTAGATATTTGAGACACACAAGGCCTTCTTTATAAATTGCTTTCTTTGTCTTCCAAGATATTGACAATCCAAGATAATGTTTTTGGAGTAGGATGGATAAGACATGGTATAAATACCTTTCTTTGTTTACAAATCTTTCTTTAAAAAATTTTAAGTAGATGTTCAAATTAAAAAAAAACAGTTCCCTTTAGGTAATTAAAATAAAATGCTAACTTACATCACCACATTATGGCTTTCTTACCTTGAAATTGAGCAAACCCATGGCAGTCTCCACAAAGGGGATTAAATTCATTGGCTGTTCAAGTTTTCGGCCTTTTAAGTGGAATGAAAATTTGTCTGAAAACTAAAATCAGAAGTGTCATAGGTGATTAGCGACAAGAACAGAAGTTCAACCCCTGAAATGCAGACACAGGAGCAGGGCTGAAGCCTTTGACCTGAGGAACTAATATCCCAGCCTCCTTCATCCACACAAAGGACCGGGGAGGGGGGGAGCAAAAGCAGAGAAACTAAAGGTAACAAAGTTCCCCGGAAACCAGAAAGTGAAATCTCAAACACCACAATCCACCTTCCTCCAGAGGAAATAATTTGAGGCCTAGGAGTTAGGAGGGAGGAGAGACTCCCAGGTTTAAATGGTTCCCTGGAAAACATATTTACCCAGGACCCCTCACCCTCTCCTCTCCATTAAATGCAAATGGCAGACGCGGGAACAAAGCGCAGCTCGCTACCTGCCCTTCTGTTTTTGTTTCGAACCCAACACCGACACACGTGCACTGTGCGGCGTTCAGCTGCCTTCTACATATATAAAATCGTTATAGTACCATTACCCTTTGTTCGGGAGGGTTTTCTTCATAATTTTTTTTAAGCTTACCTAGGAAGACCTTAAAAAGGAAGTTTAATTCTTTGAAGACCAAAGCTTGCCAATTTTTTCCATGAGACCAGTTCACAGCTAGCTCTTTGCTGCCAGTGGGGTAGCCCAAATTCCAAAATCTATCATCTGGAAACATACAAAAGCTCCCTCGCAGATCCCCCACACCCCCCGATTCAAAAAGGGGGGGTAGCCCCACAATCTAAATTGTAAATCTATTATGTCTATCTAGATCTAATAAGATGTGGGAAGATAAAAAAAGAGAGAGAGGGAGAGAGAAAAACACAGGTATAATAAAGATATTTTTGTAAATAAAGTTGAAAACATATATATCCATTTAAATTTAAGGAATATTCAGCCATTAATGGATATCAAAGGAAAAGGGAATTTTAATCATCTCTCCATTCAGTCTCAGTTGGGTAAATCATATCTAAGAGATTTGCATAAATATAAACCATCAAAGACTTTTCATCTTCAAAGGGGGTTTCAAGGCCTATAAGCTTTGTACTGTAATCATCACAGGTCACCACCCTGCAGGAATAAGGCTGCTATGGCAACATAAAAAACTAATGCTTAAGGCTTAGCATAATATTCTCACTAATAGAAAGGAAACTCATTTTAAAAGCTGGCAGCCTATTTACCAGAGGCAGGATTAAAGGTGTTATTTCCCCTTTACCTGCCCCCTCCTTGCCTGTGCGCCCCCCCCTAAAAAAACCTAATCACTGGGATCTTTAAAAAGCTTTTCAGCGATTTGCAGTAACTTTACAATTAGGCTAAAATAAATCACAGCTTTCAGTAATGAAGAATGATTCCCATTGCTCGCCGCCCCTCCCTCCGAGCCGCGTCACCAGCTCCTCTCCCAGTAACTTTCAGGGAAGGAACCATCCACGACCACAGCCTGGGCCAAGAGGAGGCTGACGGGATGGGGCAGCCGTAAGGTACTAGATGCTGGGAAAATAAAACATAATTTATGTCACAATTAAACTTGAAAACAAGTAGTGAAATATTGGTGGTTTGAGTGTTGAATACATAGCTATGGGTTTTCTTTTCTCATTAAAAAAAAGAAAAAGAAAAAAAAGAAGAAGAAGAAAGAAAACTCCCAAGGCTACTTGGACCTTTCTCTGTGATAGTCATTATAACTACAAAAATCGTAAAGTTTACAAGTAGGTAAATCTTTTACAAGATATCCCCTGTTCTTAATGAACAAAACCTCTAATGCCTTTTGCTTTATAGCCAATAGGGGCATTTAAAAATAAAATATGCTAGCCCCTCCCCCTTCCCCATCCCCTTCTTTCTTAAAAAATTGCATTAAGTACTAACACAAAAGGTAACTAGTGGAGAAGTTTCAATTAATTTTTTCAAAAGGAGACGATTAAATGTTTCCGGCCTGGTAAAGTGTTCATTTCATCGAGGTGGAGGGGACTGGGGAGGGGGGGCATGAGGAAAAGAAGGGGGGAAAATTACAAAGAGATTGGGGAGGAGATGAAGTAGCAGGGCTCAGCAATTCTTTCAGTCCCCGCGCACACCCAATAGCCTGTTGGAAGAATGCACACTGTGGGGATTTGTGGGAGAATTGTCCCGCGACAAAAGAGGCAGAGTTACGCTTGTTACAGCCCAATAAGCCGTGCCAGTCAGACAAGAGCCCACACTAACGACAAAAGGCGAGCAGGCGATTCTCACACAAAAGAAAACAAGCAAGCCGGTCTTTCAGTTGTGCGCCAGGCTTGGGGTTTTACGCTCCGCACACATACAAACCGAGAGGAAAATAAACAGCCCCGGAGACTTCTGCTAGCTACAAGTCCTATTTCAGAGTGCCCCTCACATCCAGGGATCTGAAACAGCGACAGGAAGCTTAGCTCCAGGTTGGGGAGATCTCATCCCCATCTTAAGTGAACAGTGACGCGGTGTTAATAGGCATTAACGAGGAAACTAACTGAAAGAGGAATTTAGAGTTCTCCATCAGCTTAACGCTTGTCTGGATGGGGTCGGAACCCTCAGGACATTAATAGGCTCTACACCCCTGTCTCTCTATGTAACTAAGGCTAACTTGGTGAGATCTCTGGTTAACTAAGTAAACATAAGCCCTTGATGAGCAGGTCTTTGAGAGAGCTCCAGTGTACAGCTGCCAACACAAATACCATGGCATCTACATGTGTAACAGTTCTCAATCTTCAGTAGCTACGGTTAAAGAGTAGAGAAGATAAATTGACTTTTCATATCTTATATTCAACTAGTAGATCTCAAATATTATGACTGCAATATGGAACCACTATAAAATTGGGATGTTTTCCATTTTTCTTTCCCCACTTGGAAAGAATACCAACTTTCTAAAGTCAGGCATGTGTGTGTTTTACTCTGAGCTGTGCACGCCTCAATTGCACTGGCCACATTTCAAGTGCTCAGCAGCTATAGTGGCAGGTGATCCACGTATGGACAATAAAGATGAAGCATATCCCGATAGATTAAACATGTGAGCAGTTGGGGCTGGAGAGATGGCTCAGTGGTTAAGAGCACTTGCTGCTCTTCTGGTGGGTCTGGGTTCAATTCCCAGCACTCACATGGCAACTCACAACCATCTATAACTTCAGGGGGTCTGACACCTTCATAGATGCATGCATGCATGCAGGCAGGACACCAAAGATTATTTTAAAAAATACATTGTTAATGTTTTTAAGTGAGCAGTTTCACCAGGTATGACAGCTACTCACAGTATTGCTATGTCTAGGGGCACAGCCTTCAGGATAATATGAGATATGGCTTTGAATGCCCCACCAGCCATTCAGCCCAGTTATTCCCAAAGGTTCTGCTCCAAGTGGTATAATAAAATGGCATTTTATTCAAGGGACTTACAGAATAATAGTAACTCCCTATTCAATACCCCCTTCCCGAATCTCACAATTAAAACAATCATAGCATAATTGGGCCCATTTCAAAGTTTTCTTAAGTAATTTGACATGCCAACCACTTTACATTTCAGGCTTTTATTGGCTGAAAAGTCTGTCGTGAAACGCAAACACACCTGACAGTAATTTAAAAAGGGGCGCACCAGAGAGCTGTTCAGGAAATAATATCTGAGCTAATTAAAACCACGAGTTAAAAGCTTCCTGTTTCTTCCTCCAGTTGCCCTAAGGAGTGACCTTTCCCTTTTCTGCTTTGGGTTCTTTTTGCTTCATGTGCGGCTAGAGGTCCTCACTGCCTGTGACGGCTCCAGGAGAGCCTCAGCCAGAACCATCTATGTCATGGCTCTTCCAAGTACAAGCCCTGGCTTCCCAGCAGCAGGGCGGATGGATTCTCAGGCAAGTTGGTGTCCAGGAACTGACTTGTGAGGGCTATGGAGGCAGCCGCAGTGACCACAGAAACACTCAGAAAGCAAAAGCAGTTGTTTCTAAAGGAGAGCTCTTCGGGGAAACGTGTTGGGGAAAGTGGGATTCTTGGGGAAGGAAATAGATTTACTACCTGCTTTTCACAATTCCTTCTGCTTCTTTCTTGAGAAAGGATCTCATGTAGCCCAGGCTTGCCCCAAACCTGAGGATGACCTTGAACTTCTGATCTTCCTGTCTCTATCTCCTGAGTGCTGGGGTTATATGATTTTGTCACCACACCCAATTTTAGGTGATGCTGTGTGGTATCTAACCAGGGCCTTCTGCATGTTAGGCAAGCCCTCTACCAATGGAGCTACATCCAGCCCCATGTCCTCCTTGTCTGTTCGAGTCTCTCTCTTTTCTCACAGTGCTGACTGAACCCAGGACCTGACACATGACAAGCAACCGCTCCATACATGAGTTATCGTGTGAGCTGTGTGTGTACGCATCTCTAAACCGATGCCGTCCCCTCCTGGTCCTGGAGATGACTCCTTAGCTGGCCCTGAGCCACACAGCAAAGCACAGCTTACCCACTGGATTTCTTCAGGACCTTCCACCTTTGGTAGCATCACACTAGAGGGCAGAACTCGGGCCTGCAGGATGGTCTCCAGGTCAGCCTCAGCCAGACCACTGGACACTGAGTTGATTCTCACACACTTTTCTGTTGGGCCCAGGTCAAAGTCTTCGAGAGTTCTTACTATTCTCAGTCGTGCTTCATCCTGTGAACATTGAGAAAAATGTACTTAAGTTTACTCTTAACGTTAAGGAAGACCCAAGGAACAGTCCCGGAACTCTGATGGACACTGTGATGAGAATAACACCATTTCTGTCCCCGAGAAAACGGTAGCACTCGTAGGGGAGTGAATGATTTCTACACATCTTTCACGACGGCTGGAACACAAGGGGGATAGACCATCGTATATAGCATACTGACTGTGTACCTCTGAACGGCAGAGCAATGTGCTCATTTGTGTACTTTCTAGTGGAGGGGTAAAATAATTCACTGATTGGGCATGAACTGTGCACTAAGCATAGCTCCAAGTCTTTCTCCCCTTTTCTTCATCTCTAGTCTTAGAAGCTAGACGCCACTGGCGTCATGGCACTAGCATCTGTCAGTGCAGCCGAAATGCAAGCCCTGCACTTCTGCTCTCCAGGTATCACGGTTTTTTAAAAAAGGATTCATCTGTGTTGTCATTATTTTTGTGTGTGTGACCAAGTTGCGTCTTGACACTCAATTAAGAAAGGATTTACAGGAATCTGACATTCAGTACTTCATGAAAGGTTCTCACTAACTCACAGGGAACCAGTAATAGCACTAAGAAATCCCTTCATGGAGTGCTTGACAAACAGACTGTTCTCTTTCATTTGACAGTCTCTGCTGCAGCTATGAGAAGCTGAAAGTCACATTTGAATTATCCCGAGAAAAGCCGTACCAGCTTTGAGCTGGAGGTGAAGACTGTGGGGTGGGCGGGGGGAAGTGAGAACACGAAGAGCTGAGGGCTGGCAATGAGAGAAAGGGAGTTCTTAGGGCCATTCTTTACCGTCAATTCTAGTTTCAAAAATAAAGTCCTCCATCTTGCCAACAGCCCTCAACAAATTCTCACCGCCAGAAGGAACACTTATCAAAGGTAGCTTCATTTGGGAAGAATGTTTATTACACCAATAAAACTTTAAAGCATCTAATACTGATGAATGCATTAAAAAAAAAAAGAGGTCCTGGAGCTGGAAGTATGTCTCAGTGGTTAAGAGCACTCAGTACTCTTGCAGAGGACCCAGGTTTAGTTCCCAGAATCCACTTGGTGGCCGCAGAGTGATACAGTCTGCTGGCCTCCATGGCCACTAGTCACAAACATGGTGCACATATATATACACATATACATTTACACACATAAGCAAACACTCAAACACATAAAATAAAATTACATAAACCTTTGAAAAACTGAACGTATGCAGCCATTTGAATAGCAACACATCTTAGAAAAGAGCTCCCCAAAGCATAGAGAACCATGAATTATTTGATGCACGAAGTAAGCACGCCTTTAACCCTAGCACTCAGGAGACAGAGGCAAGCAGATCACAGAGTTCAAGGCCAGCTTGGTATATACATAGCGAGTTCCATGCTAGCAGAGTTTCATGGTAAGAGCCTATTTAAAACAAAAAGTGATAGAATTATTTAAGCCAACATAAAGTCTAGACCCACAGAGACAACCCAAGACAGTTGATTTAAACCAGACATAAGACAGAACAGAAATCAGGAAGGCTTCCAGTTGGGGCCTGAGCTAAACAGTGTTATCAGAGTGTAGCTTAGCGTTATCGGGACAGGGGAAAGAGCACCCAGAACGAATTTAGGATGTCTCTGTGCAAACCTGATTTCCAGAGTGTTGGCTGTGCATACTTAGGCCGAATTTAGGCAAAAGCAAGAGAAAGCACATGAGATGATGCAGTCAATAGTGACTCGGGTCCACACGATGAATGGCCATTACTTCATGTTTCAGATTTGTCTTTAATAACATACGTGTGTGTTGTAGGACGTATGTACACACAAATGCCCTAAGAGGTAAGCGGCATCAGACTCCCCTGAAGATGGAGTCACAGGCGGGTGTGAACCACACTTGATGAGGGTATGGGGAACCAAACACAAGTCCTCTTCAAGAGAAGGATGAGCTCTTAACCTCTAAGCCCCTCTCCAGTACCCACCCTTGCCCAAACCGGTTGTTTCCCAGTGCAGTCTATGTACTGTGGCTGCAAAGGCTAGCGGGAATGTCCTCATGAGGGAGCACAGGAGTCAGCCCCATAGCGGGGCTCGAAGGCTGTCTGTCGTAGCAGGAGGGGTTCCTGTGCCTTCAGATCCACAGCCTCAGAGACCCTAAAACAACAGGTCATGCTGCACACCGTCCGGACAGTTACTAGGTCTGGATAGTTTGGATTTGCAAACATTCTAACTTCCGGATTCTCACCCTATAACAGGACAGCCTTGCAGAAGATCTACCGAAACACTGACTGGGAGAATAAAAGGTAATTCTCTGGATCGTTTAAGGGTAAAAATATTATGCCGTCAAGCTAAGTGTGGTGGCGCACTCAAGAGGCTGAGGGAGGAGGACATCAGGTTTTAGGCCAGCCTGGTCTACATTACAAGACCCTGTCTTTAAAAAGGAAAGACTGAATCAACATGTCTACCAAATGTGTGCTCAATGACGCAGAATCCCTGGCGACTCTCTAAACTGCTTCTCTGGTGTCCAACAGAACCGGACCCTTAAGCTGCGTGGTTATTTCCTTTGGATCTGAAGAGAAATGTTTGTTCAGAGCTCACATCCCAAACCTGTTTGTGATTTCTCATCTGAACTCAGATTGCCATGGTTTCCGCACATTCCGGCTGACTTAGTAACTCAATCCTTGTGAAATTGGCTGCAAACGAAGCCTCTAATTCCAGTTTCTAGGCATAATCTGATTAGTCCGTTTCGTGTTATAATAATGAGCAGCCAGCGCTCAGCATTTTCTTCCTTTTTGTTTTTTTGGCTCAGAATAAACAGGGCGCTCTTTCCTGGCATGGTGGCGCACCTTTCCAGAGAGAGAGAGGATGGCGTCTGAGGTATATTGCCACACAACACCCTGACTAACAGGCTGCTGATTGCTACAATTTACATCAATGAGGAGCGCATCCCTCTGGTACGTATCCCAAAATATCCAACAACCTTACTGAATTTACACCAACCAACAAGTGTGTGGATTTTTTTATTATTATTTTAATGGTAAAATATGTCACTGTGCTAGTAAATACACCCAAGCCATCTGTTGGGCTGTGAGGAAGGCGGCTTCTAAGAACAATTAGTGGTGTGTATTCTGTGAGTTCCGACCACCCGGTCTGTTAGTTTGACTTCTCCGTACCATCTTCATCATTCCCTTCCTTTCGCGCATCTTTTTCTCCAGCCTTACTCCTCCCTCCATCCCCATCTTCAGATAGGTTAATAAGAGGTCTCCAGGCGCCTGTCACACTCCCTCAGTGGGGTGCTCAGAATGACTTTCAGAAATTTTGAAAGGAACGTGTTTTGTGGTGGAAGAACGCTATAGGGGGGAAAGCTGGTCTCAGGGAGACTGAGGAGGGATCACGGGGCAAACAGCACGGCCTCGCTGATGGGTCCTCGTGGCAGGATGAACGTGGCCCTCTCAGAACTGACAAGCTTGAAGGCTGAATGGATCCTGGAAGTGTTCACTTAGTGCCATTGGGTCCTCTGTATCATGTCTGACTGCAGATTTCACGTGGCTTTCAGACAAGTTGAGATGGACCAGAATCTTCCAAGAGCCCTGCTCTGAAAAGTGGCCTTCCCAAACCTCCCGCAACTGGTCGATATTCCGTGTCACAGGCTGTTTGGTGCAGTGGACCAGAGGCTAATCAAACTGTCCTTATGCATAAGCCACAGTACTGTGTGACCGTGTCTGGGCCAGGAACCAAGGCGTGCTATGATTTCAGAGCCTGGATTCCTGTCACCTGGGGAGGAGACACGCTCCGGTGACGTAAGGAAGCAGATAAATCAACCATCCCCAAGACTGCGGCCTCCGAAACTAAGGGAGAAAATCTGCGTGCAGTTGGTTCAGTTGGCACCCATTAGAGCTAATAACTAATCATCCTCGCGAGTTTCTAGCTCAGAACGAGGAGATCTGCAAAGAAAACAACATCCGTCCACTTTTACACTCCAGTGGAAGGGGTGGTCCCTCGCGGCGGGGCGGCACAGTCTCGCCATCTGGAGAATAAATCGAGTGTGAAGTACAGTATAGTTTGGGACCAAGCTCCGTGGCGGCCGCCCAGCAGTCCGTTCATTAGCCCCAAACTTCCAGGGATTAGAGGAGCATCAATTCTACTGTCGGATAGGATGAGACAGACAGGGCACGGGATTCAAGACGCATCGAGACATCCAGGAGCCCCCTCGGGTTTATTTATAGAACCACGGAGTATAAACACACTCAAATACGTGCCTTAAATAACAGCATCATCACAGTTCCCTAACATCTGAATTAACACCTTCCCTCTGCGCCCCCTCTCCCCTGCATATGCACAAACTGTGAACATTAAAGTATACCCTTTACAGGGAAGGGGGAAAAGCTTGCCTCCACTAGACACTAAGATCCAGTAATTAAGAGTAGGAAGGACCTTCTAGACCCGGGGGAGATGTACAGCCTTTGTAATTAAAAAGCACATATAAAATTAATATTTTTCATTCCATAGAAAGAAATGCCATGTCTTACATTCCAAAGCACTAGTAAATTTTACTTTTTCTAGATCAACTCCTCTAAACCCATTTCCACTCATCTCACTCGTAGTGATGTTACAGGTGTGGACTCTTCCAAGTTTTGAGCATAAGGTCTTGATAGTAGCTTCTTTATATTAAAATTGTCAAGGTTAAGTTTAGCTTAAAAAAAAAAAACTTTGTGCGAACTGTTCCATTTAAAGGCCTCCTTTTCATCTGCTTTCTAGAGACACATAGTAAAAAGCGGAAATGCCTGCAACACAACATAGGTGTGTGTTGTATCAGGAGGCCATACTGCGTTTCTTTATAAATATACAGAATTCATCGTCACAGGGGTCACTAAGAGGGATGTAGTAACCGAATTGAAAAGCATGTTCCTCGATTCTTGCAAACTGGCAGTGTGTTTCACAAGGCAAGAGACAGTGTGGGCATTTAATAAGGCATTAACTGTACAAAATAATGAATTTTGTTCCGACTTTTCAGAGATGAACAGGGCATGCTTTGGCCATATGACTTGCTAGTTCATGGGTTTGTGTTGCTGTTGTGGAAAAGAAATCTTGGGTTGTTTCCTGAAAGGAAAAAAAAAAAAGGAAGGAAAGAAGGAAGGGAAAAAGAAAACCTTGCACTGATGACATTCTGTGTCTTAACTGGCTTAAAATTTCATGCCTTGACTCATCCTACAGCCTTCTACATGTTGTCCCTATTTACTGTGAAATGATAGATTTTGATACAGGACAGTTTTTGATGTGTTAATCATGAAAGATACATTAAAACAAGGGCTTACGGCAAAAAAAAAAAAAATTACAAACCATCTTTCAAGAACCAAGAAGGCTCGGAAGCTTATGGTATGTACTGAAATTTCTCATCTCGGAGATTTAATCAACTCTACAACAGGCAAACACAACATAGAAAACACAATGAGGACATTCAAAACTCCATGAGAAGAATTAACATTTCCAACAGAGCCAGCCAGAGAGGCCCTGCTGTCAAAGGTCCCTGCTGCCAAGCTGGAGGACGTAAGACTGATCCCCCAAATTAGGTGATGGGAACTGACTCTGGCAGGTTGTCCTTTGACCTAAGTGGGGTGTGCTCCGCATGCACCCCCTCCCCAAATCAGTAAGTGTAAAAGGATTAAAAGTATTTCCAAAAGACACTAGAACCGTGGCTTTGAGTGACACAAAATTTCACATGTACCTCACGTCGAGGCATGAAGACTGGACATTTGTGTGTTTCGCTGTATATGAGTTTCACTAAAAAACAGAAGACGTACAATAAACATCCCTGGTTGGTGATAAGCATGTGGTAGGACCGAGGGAAGAGTGGGGCTGTCTGCAACTTACATGGAAATAAATTTTGAAGATGAGCTGATGACGGACAGGACAGATGAAGACAGGCAGAGCAGTGTGCCAGTGGGAAAACACAGCAGAGGATACTTGGCTTTCATTGTATAATCTTTCAAATTTTCTAATGTTCAAAATTCCGGTAATAAAATTGAGAAAAAAAATATTGTGAAAAGATTTCTAAAATGTTCGTATTTGGGGAGCAGGTCAATGACTGACTCTATGTTTATTAAAAACAAACACAACCTCACAAGTCTCCTTGACATTTGTGTCTATCTGAGTGTCCCCACAATAAAAAGTTTAAGAATAACAACTTTCACTTTGTTATCTGAGGACACAATTTGTAGACAACTATTTGTGAGTTTTTGGTGGTTTTGTTTTCTGTTTGGTTTTGGGTGTTGTTGTTTGGTTTCTTTTTTCTTTTTGAAGATTTAATAAGCATTAGATGTATGCCTGGTGTTCTCGGAGGCAAGAAGGCAGCGGCACTGAATCCCTTGCAGCTGGAGTGTGGGCTATCATGGGTCATCACGACGGCTTTGGGAACCCAATCCAGGTCCTCGGCAAGAGCCACAAGTGTCCCTAACCACTGAGCCCTAGCTCCAGTCCCTTGGTAACGCTTTAACGAGACAAGATTCATACAATGTAGTTCCCCCAGTCGTACTTCTCCTTTCTGCATATTTGCTTTGCTTTAGAACTCAGAGACATAATATGAAACCTTCCGTAAATGGCTTCTTTCATCTGTGGTCATGTGTCAGGACTTGCTCGTGTTCCATCATCCATCAACACCTTTTACTGTCAAACAATATCCCACCGTATGGATATTTGTGAACCCCTCCCTTTTATAATGTCACATAGTAACTGTACGCTCAGCATTCTGAGGAACTGTCAGCTGGTTGTCAAAGTAACCTTACCGATTTAGTAGTCCCATACTGTAGTATATGGCTAGTGATGGGGCCCATAGGATTAGAAGTGTAGTAGGGTTTAGCTAGTGGAACAAAACCTGCCGCCCACAGGCAGGGGTGGCCCTTCCCACAGAGCCTGAGAGGAGCAAGGGAGGCTGGGATTGGGCTTGGAGACTCTGACAACTAAGAATTTCAATAGCAGCAGCAGAAGGAACACCCCCTAGAAGGGAGCCGGAATGGACAGATGGGATGACTTCAAGAGGACAGGCACTTGCCATGGACGAGCCCGATAATCTAAGTTCAAGTCCTAGAATCGATGGGGGAAGGAGAAAATGACTCCTGAAAGCCGTGCTTTGACTTCCATGTGGGTGCTGAGGCACACTCACGCGCACACGCACGCACACACGCACGCACGCACATACACACAAACGCACACGCACACACACACACACACGCACATACACACAATCACACATACACATACACACTCACACGCACACACGCACACACACACGCACGCACATACACACAAACGCACACACACACGCACACACGCACGCACATACACACGCACGCACACACGCACGCACGCACACACGCACGCACATACACACAATCACACACGCACATACACACTCACACGCACACACTCTTACACACATGCATGCACACACGCACGCACACACACACGCACGCACACACACACGCACGCACATACACACAAACGCACACGCGCGCACACACACGCACATACACACAATCACACACGCACATACACATACACACTCACACGCACACACTCTTACACACATGCATGTACACACACATGCACATACACACACTCACGCACACTCTCACACACACACGCATGCGCATGCACACACACATGCACATGCACACACACACAAAAACCAAGTAGGTGACCCACATTATAAGAAGGAGTCAGGGGAGGGAGCCCTGCCTACTGGCAGGGGGCTGTACAGAGAGACAAACAAGTCTACTAGAGCAGCAGAGAATTAGCTGAAGAGCTAAGAGGACGTGAATTCACAGGTGCACCCTAAGGTCGCTCTGGACCAGGTGCCTTGTCCTTGGTCACACTTCCACACTGAAGCATCATCCTTTGGGAGGGCCTGAAGGCCTAGAAGGACTCACTCCCATTCACCTTCTGTTTGGGGGACTCCAGTCCAGCCCACTAACACAGCAGAGTGGGTGGCCACCACCTCCCCCAGCACACCTGCTAATTGGTCTCCCTCCACCCTGCCCCTGGCGGACTGAGAAGGTGTCTCTCTTCCCCAACTGGTACAAAGTACCACTGGAGCCAAGCTGCCCTCTCCCTTTGCCGGTATTTATATTTCACGACTTCTCTGGGTTACAGGAGGTAATTAACTGTTTTGGTTTAAAAGCCCTCCTGCTGGGTCGCAGTCTGCGTGGGAGAATCAAAGTAAACAAGCAAAAGGGAACCGTGTCATCAAAGGCCTGTGCACCTACCTTTCTTCATTATGAGGAGGGAAACGCGGCATTTGCTGCAGGTGCTGCAGATCGCCGGTCGGGGCAGGAGCCCGGTGCTTCCGCTCTTTTTCATGGTAAACCAAGAGTGATCGGTTCATAATTTAATGAGGCAGGCTTACCGAGGGTCCAAACACGGCAGAGATAACAGGCACATCACCTATGCCCTGCCTGAACAGTTGTAAGTGATGCTGGCAATACATTCTGTCAGGTGACCTCCTCCAGCTACACTGTGGGAGGAGGATTAAACGTCTCCTCTCCATGTGCACATCAAGAACCAGCTATTGGGGCTGGGCGCCTGGCTCATTTGGTAGAAGTGTTTGCCTAGCATTGTTGAGGTCCTGACTCCAACCTTCACACACTGGGTGGGGTTCACAGGTAATCCCAGCTGTCAGGAGGCAGACAGGAAAGGTCGGAAGTTCAAGGTCATCCTAAGCCTTACAGCAAGTTTCTTGTCAATTTGAGTTACCTGAGATTCTGGGTTTCTGTTTGTTTTAGGGTTTCTCTGTGTAGTCCTGGCTGTCCTGGTACTCAGACTGTAAACCAAGCTGGATTCGAACTCAGAGACATCCACCTGCCTCTGGCCCCTGAGTGCTGGGATTAAAGATGTGCACCACCACAAACCAGTTTGAGGCCAGCCTGGTCTACAGAGGGAGTTCCAGGACAGCCAGGTCTACACAGAAAAATCATCCAAACAACCAAATTTTAAAACTATTTATTGTGACTGTGTGTATGTGCATGATGGGATGGAGCTGTTTCTCCCCTTCAACCTTCCAGTCGTTCTGGGGGTTGAACTGAGGTCCCCAGGTTCGTGCAAGTACCATCTTGCCAGCCCAAGAACAATTTTTTTCATTAAAGTCTAGCTTATTTCTATATAGGAAGACATGATTCTCTACCCATCACCAAGGCTTGGAGGCATACTGGGCCACATTTTTCTCTGGCTGTCCATGGTGGACATGAACAAACAATGACACTGGGGTCAGAAAATCCTGTCTCTATGTCAGTCACTTCAGCAACACCTCAGGTGCCAACACAAAGAAACCAGAGTCCATCAGTAGGGAGTTACAGCACTATACCGGGAGGAGTAAAAAGGCCCGGCAGCTTGGCACAACCAGCCTTGCCACGAAGCAAAGCCAGCTAAGCTCACTGCAAGTGACTTGCTCCCGACCCCCTCTCTTCCCATAGCGGAACACCGGGTGACGATTCGAGTCTGTTAGTCATTTGTCTTCCTAGCAGCCAGGAAGGAAGAAAATTTGGTAGAGCAACAACGTGGGCATCAGCAGAAGCCACAGGAGAACAGCTGTTTCTACGGTGCGCAAAACTGGACCGTGACTTTCCCAAGCAGCTGCTCACACGGGCTAGGCTTTAGAGCTAAAAAGAAATTAATACAGAAGACAAACAAAACAAACAAACAAAAACACTGCCTCCCTCAAACAAACAAACAAACAAACACTTCCAGACAAGAGATTGTCTGAGACAGAGTCTCACGTATCCAGACAGGTCTCAAGCTTCCTGTGTAAAGGAGACTGACTTTCAACTCCCCGCTTCCCAAGAGTTTGGGTATCACAGGTTCAGTACTTTCTGAACGTTAGACAAGCAGTCAATTAGCCATGCTAGCTTGGGGCCTTTGAAACCTGGCCATGCTTTGGAATTCACTGCATAGCCTGGACTCAAAACTGTGCCGATCCTTTCCTAACTGCCTCTGGAAAACTGGGACTGCGAGCCTACGCCACCACACCTGGCTTACTCTGGTCCTTTCACATGACAAATGTACAGGCATTTAAACATTTTTACATTTATTTAACGTGCACACTTGTCTGTGTGTGAGCAAGCGTGGGTGCCTTGGCATACACATGGTCATCAGAAGACAAACTGAGGGATTTGGTCCTCTGCATCATACAGACTTTGAGGGTCAGACTCAGGTCATCAGGCTTGACAGCGATCCAACAACTTACCTGCTGAGCCATCTTACTAACCAAATACTTTAAAGGGTCTTACCCTCTTCTAGAATAAACTGATAGGTATTTTAAAGGGTTGTACTTTTCCATCTCATTCATATATTTTTTCTTAAAACCAACCATGAAAGAGATGAAAATTAATAGAGGATGGAAGATGGTGGTGACCTGCAAATCCTTTTTGTTCGTTTGCTCATTTTTGGTTTTGAGACAAGGTTTCCTTTGTAGCCCTGGCTGTCCTGGAACTCCTCTGTAGACCAGACAGGCCTCAAACTTGGAGATCTGCCTGCCTCTGCCTCTGGGATTAAAGGTGTGGGTCACCCCGTTTTTGTTTTGTTTTTCAAGTATTTCCAGACTGGTCTCTAACTCACCACACGGGGTTATACAGCCAAGGATAAGAATGACCCTGAACTCCTGATCCTCCTCCTCCCTCCATTTCTGCAGTGCTGGCTGGGAGAACTTGACCCGATTTAGGCGGAGCTGGGGATCTAGCCCAAACATGCTGGGGCAAGCAGGAAGGGTATTAAGTGGGCTACATTTATCTATCTGTATATGGGAGTGGGGGAGTTCGAGTGTGCCACAGCCTGCATGCAGAGAGCTAGTTCTCTCCTTCCATTACATGGATTCCAGGGATCCAGCTCAGGCCGTGGTGGGAAGCGCCTGAACCCAATGAACCATCTCTCTATATCGGCTTCATTTTTCTTCCTCAAAGAAGGGGGAAACTTTGCTAACTGTGGTCTGGTCACCACAGAGGGCTGTTCTCTGGGACCGCCTACACTGGCAGCGGCTTTGCTTCCTAGTCTGCAAATGGGTATTGTAGAGGTGGCAAGAGCCACTGAGTGCACCAACTCCCACACACCGGATTGTCTCTAATTAAACCCCCCTCCCCCACCCGCCACTGTGAATGCTAACAAAACAATAGCGGGCTGGCAGTGCTGTTGGTGTTGGCTTCCCCCTTGCTTTCCACCTTTCCCGTGCCAGCCCTTCTCATCCACGTCTCGGCAGCTTTGCTCCCTCGCTGGTGCCAGGCAGGCAGGCATACTGCGCAACCACTTGGGTTTTCTTTCCTCTTTTTGCGCCCAGTAAATTTTCATAAAGCGTTTAACGTGCGAACAAGTAGGTTAATTTCCCGAGTGGCGAACTCAGAGCTCGGCACCACTGCCGCAATTTGGCTTCTGAGGCCAGGGCCTCGGCCCCAGCAGCCAGAAACCTTGCCAGATCCCTCTCTGAACAGCCCCAGGTGCGATTTAGCAGAACAGATTGTGCGGACGCTGGATGGCCCGTGTCACAATAAAACAGTGTCCTTTCTTCCTGTGAGAAGAAGATGGAAGCCTCTTGGGCAGAGGTTCTGCCAGCAGAGGCCCCTGGACATGTAGGACAGGGGAAAGGCATCCCATCTGGCCACACACACCTGGCTTCAAGAACATCAAAGTCCTAACAACATCAGAGGTCCCCACTAGCCCCTGCCATACAGCGTCGTTGTTTTCTCTAACTTTAAGTGGAGAAGGAAACCCAACGGTTTACATTAATATGCAAAAGATGGAATAATCACAAAGAAAACCACAAACTCTTTGAGACTGGCCTCTAATATACACCTAGCTGGACTCTGCATCACACCTTGATGGGGAGTGACCTGCAAAGTGGGCAATGACTCTGTTTTGACATTTAGGTGTTGGCTCGCCCAGCAACGGCCAGGCTGCTGGAGGAAGATGCTGTGGAGAAACACCAGGCTTCACAGCTCGCCCTGCTAAGCTCAGAGATGAGAACAGCCTGTTCCCCGATGTGAGTGTGTAGTAGTAGGAGCGGCGGGGCTGCGTCCCCAGCACCCAGCCGCCCACATGGCTAGCTCTAGCTTATGCCCCAAAATAACTACACGGAAACTGTATTCTTTTAAACACCGCTTGGCCCATTATATCTAGCCTTTTCTCGGCTAACTCTCTCACCTGGACTAGCCCATTTCTAATAATGTGTGTAGCCCATGAGCTGGCTTACCAGGAATGATCTTAACCTGCATCTGTCTGGAGTGGGAGAATCATGGCGACTCCTTGACTCAGCTTCTTTCTCCCAGCATTCTGTTCTGTTTTCTCCACCCACCTATGTTTTAACCTATGAGGGCCAAGCAGTTTCTTTATTGCTTAACCAATGAAATCAACAGATTGATATATGACACTTCCCCATCAGGAGTAAGATTAGTGAATCTTAGAAAAGACCAGACTGGAAGCCAAAGTCCCCAATGACAGTGACTTTACCCTTAGTGATAAACAACTCATGAATAGAACAGTGGAGTCCCCATGCCCACGGCTCAGGAATAAAACATGTAGATGCTTTTTAACTTATGATGGGGTTCAACCCTTAAACAGTAAGTTAAAAAGGTCAGATACTTGGTTCCCCTAGAACTGAAGTTACAGAGAGTTGTGAGCTACCATGTGGGTGCTGGGGATTGAACCTGGGACCTCTAGAAGAGCAGTCATTGATCTTAACCACTGAACCATCTCTCCAGCCCCAAGGTCAGATACTTGGGAGGCTGAGGCAAGAAGGATGTCACGAGTTCAAGGCCAGCCTGGGTTATAAAGTAGGACACTAAATAAGTAGTCTTAAGTAAAAAAATGCAATTCCTAGCCCTAACCTACAGACCATCCTATTCCAGGAGCATGGCATGCTGTAAAGTTGGCTGCTTCCTCTGAGGGTCATCAGACCGACTAGAAACTGTTCTCACTGTGTTCCTAGCAGTCCTGGAGAAGAGTCAGTGCATACTTGATTATCCATAGCCACCTCAAAACAGAGAGGTTCTGGGAACCGAACGCAGGTCATCAGGCTGGGTGGCAACTGCCTCTACGCTCCGAGCCAGTTCGAACGTACAGTTATGCTTGAGACACACGGCAGTAGCGGCACAGGCTGCTTGCTCACGTCTAGGCAGATCAGAGCACAGAGGAAGAGGCATGTTCAACTGGCCTCATCTTTGTTTTTAAAATTCAGTCTGGGACCTCAGCCTGGAGTAGGAAGGCATGCAGGCTGGTGTGGAAGATTAGTAGCTGGAGTTCCATCCTCACCGCCACATAACACTGGGCATGGTGGTTTCATGTGAACTTCATACAAGCTAGAATCATCACAGAAGGGGGAGCCTCAGTTGAGGAATGACTCCATAAGATCAGGCTATAGTCAAGACATTTTATTTTAGGCAAGGTAGGGCATTTTACTAATTAGTGATTGATGTGGGAGAGCCCAGCCCATTGTGGGCGGTGCCATTCCTGGGCAGGTGATCCTGAGTTCTATAAGAAAGCAGACTGAGCAAGACAAGAGGAGCAAGCCAGTAAGCAGCACCCTCCATAGCCTTTGCATCAACTCCTGCCTCTAGGTTCCTGCCCTATTTGAGTTCTTGTCCTGACTTCCTTTCATGATCAATGTGATATGGAAATATAAGCCAAATAGATCCTTTCTTTCCCCAAGTTGCTTCGGCCAAGGCATTTCATCACAGCAATAGAAACCCTAACTAAGACAGTGGTATATGCCTTTAATCCCAGCACTCTGGAAGTAGAGACAGGATGATCAGAGATATTCAAGGTCATCCTCGGCTATATAGAGTAAATTTGAGGTCCAGTATCAAAAAGGGACACATTTGCTCAAATGCACACCCAATATAAATGAGTAATTGTCTACATAAATCTATTCCATCTATCCCAACATCTATTGACATAATCCACCATTGTGTTGGCTTCTTCTATTTGAGGAACATCTGGTAAGCATTTTTTAAATGTTTGCTTCATCAAACTGATAGTAAGAAAAAGAAGTAAGTACACACAAGAGAACGACCCGAAGTAAATTCTTTCAAGGATACGGAAGGCTGGGCCAGGTGTGGCAGATAAGAACTGTAATCCTAGCACCCAGGAGGCAGGGTCAAGAGAATCTGCTGCAGCTGCAAGGCCAGAATGCTTTAAGTAGTGAGTTCAAGGCCCAGCCAGGGATACACAGCAAGACCTTATTTCAGAATACTCCCTGCCCCCGCAAACAAAAACTTAAGGAAGGAGAAATAAGTGATGGGTACCCTAGAAAGGTAGCTCTGCTAGGAAGAATGGAGAACGATATTAGGGCCTGGAAAATGGAACAGAGATAAAAATGCCTGCTGCAGTAAACAAGCCTAATACCACAAGTCCATCCAACTCACACTGGGAAAAAAATGACCAAGCGTGCTGGTGCACACCTATAAACTCAGCACTTGAGAGGCAGAGGCAGGGGGATTGCTGGGAGTCTGAAGTCAGCCTGGTCTCCAGGACAGTGAGAGCTACATAGTTAAACCCTGTCTCAAAAAAAAAATTGACTGGGAGTGGAGGCACATGCCTTTGATCCCAGAACTCAGGAGGCAGAAGAGTTCACAGCCTAGGGTCTATATAGTGAAACTAACTGCAGTTATACCAAAAAGTTCCACAATAGCCCGGAATGGAGTATAACACAGGTTTATTTATTTGGGGATAAACTCACATTAAGGATAGCAATCTGCAGTCCTCTGTGTGTGCTGGGAACTAATCCAGTCCTTTGTGGTGGCTAATGCAGGTAGGATTTACTGAAGGAGATGGAAGCAGGAGGATCACAAGTTCAAGACCAGCCTGGGCTACAAGAGACATGTTTTTTGTTCCAAAGAAAATTATTGATCAAGATTAAGGATTTGAGGAAACCATCTGTAATCTAGTCCTGGCACACCCAACTCAATTATCTTCATTTTCGCCTACTTTACCATTGTGGCTTGAGATAGAACCTTACTATTGTATTAGCTAGCCTGGCACGAATTATATAGAAGAAACTGGTCTTGAATTCATAACACCTTTCCTGACTTGGTTTCCCCAGTGTTGGAATGGCAGGGTTACCATGATGCCAAATTTATGTTTACATATTACTTGATTACCTCAAGCCCTTGTCTCCCTACTGTTTTACTTAATTGCTGTTGTAATTCTATTTAAAGCTATAATCCTATTTTTCTCTGATATGAAACAGAAAACTTCTAAATACGCCATTAGTCCCCTGCTTCCCCTCCTCCCTACCCTTGAGCCCACTCAGCTACCAAAAATTTAGATGAGAGCAAAGTTGTTGGTGTGGGAAATAGACACAAATCTCTTCCCATGTGTTTCTTTCTGTGTTTGTAAACCCTGTTCGCAACCAAACTTCTTTAAAGCAAGCCTTCCGTGTATTTTTGTATCTGCCTCAGCTTTGCTGGGGACACTTGTCTGTCTCTTGTTGATCTATATTCATTGGTCCAACGTCAGCCTTTGCTTCACCTTCTACATAATCCAGAAGACTGAGACCTTCTATTTTTGTCATTCCCAGAGGGAACATTATTTCTAGGAATGCCTTGCCTACCATCCCTTCTCAGAGGCCTATTCTACCACAATTAAAACATTTGGTATTTTGATGTCTCTTCATACTTTTGGAAATTGCTTCTCCTACCCAAGCCTCAGTATTATAGTCAAATGACTCTATATTGACTGTGTGCAGGATCCACTCATCCCTTAGTGCTGATCTGACCTTTAAAGGTGCAAGTATCTTTTTGCCTTCTAGGTTGGCATTTTCAGGAGCCAGAGATTCAATAAGTACTTGGCTAGCTTCTGAATCTGTTACCCCTATTTTTTTAATGAATTATTTCTGCCTACACCCAGTCTTAAAACAAGAATAAACATTATAGGTGAAGGGGAAGGCAGAGGTTTGTTCAAAAGCATGCAGGTCATCTAGCTTAGAGTAGGAAGCGCAAACAGCAGAAACAATGACTCCAGTCCATTTCTGACTTAAGGTCAGGGAGTTCAAACTTGTTCTTGCCCCTCAAGGCCAAATAACAGGACGTTTGGCCAAAGTGTGGTTACTGGATGTTTTGAGAAGTAAGGAGGTGATTATTTGTCCTTTGAACCATGGTAAGGAAGTCTTTCGCCCTCCCCTATTTGCTTAGGGTTAAAAAGGGCCATAAGAAATACATTTAGGGCTGCTTCAGTATTCACTGAGAGCTTTCTGGAGTTTATCTCCTTTCTTTCTTAGTCCTCACTCTCCTACTCAGGTGCTGTCGGACAAGCTAACTGATCCCCACAAAGTCTCAGGCAATGCTTGGACAATCCTTTTGCTCACTGTGAACATGCATTGCTCTCCATGGTTTAATAAAGGGCCAACTGGTCGATGGCTGGGCAGGAAGAGGTTAAGTGTGAGAGCCAGACGAGAGAACACTGGGGAGAAGACAGGCAGAGTCATTGGCCAGACACAGAGGAAGCAGGATATGAACATGTCATGCTGAAAAGGGTGCTGCTACGGGGAAGAGCACACACAAGAAGGATGGGTTAATTTAAGTTGTAAGAGCTAGTTAGTAACAAGCCTGGTTATCAGCCAAGGATTTATAATTAATTAAAAAATCTCTGCATCAGTTACTGGGGAGCCAGCAGTCCCAAAGGAAAACCCCGCCTACACAGTTCCTGAAGGTTGTCCTGGAACTTCCGCCACACTCACAATGTAGAAATATATTCCTGCACTCACACACGTACACACAGAGACAGAGGAGAAAGATGAAGACAGACAGACAGACAGACAGGAGGCAAATATTTCCACAGATAATAGTTGATGTGGGAGTGTCATATATCAATCTGTTTATTTCATTGGTTAAGCAATAAAGAAACTGCTTGGCCCTCATAGGTTAAAACATGGGTGTGAGGAGTAAACAGAACAGAATGCTGGGAGGAAGAGGAAGTGAGCGCAGAGACGCCATGCTCCCCTCTCCCGGGAAGACGCGATAGCTCTGCTCTCTGAGGCACACGCGATGAAGCTCCGACCCAGAATGGACGTAGGCTAGAATCTCCCTGGTAAGCGCACCTAGCGGTGCTACACAGATGATAAGAAATGGGCTAAATTAATATGTGAGAATTAGCCTAGAAGAGGCTAGGTAGAAATGGGCCAAGCAGTGTTTAAATGAATACAGTTTGTGTGTTGTTATTTCGGGCAGAAGCTAGCAGGCGGCCGGGGTACTGGGGACTCAGCCCCGCTGCTCCTAATACTACAAATAGTCAGCCATCAAAAAAAAAATTGTTTACATGCTAAAATTGGATTGTGAAAGATAAGACCACAATTTGTTGTTACTTAAAAACCACTCATTTGGAAAGAAATGATCCAATATTGTCATAAACACTGTGACGATAAGCTGCTCAGCCTCCACTGTGAGCTATAAACTGATGCACACCATACTCTGAAACCAAAATGGGGGCTGGAGAGGGGCATGGCAGTAAAGGGCACTTGCTGCTCCTGTAGAGGACCCAGGCTTGATTTCCATATTTGGGGGCTCACGACTGCCTAGAACTCCAGTTCCAGAGTATTCAACACCTTCTGGCCTTTGCAGGTACCCACATTCATGAGTACACACACATAAATATATAAAAATAAAATATTTAAAACTGAAATGGAGGGTATGCAGTGAGGGCGCTCTTCTAAACACGTGCTGAGAGCTCTGAGAACAGGCAAATTTATTCTAAACATGCCACAAGACTGCTCAGTGAAACTGAGACACCTGAAAGGATGGGGGTGACTAGGAACGGGGCTGGAGTGATGGCTCAGCAGGTAAGAGCACTGGCTGCTCTTCCAGACGACCCAGGTTCAATTCCCAGCACCCACTGGTACCTAACAGCCACCTGTAATTCCCAGTTTCAGGAGATTTGATACCTTTCTGGGCCTCTGAGGAACCAGTCGTGCACATGGAACATATATAGACACATTCAGACAAAATACTCATATGCACGCGCGCACACACACACACACACATACAAAGAAAAACCAAAAAAAAAAACAAAAATAAACAGTTTTAATGAGGATCTTGCACAGAAACCAAGTCATCAAAATAAAGTTATTGAAGAAATATTAAAATGAAGCCCCTTATGCTGATAGTGGGGTGGTTCTATGCAAACAAAAGAAACAAAACGAAAAGCTTTTTATCAAAAGAGAGCCATAAATCTCATATTTGCATTCGATAATACCAGTGTTTTAGAGGTATGTTTTTGTTTTTAGTATTCTTAAGACCAACTATGATGCCAATAGGAAAAGAGAGATTTGGAGCTTTGAAGGAAAGCTAGGAATATCATCACTATACATCACTCATCTGTATTAGTCTCCCACGGCTGCTATAACAAACCACTGTGTAAAGACGCCTGCTGCCAAGCAGGATGTCCTGAGTTCAATCCCTGGGACCCACGTGATGGAAAGACAGACCTGACTCCTGCCAGTAGTCACCTGGTTTCCACAGAAGCACGTGCACACCTTCCCAGCCCACCCCACCCCTAATAAATAAACGGTAATATTGAAAGTTTTAAAGAAACAAGGAATCTACTATCATGGTTCCGCAGACCAAAAGTTTGAGCTCTAGGTGTCTCCCTCCTCCCCAGAGAACCCCATGCCTTTTCCACAACTGAGCCATCTCTTAAGGCCCCCCCAGTCTTGAGAGCCTGGTCCTTCTGCCTCTATCTTCCAAGCTTTGGGATTCTAATAAGTATGTGCCACCATGCACAATAGATCCAGTCATTTTTAAACAAGAAGATAAAAGTCCCAGGGAGATCAACAAAAGACTTGAAGTCATACTGAAAGCACAACCAGGACTAGAATCCAGGCCAATGGAAGTTCAGCCAAGTGCTTGTCCCATACCATGTGATATGTGGTACAGAAAGGGCCACAAAGCCTGACCCTGGTAGACTTGGCATAACTCCTTGGTAATATCCAAGAAGATTGGTAACTCAAAGAGTAGGGTTAGTGACTGTTTGAGGGTTTCTATTGATGTGATAAAATATTATGGCCAAAAGCAACTTGGGGAGACATGAGTTTATTCACCTTACAGCTTATAAGTCTATCACTGAGAAAAACCAAGGCAGGATTTCTAGGCAGGAACCTGGAGGCACTGAAGCAGAAGCTACTTGATGTAGACAGAAGTTTCTGTCCCACCTGGTCCCACAGCCGTTTGGTGGGAAAGAAACACACAGAGGCTTATATTAATTATAAACTGGTTGGCCTATTAGCTCAGGCTTATTATCAGCTAGCTCTTACAACTTAAATTAACCCATAATTCTTATCTATGTTTAGCCATGTGCCTTTTCTCAGTAAGGCATTCTCCTCTTGCTTCCTCTGTGTGTGGGTGGCAACTGACTCTCTGTCTTTCCTCTTCCCAGAATTCTTAGTCTGGTTGCCCTGCTTATACTTCCTGCCTGGCTACTGGCCAATCAATGTTTAAACCAATATGAGTGATAAGTCTTTACAGTGTACAAGAACTTTATGCCACAGCAATTAGGAGTCCTACTTACTAACCTTCTCTTGCCTGCTTTCTAATACACCCCAGGACCACCTGCTCAGGAGTGGTACCGCCCACAGTGAACCGGTTCCTCCCACTTTAATCCTCAATCAAGAAAATGTACCCCTGGGTTCAATCTGGTGGGGGTATTTCCTCAATGGAGTTTCCATTTTCCAAAATGACTTTATCGTGTGTCTAGCCAGCACAAGTGATGTTGGCTGAGTGTGAGTTCCCTGCACATGGCTCTCTGAACTCATGATGCTCGAGCACACTGATTAAATAGCATCTCTAACACTGCAGGGCTCTGGGCTGCTGTCACACTTGGAAGCTGACTAGGACTGAGGTCACTTTGTTCAGCTCCTGATTTTTCACCACACCCTTGGAGAAAAGGGGGAGTAACTGAAACAAATGTCTGACTGTCATTTGAAGCCAAAGTACCCCTTGGGCTGGAAAGCCGAGTCTCCTCATCTCCCAGACCTTGACTAAAATTGGGCAGGTATCCAACATCCACAACGATAGCCTTAGGAACAAACTTGGTTTTGCTTAAAACTCATCACTGTCTAGGAAATGAAGTGTTATATCTTAGGAAGAGTAAAGCCACCAGCCACCCACTCGGAGACAAGAGAGGCATTTTCTGGTTGACGCAGGGAGAGAGAAAGAGAGAGAAAGACCCAGATGGCGGATCCTTTTGGCATAGACTTCTCTGCTCAGGCTGTCTAATATGCTTCCTCCCTGGGTTAATTCTGCTTGTATCAGAACCATCACGGAAGTTCACTTGTTTGTGGGGAAAGACAAAAACTGAAAGGTTTTCCTCTAAAGCAGTCCCACCTTCCTCTCAGGCACCTCCTTAGGCTCCTTTAGGGTGCCCTGCTGACTAAAAGAGGTAACCAAAGTGACCTGGATCCTCTGGTGTAAAAAGCCTTGAAACCAGGTCCTGTGAAGGAATCAAGAGAACGCCTTCCTTGGGAACAGGACAGGGGCCTGCTACCTGGGCCAGAACTGATGCCTAATGAAAGGTTCGAAACTTATTTTTAAAACAGGTTTTGGCATGCAGGAGGGAGCTGCATTACTGCCGGCTGCAGAGGGAGCCCCTCGGGCCCACCATGTCTTCTTTCGTGAGGAATCCCTGCCAATCTGGGATCTGTGAACTGCTTCTGCCAGCCAATCTCTAATTTAGCATATGTACAGAGCCAGTTTTTGGACAGCGCGACGGAGCCTGGCACCTCTGCAGCAAGCTCTCTGTCTCTGCAGCGCTTCCAGCGAAACAGGAACAGCTAGCAGGATGGCAACAAACCACAACATGGAAAAGGCTTTCTAAATCCACAGATAAACCCTGGGTATGTTTTATATATGTGTGCATGTGTCTGTGTGTCTCCCTCCTGCTTCCCAACATAAACTTCCCCCATGCCTTCCCTCGTGGTCTTTCATTTAAATTTTTCAATCTGGGATGTACTTAGCCAAAGCCAGCACCGACAAAGATAAAACCCTGCTCCCCACTGAGAACATCTAATTTTTAAAATGTAAAAATGCTGCTCTTTACAGAATAGGGACATCTCCCTTCTAATGGGCTTCAAGATACACCAAATCGTTTGCAACTAGCAAATGACACCGTTTCGGGGCACTTACCAATAATCCCCATGCACGAAAAGACAGTTTGATGAGAGGCCTATGCTAGTGGAACCTACAGGTTGGGGACAAAATGGGGGCTGCTTCTGAGGGCACAGCTGTCACAGTCATGGGAAAATTTGCCATGATCTTCCCCAGAAAACCCGCATCTGTGGTTTGTTTGATGGGCTAGCTGAGAGTAAGGGACTTTTTCTATGTACTTATGAAATAAAATCTCCGAGTTAAGGGGAAATAGAACCGTGTCAATTTCTCAAGCCGGTTTCTTCCAAAGCATGCGTTTGTCGAATTTGGACATTTTGCTATGATCTCTACCCTCTTGCCCAAATGGCCATCACCAGTGCAGGGCAAGTGGACCTCCCCAAGGACGTCACCACCCCGACACCCACAGCTTCTGTTGGGACAATATGTCTGAGCCCTGCGTGGATCACTATAAATATTTCACAGTTATGGCTGGTGGCGAGCCTCGCACGTAATGCAGAAGCCAGGCTTGATGGGTCGGCCCTAGTATGGCCTCCCCAGGTGGCAGGAGCTGAGAGCAGAGAGGGCAGTGCAGTTGGCAGGGGGTGGGAGTACCTGCTGCCAGTCATTCTGAGTAGCCCCCAGGCTGATTAGTGACAAAGGCTGTAGGGATCCTGAGGGGAGGGCGGGCAGCTCCTTTCCACAGCAGGTATGACGGACATGGAGTTCTGAGGCAGAGACCGGGGACGGTGCGTGTTTGTAAGACCACCTGCTTAGTCTCACTGGAGGACCGCCATTAAGGGATGTCTGATGGCACTAGGTTCTTCCACCCCTCAGGGGCTCCACCCAAGCCAGACAGAAAGGCTGGGCAGCAGTGCTGGGGATTAGAGGGGATCGATACGTGTATACGGAATACTGTCACGGACAATTGAAGAGACTCACACATCACCCCGCAGGGAACTGTTATGAACTGAAGTCCGTGGTCAATGACTCTCACGGAACCCCAGGTCCTGGCTAGTCTGCCTGGGTGTAGCCCAAGACAAGCTCTGTGACATTTTTGATTATTAGCAAGACAGTGACTACAACACATGCTTCTAGGGCTAGTCTCCAAAATAAAAAAACCAGCTATTTAATGTGGGATTCACCTCTCTATGCTGTGAATGTGTTTTGTTAACATTGGTTAATAAAGAAGCTGCTTTGGGCCTGTGGAAGGGCAAAACAGAGCAAGGAGAAAATCAAGCAGAGATAGGGGAAAGAAGAAGGTGGTATCGGAGAGAGACTCCATGTAGCTGCCAAAGAAAAAAGATGCCTGCCCTGGTAAACCATGAGCCTTGTGGTAAAATACAAAATAATAGGAATGGGTTAATTTAAGATGTAAGAGTCAGATAATAAAAAGCCTGAGCTAATGGGCCAGGCAGTTTTTTAATTAAAATAGTTTCTGTGTGATTATTTCGGGTCTGGGTGACTGGGAAATGAAAGAGCAGCCTCCGCCTACAGAATAGCACACCAACATGAGACAACTATGTAACTCTCCAGGCAGCGAGATGTCTCTGTAAATTCTAGAGTTTTGGAAGTTGTTTACAATGCACTTCTGGTTAACTTAATTAATATTATATCCTTCTGGGGTTTGTTTTTGGGGGTTTCTCATGCAGCCAGGGTTGATGTTGAACTATATATGGAGGATGACCTGATTCTTCTTACTCTCCCAAAGGCTTCAGATTCTTCTTCTTCCTTTAAAAGATTTATTTATTTTATGTATATGAGTGCTCTATCTGCAGGTACAACTACATGTAGATCAGGATCCCACTACAGATGGTTGTGAGTCACCATGTGGTTGCTGGGAATTGAACTCAGGTCCTGTGGAAGAGCAGCTGGTGCTCTTAACTGCTGAGCCATCTCTCCAGCCCCCTAGACTCTTCTTTAGAGAGTGTCTTGCTATGCAATTCAGGCTGCCTGTGATTCCAAGCATACACCACCCCCACCCCCATACACGCTTGAACCACGAGAAGACCCTTCACTAAAAGTTCTTGTTTGCCGAGCATGAGGACCTGAGTTCAGTTCCCTAGAACCCATGTGGTAGGAGACAGTGCTTGTAGATGCCTGCAAGTTGCCCTCTGACCTCCTGTGCTGGTTAGCTTCCTGCCAACGTGACACAAGCTAGAGTCTCAAATCTGTAGAGCTCCTTCTTGACTAGTGATTGATATGGCAGGGCCCAGCTCACTCAGGGTAGCACCAACCCTGGGCAAGGGATCCTGAATTACATATGAAGGCAGGTTAAGCGAGCACTGAGCCAGCAATCAGCATTCCTGCATGGCTTCTGCAATCAGCTCTGGTCTCCAGGTTACTGTGTCCAGGTTCCTGCCTCGACTTTCTGTGCTGACATCTCCTGATGATGGATGGTTATGTGGAAGTTGAAATGGAAGCCTAGACAGTCCTCCACAGGTCACTGTGGTCCTTGTTTTATCAAAGAAACCCTTACAAGACACCTTCACATGACCTCCATGGCATGGACGTGCCTCACACACACACTAAATACAGGTCTTTTTTTTTTTTTTTTAAGTACTTCAGTCTTATCAAGCTAAGCAAAAGACAGCAGTTAGAGTGTAATTTAGAGCTCATTTACAGAATTTACCATTCTGGTAATGCAGCTCACTTTTCCCAGTGAGAAGAAAAACATTCAAACCCAGAACCACTGTGTGTTGGGTTGAAATGTCTGGGCAGCAGTGTTAATGAAGGCCCTCCAGGACAGTGCCACTGGGAGAGACATGGAGATCTGGGGGCAAGCGAGGCTGGGAGGCTGGACACTGGGGTGAGGGCGATCTCCTCTCCAAACTAACTACTGGTGATCCCACCTACAAAACACCTACTACTGAAGACAAGAGTCTGGTAGACCGGTACCTGAACTTGGCCAGCCATCACAAGAGCATCCTTCCACATTAGTCAGGATCTAGCTTTCTCCCTTATGGGTCTGTGGGTACTCCTGCTCCCCACACCAGCTGTGGATCTGTAAGAATTTGTCTCCCCCTGCCAGGAATCCATCCGCATAGAATGCAGATGCTGAGCCCAGGTGGATGTTGAGCAGAAAGGGGGAGGGATGGAGGAAGTTAGTCCCATCTACTTCAGCGTTCCACTCAGGTTCTTCTAGGGTGCCTGAGACACCATTTCAACTATAGCCAACAGATAGCAACCTATGTTCCCCCCAATTACGGCCACTTTCTCACCCACCACTGTTTTTAAACTTTCACCTAGTGTGCCTATGGGGATGCTATTTCTCAACATGGGTTTGAACTCATGAACCAACACGGTGGCATACTGAGCTAACAACAGTCACAGATATTCACACCTCAGACTCAGAAAAGTCAATCCCTCCCATCGCTAGGCGTCTGACAAATCTTTCCAGTCATAATTGTACATTTATAGAATTAGTTAAACAAGAAATCATTTCTCATAGAACAGCAAGAATGCAGTTCTGTGTCACAGAGTTTGTTTAATGTGACCATGGCCTTGGGTTCCCTTCAGAGCACCACCACAGGGCAGGGGAAGAGCTCAGCTAATAATGAGTAATGTCTTCATGGTCCCTTACTGACAGAGTACTTTCACGTACATTTATCTTTACCCCTGGAGCAGCCTTGGGAAGCTGATACTATATGGTCCTCACCTACAGATCAGGGCTCTAAGGGATGAAGAGACTTTCTTGCTGTCAGGCTGACTTTGTCTCCAGCTCCAGCTGGTCAGCCCACACTCCTCGGGGTCCATTGCTGGTGGCCAGCTCCACCTGCCAAGCCTTACTTTCTGGTGTTGTATAAGGGAAGTCACACAAATGTGTCCGTCTGATAAGGCACTGAAACATTTCTGCTTCCAGGAATGCTCTCTCAGAAGGCGATGCTCCTACACATGGCCAGACATCCTCTCTCCCTTTTCTCATATCTTTCTTGAGTGGAGTGCTCTGTTTGAGTCTGTGGGAGGCCTGGGAGGATGGGAGGGTTGTGAATACGTCCCATAACACAAAGACCTCCATTCCAATAAATAATTAGGAAGAAGTTCAAGGCTGCTTCCTCAGCTGATCCTCACCGGGTTAATCCGAGCCAACTCTGGATTAAATACTTCTGCTCAGTGGTTCTGACAGTCTCAGCCAGGCACACCCTGATGAAACTGGAGATGCAGAAAATGGTTTCTGATGGAGTGAGGAGATGTAATAGTTAGGGAGCAAGTCAACCAAGTGCTTGAACTTACCCGTGCAGACTGAGAGAAACGGGAAACATGAGTGTGAACACCCGTGAATGATGGGGGATGAGTGTGAATGCGTGGGAGAGAGCGTGCATGTATCTAAGTGATAGAAGTGGAAAGGCGGGACTGGGATGATGCTAATTAATTAGACTTGAAGTTCTTGGCAGCAAGAGGTATGTTTATAAACAGATTTCACTGAAACATACCTTTCCAACTCTTGACGATCTTATCTGCCAGAAATCATCTCTGGGATAATTACTCTGTGCTTGCTGCGGTCCAAAAGTGAGGAGAGAGATACTAGCAAGTGAATATAACACCCTCCACTCTACTATATAGCTCTGCACAGAGACAACACTTCCAGCACTCAGCTAATGAAATAAGGCCAACACAAAGCAATTTGTACGAGGGTTGGATGGCAGGATGTTAGTCAGGGGCTTTGGGGCTGGAATCTCAGAAAAATCAGAGACAGAAGAAAAGACAGAATCCTAATCAGTCAGGAATCCTTTACGAAGATAGAATCAATACTTCTGCAGATGAATCAAATCATCACCCTGGGGCCCTTTGTGAGGAAGTGACTAGAGGGTGTACCCGATTAAAATGAGTGATCAAGCCACGCAAGGAAAAGACATGAGATCCAACAAACAAAAGCTCCAACTCTGAATAAGACCTAAGGACTTCTCTCGATGGAAAGAAGGAAAGCCAATCAGATGACAATCATTGAGCAACCAGCTCAGATCACAGCAGAGAAAAAACTGGGGAATTTATTGGTAATAACGTCTAGCACTGAAACAAAATGATCTACAAAGACAGGGTGCGTGGGAGGGAGACACAGAGGAACCTTAAATGCGTATTGTAAAGTTAAAGAAATCACATGAAAATGCATTACATTATCTGATTTTAGCTTGATGACATTTTAGAAAAGACGAAAATTACAGCCCTCAATGGTTGCCGTAGGTGAGATTGTTTACATAGTTATGTTATGCAGTGACTATTAATATAACTATATGTTAATATTCATATATGTGGAGGACGGTGGTAGGGAAGGGTAAGAGTTCACTCCTCTGTTTACAGACATGGAAGTCAATGAGTATCTTAAGAAACAGGTGATTAATAGCAGCAAGGACGTGCGTGAGTCCCCTCTGTGGGCACGAAGCTCTGCTGGCTAATTTTATGTGATGGGTGAACCGGGCTAGGGGCCCAGGTAGGTGGTGAAACTTTATTTCTAGGTGCGTCTCTGAAAGAAGCTTTGGAAGAGATTAGCATTTCTCTCAGTACTGTGGGTGGGCATCACCCAATCTGCTCAAGGCAGAACGCAGATAAAATCGTGAATTACTCTCTCATACTCTCTCTCCTTCAGCCAGGACATCAGTCCTTTCCTGAACTAGGCATTGGAACTGCAGGTTCTCAGATGAGTCTGCTGTGATTCTCTGGTCTTTGGGCTCTAACTGAATCACTCCGATGGCTTTGCTGAATTTTTAGTTCATAGACCCTGGATCACAGATTCTGTTAGCCTCTGTGAAGCTCTGAGCCATTTCACAAAAGTCTCTCCTACATAGCCTTAAGTCTCAATCTCTCCCTCTCTCTCCCCCCCCCCCCTCTTGTGTGTGTGTGTGTGTGTGTGTGTGTGTGTGTCTGTCTGTCTGTCTGTCTGTCTGTCCCTGTCTGTATTCAGGCTGTGTCTGTTTTCAGGGACCAGGCTGCCAGGAGATCTTCTTCTTAAGATTTGTGTGTATGTGTGTGAGTATGTCACATATATTCAGGTGCCTGAGAAGCCAGAGGGTATCAGACCCCCTGGAGTTGGACTTACTGAAGACTGTGAGTATGAGGCCAGCCTAGTCTACAGATCAAGTTCCATGACAGCGAGGGCTACACAAACCCTATCATAAAAAAAAAAAAAATTCCTAATATTCTCTCAGTTCGAACAGTCTCTCTCACCCCCACACCCCCATAACATACATTGAAGATAAATAAACATTAAACAGACAAGCTCTACTTCCAAGGATGTTCAATATATTAATACAATCTGATTCTTTTTTAGGGAATGTATGGTCACAATGAAAACTATGCATGGGAAGGAAATGGCCACCAAGGATAAAGCCAGGTTCACAGCAACAGAATTTGGTGCAGTGCTGACTTGACTGAGGAAGAATAAGCACCTGCCTACATATCACACTGTCCTTATTTGCATCTCCGTGTTTCGTGAATCTTTGCCTGAGCATCATCCCATTACCAGTAGGTAAGAGGAAAAGAAATCCTACCTTTGGCATTCAGACTCCCTACCAATTCCTGAGACATCTCAGCCAGTGGGAGTTAGGAAGGCCTGGGCCTTTGATCTTCCTTGGGGCCTGTCTAGTCCAGTCACTGTAATCAAATACCCGAGTCTAGAGGGCTTGGTAATGAAAAACATCAATTTCTCACAGTTTTGGAGGCTGGAAAATCTAAGACCAAAGTGGACCCATTCATTCCCTGGTTCAGGGATGGTGCCCTCCCACTGTGTCCTCACAGAGCAGAGGGGGCAGGGAACACTAATAAAGTGAGGTTACCTCATTCACAAGGGCTTTACCCTTGTGGTCTAGCCGCCTCTCAAAGGCCACACCTCCAAACGCTATCACATTGGATACTGGTTTCCAACCCAAGGACTTTTAGGGTACAAACATTCAAAGCACAGCAGGCTCCTGCCCCCAGCACTTCCTGCCCTAGCACGGTCAGCAAAACGAAGGCACAACCATATTAGAAGTCACTCCTGAAGATGCTGGGTGGGCGTATGTGTATCTATATCTCAGGGAGGCAGAGGCAGGTGGATCTCTGAAAGTTTATAGCCAGCTTGCTCTACATAGCAAGCCCCAGGCCAGTCAGAGAGCCCCTGTCAAAAAGAATAAAGATAAAAGTCAAGCATCCTCAAAATCATCTCTTCAGCAAGTCCTCCTCCCCACTTTTGCTTTTTTGTAACTGGGTCTCATGTAGCCCAGGATGGCTACAAACTCACAAAGTAGCCCAGGCTGGCCTTGAGCTCCCGATCTTCTGCCAAGTACTAGTATTACAGGAATATGCTGCCACACCCAGCTTGATATTGGAATTCTTCAAGAAGAAAGTGTCTTTTTAAAGACTCGTTTTAACAATCACTTTTGACATCATTAAATTGAAAAGTTAAGAGTGGAAAAAATTGCCTTCTGGGTAGTTAAAATCAAAACCAGCCAGTGTGGGCTACTATATATCTTGGGGTAGACCAGGGTAAACTAAAAGATGGCAGGGACAAACTCTGCGATAGTTGTGCTGTGGTTTGAATATTTGTGTCCTTCTTAAGTCCATGAGGTGAAACCTCATATCTGGTGTGATAGCGTTTGGAGGTGTGGCCTCTAAGAGGTGACAAGTTCATGAGGGTGGTACATTTATGAATAAAGTTGGTGTCCTTATAAAATAGACCCCAAAGAGTTCTCGGAGTAAGACAAAGAAAATCTCTTTTCTCTGCAAAGCAAAATATTAAGAATGGGCAGGTGCTAGCAGCTGAAGATGGAAATGGTTTGGGTGTGTGGGGGTATTGTGGTCCATGGCGACAACCCAAGGGCCTGTTTGAGCAGTCTGTGGGGCTACCATGCTTCTTCCAAAGGCTGGGAGACAATGGGGCAGCCCTGTCGCCCAGGTAATTCACAGTAAGACATGCCATGTACTTTCTACATGCCAAGCACCATGTTGGTCACCCGCTAATTGAATCCTCACACTCCTGTATATGAAGAGCTTGTCACTATGCCCATTTCACAGAGGAGAATTTCACAGGAGCACTCAAACGAGGCACAGAGACAGAACCTGAGTTTGGCTGGCTGGTTCTTATCCCTTCCCATCAGCCAATGACACACACTCCCCATGAGCACTAAAGACCTTAGCACCAATGACTGAGGGGCACGGTTTGTGGTCAGCCAACAAAGGGCAATAAAGATCATACCAGAAGTGCACAGAGCTCTGTGATCTGACCTGGCCCCCTAAAGGTCAGGATATTTAGCAAATAGGGGAGAAAAAATATGATTATATTATTTCCCACACACACACCCTGGGACACTACGTTTTTAAAAAATACATTTTCATGCAGAATTTTAAGAAACTATGCTGACTTTACCATTCCTAATTCAAAAAGAAAAACCACAGTCTTCTCTCCTAAAGTATAGACCAGAAAACAGACACACAGTTGGCCCCTTGCCCCTTGCATAGAAAATGCTTGGGGTCACAATCTGGTCAGCCTATTAGGCATGCAGGAAACAGAGATGATGTAGTATATCCTTCTGTATATGTGCTGCTTTTATTGGTTAATGAATAAAGCTGCTTTGGCCTATGGCAGGGCAGCATATAGCCAGGCTGAAAGAGATATAGAGAGAGTAGGTGGAGTCAAAGAGATGCCATGTAGCTGCCAAAGGAGAAAGATACCAGAACCTTTCCAGTAGGCCACAGCCTCATGGTGATACATAGATTAATAAAAACGGGTTAATTTAAGATATAAGAGTTAGTTAATAAGAAACCTGAGATAATAGGCCAAACAGTGTTATAATTAATATAGTTTCTGTGTGATTATTCGGGTCTGGGGAGCCAACAAGGAGCCCTTCCTTACAAAATGGCACCCAACATGGGGCAGTATCTTAAAAGCTATTGGCAGAAGGAGTTCCCACAGCCAATCTGTTGGCATACAAAAGAGTTTCACAATAGCCCAGAATGGAATATAACAAAGGTTTATTTATTTGGGGATAAACCCACAGAAAGAGTAGCAATCCTCAGTCCTCTATGTGCACTGGGAATTGGAGCTGAATCCAGCAGCCAAGAGACCTGTGCATGTTTTTCATCTGCATTTATAGTACATGAGACCACACCCAAAGTGGGCCGGTATCTTAAAGGCTATTGGTGAAAGGAGTTCCCTCAGCATAGAGCTGAGCTGATGCTGGAAGAATCTGATGTCACAGCCTTGGCACAACAGGGACTCTCCTCCTCCTCTCTGACCCCCCCAAGGCAGTCACCATCCTTGGGCGCACTAACAATAGCTATGCAAACATCCAAGTCATTCTGTAGCTGGTGGCATGAGTCATGGGACCACAATTGAGTGGCTTACATCATCCATCTTTTTCTCCATTGACATCAGTGGTGAAAGGAACTAGGGGGTCCCCCTTTGAGTTGTCCCTATCCTACATGTCTAGGTAGTTCATGGAACATGGCATCTGAAAACCAGAAGGGCAGGCAACAGTCACTCTATCCAAGACTTACACAAGACTTGCCACAAATAGCTGGGCATGGTGGCAAACCCAGCACGTGAGAAACAGAGGCAGATGGATCAGAGATTGAGGCCAGCCTGGTCTACTGAACAAATTCCAGAGCAGTCAGGGCTACATAGAGAAATTCTGTCTCAAAAAAAAAATAAATAAATAAAAACAAGAAAAAAGACTTGCCCATGAGCAATGAATCATGCCCAAGACCCCAGCTTTGTGTGTGTGTGAGCACATGTATGTATGGATGCATTGCATGTGTGTGGAGGATATAGACCAACGCCTGTGTCTTTTCGTGTGGCTCTCTACCTTACAATTTGAGGCTGGGTCTCTCACTGGACCTGTGACTTGCTGATTTGGTTAGATTAGCTGGCTAGTAAACCCCGGAGATCCTCCTATCTTCACTTCCTAGCATTGGGATTACATCACCACGCTCAGATTTAATTATATGGGTGCTAAGAACGGAACTCAGGTCTCCAAATTTGTGTGACAATCACTTTACTGACGGAGCCCATCCCATGACAAGCTCCTTCTGATTCTTAAACCCCCAACGATTATTTTTCCATTGCTAGGGCTCAAGGCTCAAACCCATGGCCTCATGAGGGCTAAGCATACACTCTATCACTAAGCTTCATGAGAAGCTACAGGCCCAGGTCTTTTTCATCATATAGCATCTCCACTGAAATCTGTACTCAAGACCAGGAAAAGCCAATTTCTACAATTCTGTAATCCCAAACCTCTGCACATTGGGCTATGAATTATTGCAGTAGTGCAAAGGGGTCTCGTTAGCTGTGGCTTCTCTAACAGATATAAGTCCTCAAACCTGTAACAACACAACATACCATAGGGTTTGGAGAGTCAGAACGGTGTGGAGTTTAGGAAGGTAACTGGAATCTCTTTCATGCCTTCCCTCCCCCAAACCTGGGGTACTACACAGGGATGATAGATCACACCATGAAGTCAGCAACAGCTTCACACACTTTAGCTTGAGTTTTGCTGTCAGGTGCCAAGCCTATGGCACGAGTTCTGGTTTTCAGAGCTCGTTGGACTTGGGAATAGAAGCTGGAGTACTGTGGACTCACATCACCACAAGAGGTTTGAAAGGACTCACCGGCCAGTGGGGCATCGCTGCCTTGCCACTGAAAAGGTGTTTCTCCTCTGCAGTTGTCTAGTGGCACTTCTGTTTCTCTGTAGGCTTCAGTGAGGCCTGTGGCCTCTCAGTTATATCCCAGATAACAAAACGTAACAGCCCCATGGAAACCCGGGTCTGGTCGAGGGCCTCTCTGTGCCAGGGATGTTTCAAAAAGAGTTCCAACTGGACCCCAGGGGGCAGCCCGCATCAAGGGCAGCTGGAAGGCCATGTGGGACGGACTGCGGCACCTGTGCCCAGGGCTCTCAGGAATATCTTACAAACCGAGTGGAGAGCTTGTGCCCTGGGTTCCCAACAGACAGCTAATTTCGCCTGCCATTTCTAGTCTTTCTCTGGCTCCAGTTGATTCTCGGCTTCCTCTTTTGCCTCAGATGGGCAGGCTTCCAGAGCTGTCAGATTTTCTTCTGCCCAAGTTAACAGGGACATTGATTTTGGAGGAAGGGCCTGCCTTCCTCCCACCCACGTCCTTGCCTGGCTCCTGGCTGAGCCTTGCCATTGCTATGGCATTGTCTGGTTCTATTAGTACTGCCTGGTTGAGGCCTCCCTTCCCAGGTGGCCCTGGTGGCTCTGGCCTCCCTTACTTGGCATGTTGACAGACATTTTTGGTCTCCTAGGGTGAGACTGCTTACCTGGATAATGGGCGCTTGACCCCCTGGATCCCAAAGTGGACTTCTGTACCACAGCGGGATTTGCATCTGTTTTCACGGCTATCGCCAGGAGGGAGTCATAGCAATGTGACCTTGCTTGGATGACTTTGAGATTGATGGAAATCAAGGCACTTAAGGGGTTCTAATGGCTTTCAACATAGGGATCTTAGGGGGTCTACCGTACCCATGAAAGAGATTCGGTGTTCCTTTCAGAGTTGGAGTGTGACCCTTCCAAATTTTTTTCATCTGGCATAGAATCGTAGGTATCGGTTTCTCTGAAGAATTTTCCCACACTGACAGGAAGTAAAATTTTACAGAAAAAAGAAAACTAGAAAGGCCTTTAAAGAATAGACCACTGTTGCTGCAGGAGCAGAGAGGAAGATAGGTTTTGAAAAGAGGAAGTCTTCATCACACGGCACATGGCACCCTCATCCCTCCTCTTTCCTCTCTGCCCACAGTGCCAGCCTGTACGTGGCCCACCCCTCTCAGCCAACTCCAGCCCACTGTTCTCCCTTTACTCTAACCTTTTGTAGATAGTTTTGCTACAGTAGCCAAGACTGGCCTCAAACTCACAGTCCCTCTGCCTCCCAAATGCTAGGATTACAAGTGTGCACACCACACCTGCTCAGAACGGTCTTTCTACAGTATGTATACCTGCTGTTTGAGCTTAGCTGCTTTACACTACCTTGGAATACTCCCAAAAGTCCTTACTATGGCTCACGGCTCTGTATCACCCAGCTCCCAAGCTTCATCCTGCATGCCCCTGAGCGCTAGGTACCCCTACACTCACCCTTGTCATGGTGCCTTCTCTGTCCCTCCCATCTCCTCCTACGTCCCTCTGAAGCCCATACTACATCTAGCCAGGTCCTCAGATCCTTGCTCAAATGTCACTTGCACAGAACAGGGGTCCTGTTTTCTGTCTCCGCTGCCTTCTGTGTTGGGTCTTCCACAGTGATGACAAACAGGCTACTGCATATGCGGTTGGGTGACCCTGGGCCACTGTCTGTTGCACCAGCCATGAGGTCCTAGAAAGAAAGGTTGGTTGCTCACACCACAGACACTTGCACTGACCACTTACTGTTGTCACGTGGTGGCTGCTCAATCGTGTAACGACTTACAGAATGGCTCATTTGCCTACCCAGTATGTCTTTTCCAACATGGTTACTGCTATGAAGTGAACTCCTGTTGCTCTAGGGTAGAACAGAAATCTCCACTTGCCAGGAAGACCTGGAAGGTTCCTGAGAATCCTGAACACAAGAGTCTGGAGAAGTGGGGTGATGTCCCCACTGCCTGAAGACAAGTTGGCTTGGTGGCTTCATCTGGCTTCATGTTTCTCCCCAAAGCTCCTGTACGATAACAGACTGGCATGTCTTCCCTGACTTCTCGTGTTGGCCAAGACAAATGTGCCACATTGGTGATAATGTCAGTAAACTCTGAGGCTGCCAAGGAATGCAGCAAGTGAGGGCCAAGAGGGAGCCGGTGGGGCCGCAAACACTCTAGCCCTGGAAATTGTCTCATTAAGAGAGGTGCCAGCCGCCACACCCTGGATGGAAGGGCGTAATTGCTGAAAACAGCTAATCACTAACAGCAGGACAGCGCAGGGTCTATAGTCCTTTTTCTCCACTTCAGAATCTGTGCCCCAGCCCCCTTTCCTGGAAAGGAAAAGGTGCCAAAAAAGGAAGCCAGGCATGATGACATGGCTCCTGCCTTTTCACACACAGGGAGTTCCTACCCTTGGGCTTTCCTGAGACACTTTGGGAAGCATCTCTTGGTTGCTAAGATTGAATTCCAATGCTTCTATCCAAAGAAAGTACTCCGGGCTCCAGAGAGATGCCCCTGGAATCCAGCTTGGATGAGGATTGTTGTCTGAATGACACTGGCCTTTCCCAAGAAAGCAACCCTGGGCTTTCAGGAGAACATGTGTGGAGACAGAGACCAAACACTTACTGGGTCGCTACTGAGTAACTGGCCCACAAAATGAGCAAAAATAAAGGCCGTCATAGATTTGCTGGACTTTGCTGTGCTGGGAATTGAGCCGAGGGCTTCCTACACTCAAGGAACTTCCTAGGCAAGTTGTTTCACCACCAAGCCACATTCCCAGCATTTCTTTGCTAAATCACATTTATGGTACATTTATGGTAATTCGCTAAGTAAGTGGATAGCTTCATTTAGCAAATGTCCAAATATCAAAACATGGTTCTTCAGGAGGATGTGCCTGTTCAGAGTTGGGAAGCACGGGGCTGGGGAGACAGCCCAGCGGTTAGAGTGCTTGCTGTGAAGTGGGAGTACCAGAACTCTCAACCCCAGCACCCACAGAAAATGCCAACTGGGCATGGGGCCACTTCTAACTTTTGGAAGATGAAAATGGGATCCCTAGAACAAACAAACTAGATAAGCTTTACTGGGGAGGTCTGGGTTCTACCCTTTAAAGTCAAACATGATACTCAATGTGGAGACATTGGTATGTCATAATTGCTGAAAAACAAAGGTTTTCTTGATCCCTTTTGTGTATGAGTATTTGTGTGCATGTGTGTACCTCTCTATGTGCAAGTGTGTGCATCTATGTATGTACAGACAGAGGCCTCTTTCACTGACCCTGACGCCCCTCATGGCAGCCAGCTCCCAGGATCCATCTGCCTCTATTCCCGGTAATGGGTTTACAGGCATGGTGGACATACCTGGTTTTTACACTTGTTTTTACTATGAACTCAAGTCCTCATGCTTCGGCAACAAATACATTACCCACCGTCTCCCAAGCCCGATGTATTCCTTTAAACAAGCACTTTGGCAACATACAAAAAGACCACAAATGGACTGGAAAGATGGCTCAGTGCTTAAGATGGCTTACTGCTCTTCCAGGGGACCCAAATTCAGTTCCCAGCACCCATGTCTGGTAGCTCATGACTACCCATAACCACACCTCCAGATCCTACACTTTCTTCTGGCTTCCATAGGTGCCCACACACAAATGTGGCACACATTCACAAACATACACACATAAGTAAAAATAGGGAAAAATTTAAAAGCCATAAAATGTTTCTACCTATTGATATGGTAATCCCAATCTAATAAATACGTTCTAAAAGAAGTAGCTGGGCACACTGGCACACACCTGGAATTCCAACACTATGAAAGTGGGGGCAGAAGGACAAGGAAGCCAGAGCCATTTCAGCTACATAATGAGTTTCAGGCCAGCCATGGCTAAAACCATATACACAAAGTCTGTTATTGTGTAATGCATCAAAATTTATTATCTACAAATAAAAACTAGAGACAGTTTATACTCTCAGTGGTTGGAACATGGTTAACTAAATGGTTAAAGTCAAAAGATTTGGTTTTTATTATACATCTGTTCAAGGATTTTTGATTGTTTGTTTGTTTTCGAGACAGGGTTTCTCTGTGTGTTTCTGGCTGTCCTCAAACTCACTCTGTAGACCAGGCTGGCCTTGAACTTACCTGCCTCTGCCTCCCTGAGTCCTGGGATTAAAGGCATGCTCCACTACTGCCCCGGATAACAAGGATTTTTGTAGCAATGAAAAACATAAAGATACTTGCCAAATGGCTTAGCAGGTAAAGGCACTTGCCACCAAGTCTGATGATATAAATTCAATCCCACAAGGTGAAAGGGAGAGGAAATCCCACAAACTGTTCTTTGATTGCCACATGCATGTCATGGCACATGCATATATACACGTTAATTAAATGTAGTAATTTTTTAATTTAATTAATTTATTTTAGATCCCAACCACATTTCCCCCTTCCTCCTCTCCTCCTATTTCATTCCCCCAAATGTAATAATTTTAAGAAGATACACTGTAACAAGTCAAATACACAACCTTTATGATTTACTGTAACCAGTCAAACATGTAATTTTTAAAGAAGATACACTGTAACAAGTCAAACAGGTAACCTTTAAGAAGATACAGTGTAACCAGGCAAACATGTAACCTTTAAGGCTACAAGAGGATTGAGACAGCTCAACAGGACTATATCAGAGTGAGTTTTGTGTGAAATTGGTGGACACCGAATGATTTCTTTTCTTTCAAAGGGTTTTAAACATTGATTACCATGTGTATTTATGATATGATGGAGGAACGTGTGTATGAAGGTCAAAGGAAACGTCATGACGTGTGTTCCCTCTTTCTGACACGTGAATCAGAACAGGCCTTGCAACACAGATACCTTCCCACTGAGCTGTCATTTTTGTAAACTTAAACTCTATTTTATGTGGATGGGTGTTTTGCCTATGTGTGTGCCTGTGTACCACAGGTGTGCTGGATGCCCAGGAAGCTCAGAAGAGGGCCTCGGATCCTGGACTGGAGTCTCAGGTGACTGTGAGCAGCCATGTGGATGCTGGGAATTGAATCCTCTGAACGTCCTCATCCAGTGCTCTTAACTGTGTGGCCATCTCTCCACACTCACCCCCAGCTCTCGCTAAGGAGACAGTCCTTACTGCTGCTAAAAGCAATAGAAATTATAAACTTTAAGCATCTGACAAGACTTGTCTACAAAAATAAGGGCACCTGCTGGGCTGTTTTGATGATTAAATACGTTAATGGGTGAAAATGCACCTAGGTGTGACCCTGGAGTGCTGGATGGCTTCTCTCTTGGTCCTTTCTTTCTCACCCTCTCCTCCTCCCGGCACCAGCATCCCGAGGGGGCAGGATCAACATTGGGCATGTTGTTGTGCTTGGAGACCAAGTTCCTGTCTGGCCCTCGCTCCTTCTCAGCAAGAGTGTTTTCTTCGCTGTTCTTTGTTTTTAACTCATAACTTCAGGAGCTCTACAGGCTCTGGACACTTACAGTTCCCAACGCCCTTTATAATTAACTTGTTCTTTTCTCTTTAGTTAAAACAGTTTTTAAAAGCATTATTAACAGCACGGCAGTTCTGAAAGACAATAAACACAGAATCACCAGCAGTCCCAGCACCAGAGTTAAACAGAGTAGTGACTGGACAGACGGCTCCATTGCTGCATCAGTGCAAGGACCTGAACTTGGATCCCTGGTACCCAGCTGCAGTAGCACGCAGCTATAATGCCAGCACTGAGGAAACACAGACTAGAGGATCCCTGGGAATCGGTGACCAGTCAGTCTAGCTGAATCCATGAGTTCCAGGTTCAGCGGGTCACCTGGTCTCAAAAGTTAAGGTGGACGGTGATGGAGGAAGACATTAGATGTCAACCTCTGGCACGCATGCCCACTCATTTGCACATATTAGTACACATGCAGATGTGTACACACACACACTCACACACACATACTCATGTACATAGAAACACTCACATTCATATGCATACACACATGCACACACATACACGTGCACACACCTGTACATAGGAGCACTTACAAGCACACACACTCACACACACATACTCATGTACATAGGAACACTCACATTCATATGCATACACACATGCACACATAGACACGTGTACACACCTGCACATAGAAGCACTTACAAGCACACACACGACAGTGACTCAGATACTGTGCATCCACAGCAATATTCTTCCAAGTAACCAAAGATGGAATAACCCAAGTGCAATAGTGAGCTTTCCACTTCTACAGCAACAAAGGACCAATAACCAGCTTTTGTAAAAGGCAAGCTTCATGGTTATAGAAACTCCAGTTCTTGACTGGCTGGCACTGGTGCTTTGGCCTGTGTTACGGTAACTGGTAATGATGGCAGGGTGGGTAAAGCAAAATTGCTGACCTATTGCCAGGAGAAAGAGAAGACGAGGAGGCCGTCCACCTGCCTGCCCTCGGGAACCGAGCCACAGTAGGACATGTCATCCTCAGTCACAGAGGTGCAGCACTGACCTACTGCCTCATGTCCCTGTGAGTATGTGCCACATCCCCTTATGGAAGCAAGCACCTTCTCTCCCCTCTCCTTTACCTTTTACTCACTCAGAGGCCACCCCTGCACATCCCCCACCCCCACTGAACCTCTCTTGTGGGATCTGTTGCGTGGTATGACTGTGTGGAACCCTTGGCTCCATCCCGCCAAGGTACCTTCCACCATTAAATTATTACAGATGGGAGTCCCAAAGTTCCCTGCCCATGGCTAAAAATCTTCCACACATCCCCACCATTCAAAATGTCTAAAACAACCATTCTGTGGTCTGAGTCTTTCACACACATCACCAAATGCCCAGAGCCATCTGGGATACACAGTGAGCTCAAGGTCAGCCTGGAAAACTTAGTGAGACCTCTGTAAAAAGCAAAGAGAAGCTAGGAGGATACAACTAAGCATGTGAGGCTATAGGTTCATTCCCCAGGACCACACACATACACAAACACAAGCACCACTAACAGGCTAAACGTGATGTTTTACAGACTTTACAACACTTCTTCAAAGCGTATGGTGTTAATAATGGCAACCTTCCTCTGAGCTAATACAGTAACATAGTTTGTCAAGAACTATACTGATATCTTAGTCAGTCCTTTCTGGAGGTGATGCCTTAGGGAAAGGAAGAAGGCAGCACATAAATCTTGGGTACAGTAGCCGGTCTAGGAGAAAGACTGTTGGGAGAGTAGCCTTTCAGTTTCCTAATCTGCACTGTGGTAGGATCAATCACTCTGGGCTTCAAGGAGAGGTGGCAAAAACAGGTGCAAAGGGAATGCCTGTGGGGTGGGAACTGAAGCCTGGATGGACACAGCAAGGAAGTAAAAAAACAGAAGGAAACCAGCAACCTGTAGAGCAGTTTGGTGTCAAATCCTAATCTTTGGGAGTCCTTGGGAGCCCTTGAGAGTCACAGGGTCCAACCTCCTGCTGTGGGGTGCACCCTGCTGTGCTTTGATAGGGTATTCCCTTGATTCCCATCATGCACTGCTCCCTCTTGGACAGTGTTCATGCCAAGGAGGCATGAACAAACATGTGCTCAACCCAGATAGGGTGCCAAGGGCAGAAGAAACAAAGGGTTGCTCACAAGTCTGATTGGTGACCCAGGGAGCTGAACTGACTTATTTCTGTAGCATGAATAATAGAACCCAGAGGCAGATATTAGGGTTCAACCTGAAGATCAGAAAAGCAAAGCAGCCAATCACTGGCTCTTACCTCTATCTCAAACTAAAATGGTAATTCTGCCTCCACAAATCCTCAGGATGAGATTGAGCATGAGACCTATCTCTTTCTGTTTTATATTCCTCTCTAGTGTTGGGATTAAAGGCTTGCGCCACCACTGCCCAGCCTCTATGGCTAACTGGTGTGGGATTAAAGGTGTGTGCAACCACTGCCTGGCCTGTATGGCTGACCAGTGTGGCTGCTTTGCACTGACAAGCTTTATTTATTAAAACATAAATAAAATATCACTATATTTCCCCCTTTGTCTAAAATAAAAAGAAAGCTATAACTAATATAATAAAAACTATATACAATAAGTACAATAACTATATACAAGCAATAAATACATCAACAATGTCTAGCTCATTTGTATTTGATAAATTCAGAGAAAATACTCCATATCTATCTTAACTTGGTGAGTCCAAAGTCTCGTACCTAATTTTCTTTCTATCATAACTTGCTTTCTGCATTAGGCAAACAAGGAAACTATAGCTATCTAGTCTTCAACTCCCTCAGAGACCCAAGAAGGAAATAATATTAACTAACTAAGTAGGAAGCACAAGTAAGCAACTTCCAAAAAATGTGAGAAATGATAAAAACAGCTGCATGCCTGGACATTCACCCAAAGTTCCTCTTCAATGTTGGGGCATCCATCTTCAGCCTACATATCTGACAGATTTTTCTGTGAAGCAGGATGTTTTGAAGGGTTGTCCTTCCTTGTCTTAACAATGTTTGGCAGTCACTTTCTTTTGTGTCCTGTCTGTCCAATTGGGACAGCATACTGTCAGCAGTTGAGGCAAGGGCATTTTCTTGTCCAGTGGCTTACATTTGCTACAAAGAAAGAAAACTCCAAGTGGAGTTTCTTCTATGCCCATCATCTTCTCTGAAGTAGATTGGTGCTGCCAGGAGCAGACATGCCTCATTGTCATAAAAAAAGAATGTATGTTATTAATTCCATAATGCCATATTCTGTAGATTTTTGAAGTGTTTGAAGATGAACTGTCAATCTATTATATATCTCTGTTTGACCTTGAAAACATACCTAATGTGACTACGAGTTTGGTTGTAATAGGTGACTAACTACTAACCTATAATTCCTTATTATCCTAAACAGTTGGTAATAATAATTTTCAATGACTAGAAATTTACATTACATTGTTAAATGAGTTATATAGGTACAATATCTTGAACAAGATTAGAAATGTATATACAGCATGTTCTAACAATTTTGTATTGTAGTAATATGGAGCGGCGGCGGGGCTGCGTCCCCAACACCCCAGCCACCTGCTTGGCTAGCTTTTGCCCCGAAAGAACAACACACAAACTGTATTCATTTAAACACTGCTTGGCCCATTTCTACCTAGCCCCTTTTAGGCTAACTCTCGCACCTGGACTAGCCCATTTCTTATCATCTGTATAGCACTGGTCTTACCGGGAAGATTCTAGACTAAGTCCATCCTGGGTCGGAGCTTCATAGTGTGTATCTTCCCTGGAGCAGGGAGCATGGCGTCTCTCTGAGGCGTCTGCTCCGGAGAGGAGAGCTGTCGAGTCTGAGCTCACTTCCTCTTCCTCCCAGCGTTTTGTTCCGTCTACTCCTCCCACCTATCTTCTAACCAATGAAATGGGCCAAGACAGTTCCTTTATTAGCCAATGACCTTCCTCCATCATTGTATCAATATATAAAATTTGTATAGAATACACAAAACTCCAATCCAATATAAAACATTTAAAACTAGTAGTTGCTTTCTAAAAGTAGATTCAATAATCTACCCTTTAATATTATCATATCTATATTTCCCTTTTGTCTAAAATTAAAAAAAAATCACTATATACTTCCAAGAGCATGGGTAAGGGCTGCTTCCAGGAATGTGTGGGCACTTGTTGGCAGCTACACCACCAAGCACACACCGAACACCTGTAGCAACAAGCAATGCCTCCAGAACAATGGGCAGACACAAGGATGTTAGTAGCACCAATCCTGTGACTGTCTTAAGTGCATAACCACAGCTGTTGATGTCAAGACAGCCACTGCCACATCGTGCACAGGGACAGCTCCCCCACACCTACTGTAAAGTTAACACTAACTGTCGTGGGACAGCTCCCCCACACCTACTGTAAAGTTAACACTAACTGTCAGGGGATAGCTCCCCCACACCTACTGTAAAGTTAACACTAACTGTCAGGGGACAGTTCCCCCACACCTACTGTGAAGTTAACACTAACTGTCAGGGGACAGTTCCCCCACACCTACTGTAAAGTTAACACTAACTGTCAGGGGACAGCTCCCCCACACCTACTGTGAAGTTAACATTAACTGTCAGGGGACAGCTCCCCCACACCTACTGTGAAGTTAACATTAACTGTCATTAGACAGCTCTAGAATCACCTCGCAGATGAGCCTTCGGGCATGATTGGGGTGGGAAGACCCTATAGTGTAGGTTGTGCCATTCCATGAGTGCCACTTTCCAGACAGAGAAAACTGGCTGAGAACCAGCTCATATTGCTCTCTGCTACCTGACTACAAAGATGCCTCCACCTCAAGCTCCTGCTACCATGACGGACTCTCTCTTGAACGGAGAGCCAAAACAAACCCTGCCTTCCTTAAGTTGCGTGTGTTGGGTATTTTGTCCCAACATCACAAAGCTGAAATTTTATATCCAAGTTCTTTGCTGATGAGAGCTGTTTCCAATCTGCCTCTACAGCACCAGGCTTTTCTTGAGAATTAGCAGGAAGTTCTATATTTTAGCTGTTCCTTGTCCTCTGGTCTATAGTTAGTATAGAATTCAACTCTAATCTCCAGAAGTGATGGGTTACTCTTGGGTTCTGTCTTGGGGTTTCTATTGCTGTGATGAAACACCACTACCAAAAACCAAGCTGGGGAGGAAACGGTTTATTTGGCTTCCACATTGCTCTCACTGAAGGAAGACAGGGGTAGGAACTCGAACAGGGCAGGAACCTGAAGGCAGGAGCTGAAGCAGAGGCCATGGAGGTGTGTTGCTTACTGTCTTGCTCCCCATGGCTTGCTCAGCCTGCTTTCTTATAGAACCCAGGACCACCAACGCAGGGACAGCATCACCCACAATGGTCTGGGCCCTCTCCCGTTGGTCTCTAATTGAGAAAAATGCCTTACAGCTGGATCTCATGGAGGCATTTCCTCAACTAAGGTTCCTTCCTCTCTGACAACTCTAGCTTGTATCAAGCTGACTCACAAAACCAGCCACTACAGGTTCCTTTATCTCACACTATTCTGCAGCTCAGGCTACCATGAAACCCCAAGACTGTGACTATAGACGTCCCTGTGATATCCAAACTTGACGGCAAACTATCTGACAATTCATGCACAAATGACCTGAAGGCTAGTTCATTTGATTGCTGATTACATCAACCCAAGGGCCAACCCCCAAGATCAACACATGAAACAGAGAAAGAAAAAACAGTTATTGGGTAACTGTGGTGATTAGCGTTAACTGTCAAGTGACAGAATCTAAAATCACCTAACAGATGGGTCTCTGGGCATTGCTGTAGGGGATTATCTAGCCTGTGTCCCACCCACTGTGGATGGCACCATTCCATGGGCTGAGATCCTGGACTGTGGAAAAGTAAGAAAACGGGCCAACCCCACGCATTCCATGGCTCTTTGCTTTCTGATTGTGGATACCATGTGACCAGCCCATTACCTAAACTCCCTGCCATTATAGACCGTACCTCAAACTGTCAGACAAAATAAACAAGATTTTCTTAAGTCACTTGTTTATTTACTTACTTATTTATTATTTATTTATTGTTTTTGGTTTTTGAGACAAGGTTTCTCTGTTGTGTAGCCCTGGCTGTCTTGGAACCTTCTTTGTAGAGCAGGCTGGCCTTGAACTCACAGAGATCTGCCTGCCTCTGCCTCCCGAGTGCTGGGATTGCTACAGATGTATTTTTATAGTGTGTACATATCAACTCCAGGTAGGAACGTTACATTCTCTGTTACATAGTAGGAAACACGGACCTGAGTTCATGTCAGGAAGAAGAATCAGATCCAATGTTATCTGCTCTTAAAGCCCATCTGCCTCCCACATGCACCTGCTGGATACATTCGGCTGCCAAGATTAGAAGATCCAACTCAGACCATCTTGCTTCAGGACAGTTACAGGACAGCCTGCAGAAGCCATGAAGCCATGAGGCTCAGCAGCATCAGAACAGAAGCTTACTCATCCCCTACCCACAGGGATGGCTTTGTTCAAAGGCAGGCTGTCCTCAGTGGTGTCAGTGGCAACGGGCCCCCTTGCTACTGTTAGCAGGAAAGAAAATCTAATTTGCCGTGGTTTTCTTTGAAGAAGGACAACCACACCAGGAATCTTCAGCAGGTCATTCCACGCACCACGTCAGTGACGGATAGTAACTGTTGGCAAGAAGGGCTGAGCTGTTCCTGACTGGCCTAGCCAGACTTGGCTTTTGAGCTGGGGTGATTTCCCTTAGATGTATTTAATTGCTGACAGTTGCTTGCAGAGAAGTAAGGAAGATCTTGAGACTTCACCACGATCAGGCCATTCCTACGTCCACTGAGAACAAGTCGTGTGTGCTAGAAGTGCTGGGAATTGGCAACACAGACCAGCCCCTATCATTGTGGGTCATGCATCATCACAGAGGAGAACATACAAAGGACACACAAAACCTAGATACAGAAAAACAATGGTATGTGAGGTCATGGAAGGCCTTCTGGAAGGGATGCTCCCACTGGGACCCGAGGACGCTGGGCAGAAGAAAGGTCAGAGGTGAATCCTGAAGCAGAGAGGGAAGGAGAAATCTCACATTCCACCCTGAGTACTTGGGGTCATTTCTATGTGCGCTGCATTAAGAAGGAGCTGCCTGCAGCAGAAAAGTGACACACATATATAGCAGTATGTTATGTGTGTTTTAATAAATAAAGCTTCTCTGAAGATCAGAGAGCAAAGCAGCCATACCAATCAGCCAGACAGGCCAGGCAGTGGTGGTGTACACCTTTAATCCCAGGACTCCGGAGACAGAGGATCTCTGTGAGTTCAAGACCACCCTGGGCAACACAGAATTGAAACTATCTAAAAGAGAAACAGAGCTCACTCAGAGGTGATCCCAGCACTAGGGAGGTAGAGACAGGAACACTGTGGCTGGGTCACTAGAGTGTGGAGCCTGAGGTTGGAGGAGAACACTGCAGGATGGCCCTTCTGGTCTGGAGATTTGGTGGACGTAAAAGGCCTCTCTAGTGGCTTGGCTGTTCGGCTTTTCTGATATTCAGGTTGAACCCCAATATCTGGATTAAAGGCGTGTGCCACCACTGCCTGGTTCATTTAAAATGGATCTCTGTGAGTTTGAGGCCAGCCTGGTCTGCAAAGCAAGTTCCAGAACAGCCAGAGCTGTTACACAGAGAATCCTTGTCTCAACGTACCCTCCCCACAGAGATATAGTGTGAGCTCAGACTCTGAAAGGCCAGCATCGACCAATGGGGATGAACTGGGGCTACTGACCAGGCCTCACCTGAGAGTGGGGGTGACTGATCCCAAAGTCTGGCTCCCCTTACGCCCTCCCCTTCCTCCCTTATTCCTCAAAGCAGTTACTCCCACTGGGCCCAACATTCTTTTTTAAAAACAGTTATATTTTATTTCCGTGTGCGAGAACTTGCGTGTAAGCATGGGCATGCCACAGCACGTGTGCAGAGTTCAGAGAACAACTCATACATGATGAAGGGGCAGGTCTCTTCACCATGTGGGTTCTAGGGAAGGAAGTCAAGTTGTCCGGCTTGGTGCCAGGTACCTTACCCTCTGAGCTAGCTCACTGGGCCATATCGTGCCCATATTTGGGCTCTGTCTCAACAAGGTGGCAAGAAAATAATCCTGGCTGGATTAAGCCTAAAGGAACTTCATTGGTTCAGGTGAATATTCCCAAGGCCCAGCACCAATCCCTGCCAAGGAATTCCCTGTTCGAGGAATACCAGCAGGCCAGGGAACGAATGACTGCAGGATCACAAGGACCCATCTCTCAGGTGACATCATTAGAAGACTTGAAATTTCCTCTGCTTGGCTTATGTCATATGGCTGAGCTAATTGCTCCGGCTCATGGAATGCAGTGCACTGATTGGCTGTCCTGGGTCCCAGAATCAGGGCTGAGGCTGTAGCCCCATTAAGAAAGTACTTGAATAGTACTCATTGGGTTTTAACACCCAGGCATCACAGAAGAGCGGACATGATAGCCTGTCCTGTAATCCCAGCATCTGGGAGATCTCTATGAGTTCAAAGCCAACCTGGTCTGTAAGGAGAGTCCCAGGCCACCCAGGGCTGCATATTAGATCAAGCTCAGGGATGGTTATAGTGGTGCAGGCCTTTAATCCCAGCCCCCAGGAGACAAAGGCAGTCAGATCTGTGTGAGTTCCAGGCCAGCCAGAGCTACCTAGCAAGATCCTAGCTCAGAAAACAAAAATGCGTTCTGGATATGGAACCCGTTGCTAGGGTGCTTACCTGACGTGTACAGAGCCGCATGTTTTATCCTCAGCATTAGAGATCCCTGCAATCTCAGTACGGAAAACTATCTGTTACATAGTGATTTTGACAACAGACTGAGATATGCAAGAGTCTGTCAAAAAAAAAAAAACCAGCTAAGAGATTGTGGCAGTTTGAATGAAAACAGGGTCCCAGAGGCTCCAAGGGAGTGGGTACTACTAAGAAGTATGGCCAAGTTGGGCAAAAGTATGTCACTGGGTGTGGGTGAGATTTTAAATGCTCAAGCCAGGTCCAATGTCACCTCTCTCTTCCTGCTGCCCGCTGATCCTAATGTAAACTCTCAGCTACCTGCCTGCCTGCCACCATTCTCCCCACCATGAAAACAGACTAAACCTCTAACTACAAGCCAGCCCCAACTGAATGTGATCATAGCAATAAAACCCTAATTATGACAGAAACCAAACTTCTCTATCCATTCATATTCTTTCCAGGGGTGTTTTAGCAGAAGCCGATGACTTAAACCCAAAGACTCTCAGCTGGGTGTTTCTAGCACCTTGGGTAGCATACCTTGGCTATGTCTTCCACATAAGCAAACACATAAACCTGCACCAGAAAACGGGGGTGTTGATATAATGGCTGATTAGCCACCCTGGACCATGCGCTGGCTATGCAAAGGGTTATCTTCCTCGATACCTGTATGATTGACCCCCTATGATTATCTTCCCTGCTTCCTCGGCGGTGAGGCTGATGCCCACGCAAGAACTTGTAAGCTACACATGTGATTGACTGATGCCCACACAATTATCTAGCACAATGATAATGCCAGTGATTGATGCCGGTGTGATTATCCACTAGGAAGATACCCGTGCAAACGAAAACTGGCAAGTCTTGAAAGCTCTAATAATAACCCTCAGAGGCATAGGAAAGCCAGTTCCGAAGATGAACAGCCACCCATACACCAGCAGGCCTCTCTGTGTACATTGTGTGTATATGTCTATGCTAAGTCACATGTTTTTGCACACATATTTGGGTGAGGAGCCCCATTTTCATGCAGTAGTTATTCTGGTAAGATGTTACGTGTCCTTGCTGTCAAGCATGACAACCTCAGTTCGACCCCTGGAACCCACATAGCAGGAGAGAAGCAGTTGACAAGTTGTTCTCTGACTTATGTAAGCACACCATGACGTGCACATGCCCCCAGCACCCAAAATCAATGTTAGAATAAGAAAAGAAAACTCAGAATTCAAGTTTTAAAATTACATTAATATCATACGTCTTTTTATCTCTAAAGTCCTGATTCTGGGGGTGTAAATTAACCCTCAGATGGGCTTACAGTCCCCATCTTCCCAAGGGCAGATGTCCTCCTGCAATGCTGGGGGCTGTGTTCTTGGGAAGTAACAAGCCAAATGTTTTTGCTCCCCTAAACAAGTTTGTTTGCACCGGAAGTTTTTGACTGGATGCGGGCAGGAGGTAGGTAGGCAGGAAATACGTCAGGATGTGTGCTTGCCCCAGATTGGATTTGATGGAAATACAAAGGCCTTGTGGGTTTTGCCTTTTTAAGCCTCTGCAAAATGACTCGTCACCATTTCCTGGGAACCCAGGAGTGGGCCTGGCCAGAGTCCATCATCCTGGCTGGTATTTAATTAAAACTTGCTTCACATTTGGCTCAAAATTGTGGAACTAGTTTTTGTTGAGCAAATCTCAGATTTAACAGGGGCTGATCAAAGAAAAAGCATTACTAACTTCACTGCAAACAGACCTTCTGTTCACCCTGTGGTATGCATTTCTGTGACTGTTTGGCTCAAGCTGACCAACGCAGACAGACAGTAAGGAATTGCTGACAGTAACAATGCTGCCACTGGGAGTGGGGTGCAGGCACATCTGTCTGCAAGGCCCCATCCCCAACAGCCCAGTCCCAGGAACAGATAAGACTGTAGTCATAGCTCACTTCTCAGCCCCCAGTGCCCGCCCCCACCAAGAGAGCACTGGCCTCAGAGTCATGGCAAACACAGCCATTTATCTCCCTTCCTTTCTCCACTTCATTTTTCTTACTGTTGAGAAAAGCATGCAATATCCCCCATAGAATTTGATGTTTTTCTTTGTTATTATTTTAAAAAACAAAACAAAAACCCTGCTAATCCATGAAGAGTCTCTTCCCGGGTAATGTTAATTCAGCTGCCTGTTTTATAATAGGATTATGTTTTCCAGGATTTAAAAATCCCACGTGTTAACTACCAAATAGACTTCTACAACTGCCATAAAAGTCTAATTTAATCCCCACTGGCATTAGGGAAATAGCTGAGGTACAATTTATGCCTAACTACACTTAACACCCTACAGCCTCCAATAAATATATAACATTTCTTTTGAAGTTATAAAGGGAAACCGTTCAGTGGGATAACTGGGTCTCATGAGTCCAATCACGCAGTATCTCTAAGGCAGAACAAATGTTGTTTACATGCGGCAAGGATTATGGGGAAAGTTTGTTTAACAGATTAATGCATGTTTACCCGTATTTATGCGACCTTCTACATTATGCAAATTCAAGTTAAAATGATCTTCATCTCTTTCATTTGAAAATAATTACAGAGGGAGTCAGCTTATTTGGTCTGTTACCGTTTAGTTTAAGAATCTAATTAGCTTAGGATACATTTCAGAATAAACACCGCACCCAACTCAGGCAGAAGGCGAATGCCACGTTCTACTTTACAAACCAGGAGGGCAGTTTGGAGAGTTGGTGAGGGAGGATGACTGAGGGGGAAGACCTGAGGGCCAAAGACAAGGCTTACAGATTCCTTTTTGTCTGTTAGTCTTTTTTTTTTTTTTTTTAATGCATTGGACATGAAAGCTCCTCACAGAAATGTCAAATTTAGGCACAATGAAACAGATATATTTCCTCTCAAGTTTGACCCTTCCTCCCCTCCCCCTTCAGACAGGTGACATGGGGAAGGTGTGTGACAAGCCAGACGGGGGAGGGGGAGGGGAACGCTAGCAAGTACCCACTCAATGTGAGGGAGGGCGAAATAAGGATGCTGACATGCCATGATTCAAAGAGGACTTAGCACAGGGAAGCCGAGCGTGAATCTCGGGGCGGTCCAACCTTGCAAAGATGCAAATGGCAGTGGAACCCAGAAAACAGTAGGGCTCTGTTTACCCTTTCAGACAGGGTGCAAACTGCTAATCAGGCTCCGTTGCTGGGCCGGCCACTTTGTTTATCAATAAACAGGAAGACAGTTAGACTATAATTTTCCTGCCTCGCACTGGTGGCCAAAAGGAAAGGCTGGCAGCTTGGTAGCACTGGGTTCCAGTTGCACAGAAACCCAATTATTATTGGACTAATGTATGGGTGTTTGCGAGTCGCACAGGCACGACACACATGTCCACCAAACCATGTGACACATATTGGCAGTGATCACTCCTGGTGACGCAGGCTAAGGGGAGCTGTCAAAATAGGCCCAGGCCTCCAAGAGCTCAGCTGCTGGAGCCTTGTTTCAAAACACACACTCACACACATACACACTAGAAGTGGGTTAAGATGGCAGATATGGGAGAATCGTTCATGTGGCAATATAATGCAACACAAAATTTGTTTAATTAAAACCAAACAGCAAAGAGGCAATAAACACAACTCTGAAATGGGAGACTTTATTGGAATACAATGTAATCGCTACCGCATGCTCTGTTACCACAGAATGTCCGTATATCAAGTTATTCTAACGTCATCAGAGCCGACATTTCGGGAACAATGTGTTCCTAAAACACATGATCTCAGATCTAAAGTATGCAAAAGATCCTAAACCAAACATAAAACAAAAATTTGGTCTTACACATGTTCCTGCTCAAGTCTTTGAACAGCCCAAACTGTTACTTTAGTTCTCTTTCATTTGGTCTTTATAAACGCATTTGTGAGAAATGAAGATGAGGTGGTACATGCCTTTAATTCCAGATCTCTGTGAGTTCACAGCCAGCCTGGTCTATGAAGCAAGTTCCAGTGTCACACAATGAGACTCTGCCTCAGAAACAAACAATACGCACTTTAAACGCATGTAAATCGCTAACCAGGCATGAAAACACACAATACAAATGGGACCACGGTCTTCACAAGACGGTGCTTCTGTTGACATTGGATTAGCCCATACATGAATAATAATGAAAATACGTTGATACGTTGATCACACAAAACTTACTTATTTACCAGATATTTGCTGTGTAACTTCTAGGTAGGAGACACTCTGGCAAATCATGGGAACACAAAGGAATTCTCTTTACAAAGCCAAAAGACTAGAAGGAATACTTTCCTTCTGGTAGACACTGAATAAGCCATTACAGATGCATGGGGCTGTAGGATTGTAGCTTGTCTAACTTCTTTTTTTAAAGACAGGGTCCCATGTAGCCCAAAGCTGGTCTCCAACTTGCTCTCCCGGGAGACCAAGGATGACACTAATTTACCAGTGACCCAGCGATGGGATTACAAGCATGTACCATCCTGGTTTTGTGCAATAGTAGGGACCAAAGGCAGTGCTTTATGTATGTTAAACACACAGTTACTGATCCACATCCTCAGCCCTAACCAACCAGTGTTCACTTCTGTTCAGCCCACAGCCACCATCCTGGCTGTCTGAGATGAGAATACCAGTCCACTGTATTAGGACATGTAAGTAAGTAAAAATTCAAAGCTCTGCATGGCTCTGTTAATAACAGTATGTTCTGGGGTGGGGACTTCCTGGAGACTCGTTAGCTGTGTTACCTTGATCAAGTTTGTGAACCTCTCTGTGTTCTCCTACGCCTGCCTGTCACTGAGAATGATAAGAGCTTCTGGGAGAATGGCGTGAGCTGATATGCACAACACTTAGAAACTATGCTAGCCAACAGTACTAGCTGGTTCTCGGGAATCACCCTCCAACAACCTTCAGCACCACGGTCAGCTCCAGAACGCTAGGAGACCTGGGGAACTGCCTTCAGCTTGGGCTTGGGTCTGGGTAAAGGGACCACCGCCCTCCAGCTCACTCCAGAAAGGGGATGTGGTAGTGTTTGGAACTCTCCCGAGTCTCAAAGTTGAAGACTAATGACTAATCAATCCCCGAGCCACTCAAATTGACACCAAGTTGGGGTCTTTCGTATCTACCCCAGCTTTGACTGGGGAAAAGGTATTCCCTATTGACTGGCCTTGATCCTTTTCTTTGTAGCTTCTGAAGCATCTAAGTATGCACAGTTCCAGAAAAGAGATGCTCTCGACATCACACCCATTTCCTGCAGACTTCTATCACAGTGCAGCGGGGATTGGACCAAGAGGATGAAATGAGGAGTGAGAGGCCTATCAGTATTCAAAAGGTAGCTTCCTCTTTCTACCCAGTGAGGCACTGAGCAATTACCCTTAGTGGAGAAACCTGAGGTATCTTTAAGAAACCCATTCTCTCCAGTAGTAATGATGCAAATCTCTAATCCCAGTACTCCAGAGGCAGAGACGGGTGGATCTCTGCTGTGGAATAATCCTTTTGTATACTCTAAAGATTTGCCACATGAATTAGCTTACTAAAAAGCTGATTGGCCGATAGGAATTTCAGGGCACAGAGAATGATGGGACTGAGTCAGGAGACACCAGCCAGATGCCCAGTAAGCAGGATGTGTAGAAAATGAGGTAACAAGCCATGAGCCATGTTGTAGAGGGTAGATAAGAAATATGGGTTAATGTAAATGTAAGAGTTAGGTAGTAACAAGCCTGAGCTATAGACTGAGCATTTACAATTAATGTTAAGTCTCCATGTCGGTTATTTGTGAAGTGGTTTGCAAGACAGAAACTTCCTCCTACAGATCTCTGTTAGTTCAAAGCCAGCCTGGTCTACATAGATTCAGAACAACCAGGCTACACAGAGAGACCCTGTCTCAAAAACAAACAAACAAACAAACAAAAAAGGATGGAAGGAAGGAAGGAAGGAAGGAAGGAAGGAAGGAAGGAAGGAAGGAAGGAAGGAACCCATTCTATCAAGTCAGTTCTCTGACTCATCTTTCTCCTTTTGGAATGACCTTTGTGCCTAATCAATAACTCATTCAAGAATATACTGAATTCTTTGAACAGAAATGACTGTGGCCCCACGGACCCAGTTACTGTCTTCTAGAAGTTAAGATCACTAAATAGTAAACACAATTGCATCACATGATTTGAAAGAACCAGCAGGACAGATCTTTAGTAAAAAGACAGGCTTCCTTTGGATCGATCATTGTCTTGGCACTTGCCCTTGACAAAATACTCCTGATTTCTTTTACCAAAGAAAGCATTTTCCTCACCCTATTATGTCAAACCATAGGGCTGGAGAGACGGTTCAGCAGGTAAGAGTGCTGGTTGCTCTTCCAGAGGATCCAGGTTCAGTTCCCAGCACCAACAGGGCAGCTCACAACCACCTGTAACTCCAGCTCTAGAGGATTCAACATCCTCTTCTGGCATCCATGGGTACCAGAAATACAAGTGATGTACAAACACACATGAAGGCAAAAGACCTATATGTGCAGGACAGTGGTGGCTTATGCCTTTAGTTCCAGCACTCAGGAGGCAGAGGCAGATGGATCTCTGTGAGTTGGAGGCCAGCCTGGTCTACAGAGCAAGTTCCAGGACAGGCTCCAGACCTACAGAGAAACCATGTCTCGAAAAAGAGAGAGAGAGACCTATACATATAAAAATAAGTTAACTGAATTAAATTAAAATTAAATTAGTGAACTAAACAAATATCTAGGGTCTACTTTGTGTAAATCATGCTATCCTTATCTCATGGTAAAAAGGAGTAAAAAGCAATGGCTTTAACTAGTGTGTGTGGGCACATGCATGTGGAGGTCACGGGTTGACATCAGGTGTCTTTCTCAGCCGTTTTCACCTTGGGTTTTGTGATGGGGTCTCACTCTAGAGCTCTTTGGCTAACCAGGCTTGCCATCAAGCCCCAGGTGCCCTCCTGACTCTTCCTCTCCAGGACTGGGGCTTGTGCTCAGGCTGCCCATCCAGTCCTAGGTGCCCTCTCTTCCTGTTCACCCTGCTTGTCTTGCTCTCCCTCCTCCTCCTTCTAATGTGGGGTGGAACTCAAGGCTACCTGCTGATGTGGGAGTCCCCTCTGTGTGCTGTGATTAGCATTAATGAATAAAGAAACTGCCTTAGCCTGTTGATAGGGCAGAACTTAGGTAGGCGGAGAAAACTAAACAGAATGCTGAGAGGAGGAAAAGAAGAGTCAGGGAAATGCCATGGATCCGCCGGAGACAGATACTGGGAATTTTACCCAGTAAACCACTGCCATGTGGCAATACACAGATTAATAGAAATGGTTTAAATTAATATAAGAGTTAGCCAATAAGAAGCTAGATCTAATGAGCCAAACAGTGTTTTAATTAATACAGTTTCTGTGTGGTTATTTTGGGGCTAAGCTAGCTGGGAGCCAGGACAAACAAGCAACCTGGCTCTCCATGCAACAACCTGGTTTCAAAATCACCTTGCAAATTGAGCCATGTCCCCAGTTCCTTTTCAATCTTAATTTTTAGCTAAAACTCAGAGATGTACTTCATTGGCTTCCAAGTCAGAAGCATGAGATTGTGGGTCATCACCAGTCTGAGTTGGATTCCTAGGAATTGCAGGAGAAGAACAACAAACTATTTAAGGGCTTCATCTCTTTGTGGAGAGACTGTTGAGCTCACTAAGAGAGACACTAGGACTTAGTAACAAAACAGAGCAGGAGGGAAATAGGATTGTTTGGTTTTGTTGTTTTTCACTATTATTCCTCGGAGGCAAGATTATTTAAGGGTATGAGGGGATTAATGAATGACTGGAAACACTTGACTGCTTGCATAAAAACCTGCATAGGTTTTTATTTCAGAACCTTTAAGGATCAAAAAGACCTTGCCGAGTTCCTGAGCACAGTTCAGCTTTCCATACTGTTCTGAAAAGACTCCCAGATACCCCAATTGCTACTGAAGAAATCTCCAAAGCTCTTAAATCTTTTAATAAATGCAAGGCACCTGGGAGTGGGCCTTCCCATCCTAATCCACACCCCTATTGAAGAGGAACTGGCTCTCTGTGCCCCTTTGCACATTTAATGACTCAAACACATCCTCCTGCTTTCTCCCTGTGGGGAGAACACACCTAGCCACTCTCATTTATTCCAGCAAAACTGACAATGCTCAAGAATCTAAAATATAGCCAAATGGATCCATGTGCTTGGACAGAGTGTGTGTGTGTGTGTGTGTGTGTGTGTGTGTGTGTGTGTGTGTGTGTGTAAGAAAGGAAGGATCAGTGAGACTGAATACAAATGCTTAGGGTGGAAAAGGGTCTGTCTGGCAATGAAAAGCATTATAGAGGAACTCAAGAATTGTTTTATTTAAAATATTTGTTTATTGGTGTGGGAAACCCTTCTGTCTATGCGTTGCTTTTATTGGTTAATGAATACAAAAACTGCTTTGGGCCTATAGCAGGACAGAACAGAGCTAGGCGGGGGAGGGGGAACTAAACTGAATGCTGGGAGAAAGAAGGCAGAGTCAGGAGATGCCGTGTAGCCTCGCTGGAGAGGGAACCTTGCCAGTAAACCACAGCCATGTGGCAATATACAGATTAATAGAAATGGGTTAATTTAAGATATAAGTTAGCCCATGCTTAAGCTATTGGCCAAACAGTATTGCAAATAATAAAGTTTCTGAGTGATTATTTTGGGGCTGAGCCACCAGGAACAAACGATTTATTCATGTGTATATATGTGAGCCTGTGTGACCTTATGTGCAAGCTGTGCATACAGGAGAATGTGACCAGAGTTACAGGCAGCTGTGAGCCACCCTGTTGATGCTGGGAACTGAAACTGTGTCCTCTGTAAGAGCAACAAGTATTCTTAGCCACTGAGCCTCTCTCCAGCCCAAGAATTAACTGGCTTTAATTGGTATATGTGCCAAGTGTAGTGGTGCACACCTTTAATTCCAGCACTTGGGAGGCAGGAGCAGGCAGATCTCTGCAAGTTCAAGGCCAGCCTGGTCTACATTGCTGGCATTCTAGGACAACCAGAGCTACATAGTGAGACCCTGTCTCAAAAAAATAAGATCTGTGTTGGCTGGACTCGTAGCTCAATGGTAGGGCACTTGACCAACATGAGGAGTCCCCAGGTTCATCCCCAGAACTACAAAAGGAAAACAGAAACAAAAGAGCAACAGAAAAGCATATTTATATTTCTCAGAGTAGGTTATTAGTTTCCTTTTTATTTCCTTTGTTTCTTTTATCTTATTTATTTACTTATTGTTTTCTCGAGACAAGGTTTCTTTGTGCAGCCCTGGTTGTCCTGGAATTCACCTTGTAGACCAGGCTTGTGGGCCCATGTTTCATACAAATTCTATGTTGGGGCGTATGGGCCCTGACACAGACTAGCCTCAAACTCACAGAGCTCCGCCTGCCTCTGCCACCACACCACCCTCCACCCTTCACTGGCTAGTTTTCTTACTCATAGGAAGAAATACTTGATGTGATGGTTTGAAGGACTATGTCCCCCACAGGTTCATGTATTTGAGCACAGGGTGATCTTAGAACCTGTCAACTATCAGGGTAACAATAAGACAATGACCTTGGTTGGCCATTGGTTGGTCCCCAGTTGGTGGCTGAAGAGGGGGATAAGAAGGTATGGCCTCGCTGGGGTGGGCTTTGAGAGTTTAAAGATGGAAGGGGACCAGTTCTAGTTTGTTGTCTCTACTTTGTGCCTATTGCTAGCTGACATGCTTCTTCCTCACCCAAGCAAACCCTTCCTTCTGTAAACTGCCACAGCAACACAAGTAACCACTACACTTGACAAAATCATTTAAGGAAGGAGGGATTCACTTTTGTAGCACAAATAATGAAAACCCAGAGACAGACATGGGGTCCCGCCTGAAAAACAGAAAAGCAAAGCAGCCAAGCCACTAGAAAATCTATGAAATCTTCAGACAGAAAGAGAAACCAGTTCCTGTCTCGTCCCACCTTATATTCCTCTCTAATGCTGGGATTTAAGGTGTGTGCAACCACTGGCTGGCCTGTATGGCTGACTAGTGTGGCTGCTTTGCACTGACCTTCAGGCACGCTTTATTTATTAAGACACAAATAATATACCGCTATAGGATTTATTTGTTTCACGGTCAGAAGGTGCAGTCATCATGGCGGGGAGGTCACTATCAGCCAAGGCAGGAACCAAAAGCCAGTGTGACCTTGGCTGACATGGGATAGCTCACGACAAGCAATCACATTGGCAAATGGGTTGACTCTGGGGCTACCCACCGAGTATTGGAGGAACCTCTGTGTTAATTCCTGTTTGGGAAAGAGAAACTCTGAAGAACTCAGTATGGGTACACAGATACGAAGTGTTGTCTCACAGTTCCTGACCTCTTAATGTCCAACCTGCTTTAGGCCTCCAGGGTGCCCTATTACCCCAGACAGACACACAAAAACCTGAAACAGTAGCCTGGTGATGTGTTTTCCAAGGGCTGCTGAAGTCCTAATAGGTGATTAGAAGGTAGAACTGATTAATATTGGATTGTATCACCACACTTGCTTTTCAAGGCAGAGACCATTCAGTTGGAGCCTCCAGCTCAGCCCTGCCATGATCCTGGAGGCTGCATTCCCCTCTATCTATCTATCTATCTATCTATCTATCTATCTATCTATCTATCTATCTATCTATCTATCTCTCTGACCTTGTTCCTATAGATGAGAATTTTGGATGACAACTATTTAATCTTTGCCTGTATCACTCCTCCAAGACAGGGATCACATAACCATGTCATTCCTGTCTGTCACAGTGCCCGGTTGAAAATTTTCATACATTTAAATAATTAAATGTAAATACTAAATAAATCTAAATGACTGTTTAAATCACTGCTTAGTGAACAGTAGCTCGGTGTTGTGACTCTAGTCCTCTGCTCAACCGCTCAAGTCTTCTCAGCCTCACACAGTACCATGACGATTCCCCAGAGTTCTGTTCACTGGTACTTGGTACTGCGGCTGTCAAACAGTGGCTTAGACATCCCTACATTTCCTTCTGCAGTAAGGAGAGAGGGAGACAGAGCCAGAGCGAGGGCTTTTCCGTCGTCACCCACACGTGAGAAGGTGAGTGAGCCTGGACTGGTGGCACCATTCTTAACATGAAGGAGCTACTTAAGCACAAATTGGATTAGCAGGGCAGGATTAGGGTCTGCTGAGAGGCAGTCCACACTCAAATGCTTATCTCTGGAAACTCCTATTGTTTTCAGGATCAGCACACTCTGTGGAGAACCAGGCAAGTGAAGTAGTCAGTCGACTAGCAAAACGAATAAATAAATAAATAAATAAATAAATAAATAAATAAATAAATAAACAAATAAATAAATAATAAATGAGATGCAAAATGATATGTTTACATGTCAATAATGCTCAAGAAGATGAATTATTTCATAGTTCAGCATGGCAAAACTGTAACCAGATCATCAGAAATAAAGCTTTAATACAGATTTTCTTAGAAATAAATTCACTAAAAATGGGAGCTCAGCTGTACATGGAGGCGCACGTCTGTAGGGATAGCAGCAGGGTCAGGAGTTTAAGATTATTGTCAGACTAGCCTGGGCGACATGAAATCCTACCTAGAAATAAACTCTATTCTTTCCACCAAGAAGAAAAATATTCAAATAAGAAAAATGATTAAGAAATAACTTCAGATTCAGTGGTGGCACACTCCTTAAATTCCAACATTCAGGATGTAGACGGAACATGCAGACCTCTGTGAGTTGGAGCCTAGCCTGGTCTCCATAGAGTTCCAAGCCGTTGAGGCTACATAGTGATACTCCAACTCAAAACAAGTGTCTGGCAACCCATTTCTGGTACCCTCTCACCCTGCAGCAGGAACTTTGCTTGCTTGTTGGCCTGAGAGAGAGAGAAAGAGAAAGAGAGACAGAGACAGAGAGGGGGGGAAAACAAGGCAGAAAAATATAGTTGGCAGAAAGCCCTGCACGTATGAAGCCCTAGATTTGATTCTAACACTGCTAGATAAACAAACAAAATCCAAGTCTTATCCACCTGCCTTCAGTTTGGGGGTGACGGACAAGTACACAGAGTATGTTTAGCGAGGTCTATCGGGAATGTACCTTCATTCTGATAACGGATTTGACAAAAATCTAACAGCTTCATGAAGAGACTGGGTTTTTGGATTCAGATGACTGGATAACAATATCCTCGGGATAAATCGTGAGCACGGCCCTCAGGATACCTCAGTTTCCCTGTCTGTAACAGGAATGTGAGTGCGGCGCCTCTTTGAGCTGTCGTGCAATTGACAGTGTCTGGTATCGTGTCAGCACCGCTTAAATATTGGTTAAACAAACTCAAACAGAGGCTCCCGGTGACGGCTCGTGCAGCACTTGGCTCTAACCTCTTTAACAGCTCCACAGCAAACTTGTCAGATCTTCATACGGCTCGCTTGTCAAACGCGTAGATGATTTGAGTGTCAGATGATGGAACCAGAATCCAAAGCAACCCTGAGACGCTAGCAGTGAAGTGCCGTGCACGAGGCGGAGCTAGAACCCCTTTTGTGCTTTTGCTGTGTCTGTGACAAAGTAGGTTGACAACAGATACGAAAGGAAAGTTGAGGTACACGCCATCAGTGGAGAACAAGGTAACGGGGCGCTAAAATGGGCGGACACGGCAGCCACAGCGGCAATGGACGATATAGGAGTAGTCCACTCACATTCTACTTTTTATGAGGTCCAGGATGCCGGTCAGTTACACCCACAGTGGGTGAGGCTTCCACGCTCCCCATGACCCTCCACAGTCAGACCCAGAAACTCATTTCCAAACTGGCTCTAGTCCGGTCAAGCTGACCGATCTAACCATCACATCTAGAAAGAATTTTAACAACAAAACAAACAATATCCAAACCTGTGCTGGCTCGCCAGGCCTTTCTATGGTTTTTTTTGTTTTGTTTTCTGATTTTTTTCAAGACAGGGTTTCTCTGTGTGTAGCCCAAGTCATCCTGGAACTCACACTGTAGACTAGGCTGGCCTCCAACTCAAGAGATCCACTTGCCTCTGCCTCCTGGTATTAAAGGTTTGCAACACCACCAACTTGGGTTTCTGTGGCTTTTTAAAGGGAGCTCTAGTTTACTCTTAAACTCCACGTGTGAAAAACTACGGCTAGCAATCAATGCACTATTCAACTTTAATGAGAGAACGGAGTGTCCAAATAAAGACACCACCAGGTGTTATCTCAGTCATCCACAAGCCTGAGGATCTGGCTTTAAACCCCAGCTGTCAGTCAACTAAGAACCACCCACATTCCAGAGTCAGTGCTCCTCCCCTACACACCCATATCCACCTTCACCCTGCCTTCAGTGACTCAGCCACAACAGCCCCACCTTCATTAAAGACCAATACCACACTTTCCACCTTCTCCCTAGCTGTGTTCCCCTCTGTGCACGCTCCATACCCCAATACAGCCTGCCATCATGACCTGGTCTTTAGCCGTCTCTATCCTGCGTAGAGGAAGCCATTTTGCACCCCTCCCGCTCCCCAATAAATCTCTTGGATGAGGTCTGTTGTGGGATGTGATTTTTTTTTCAGTATCTCTTGGCCCACATCTCAAAGATACTCTTTGGTTGCAAACCCTTTCACCAGCACTCTTGTGAAAAGCAGAGTGTGGTGACAGGTTTGTAATCACGGCACTGAGGATGTTACGCCCAGATCACGGAGTCCCCCCCAAAACCAAACCAACTAGGAGACCAAGTCCTGTATGTAAAAGCAAAGATCCTTTATTCTTACACAAGTTCATGAACTAAGACCCTCCATATGTCTAACATGGCAAGATCAGAGAACCCCCGAGCTCAGTTGGGGTTGGGTTTTTATATTAGCAAAGGTAGGGGTGAGGGATTTCTAAGGTTCAGGACCCCGACTGGCTGACATTTATCCAGGGATGTCCTGGTGAAAAGCGGTGGGTGTGTGCAGGCAGGTGATCCTGTCTACAATGATTGGAACGTGCGGAATTTCCTTTGGATGACCTGTTCCTGGGTGGTGCCTAGATAGTCTCAGTTTGTGATCTTTCTTGGAACCAGGTATTGCCTCAGGGTAAACTACAGAGACTCAGGCCTCTGTTGAGTCCCACAAGGAGACAGAGATGGGCAGATCCCTGGGACTACCTTACCAGCCAGCCTCTCTTTGTTTGCTAGCCAAGAAACTGTCTCAGAAAACCAGGAGGAGCGGACCTGAGGAAGGACACTCAAGGTTTGATGTCTGGTATCAACACACATGTGCACAAGCAAGCATGCATGAAGCTGGGCATAAAAGCACATGCCTTCAACCCCAGCATGGGTCTGTGAGTTTGAGGCCAGCCTGGCCAGTATAAGTTCCAGGACACCCAGGGTTACATAGTGAGATCTTGTCTCAAATAGCAAACATACCCACACATCACATCACACACACACACACACACACACACACACACACACACACACACACACACACACGCATGCACACGTTTATACAAAAAATATAAATGCACCCTGCATGAACATGGGAGTCAAGATGGCAACTGTGGCTTGCTCACCCCCTCAGGTTTCTAACTGGTAGCTCAACTGTTGCTATCTAGGCAGACAATGGCTGAGCGCACAGATACACAAGCAGATGTAAGGCAGGAAGGAGACATACTTTCCTGAGAGGGACAGAAAAGATCCTCAGGCAGGTCTCAGAGGACAGCCTCAAGACTGGAGAAGAAATATAACTGGAACTTTATCCAGGCTTCCGGGGGCTACTGGGCTGCTCTGCTGAAATAAACATCCCTCCCCTATCGCAATTGCTACAGGCCTTATCTGACCCATTTCCTGTAGGAAATCAAGCTACTTGCAGGTACTTTATCTGCTTTTCTCCCATAATAATCCCCAGCCCTGACAAAAGGAGATTTTGTCATCTCCGTGGGTCAGATAAGAAATTGAGGCAAAGAAGTACAGAGAATTGCCTGAGGTTACACAGGACTGGAATTACAACCTGGTATCTTATCTGAGCGCACACTTCGTGAGTTTTGGGAGGAGTATACTGGAATCACATTATAGCCTTTTTAAAAAAAAGTCTAGACTATTTACTTGAATCTCTAGGAGAAAGATTAATTGTATTAATTATACACCAAAGACATTGAGTAGACGCTTTAGATTCTACATGTTTATTCTAATCTTTTTCTAAAGACTTGGGAAGTTTGGATTTCATCATTAAGAAGATATGGGAAATTAACTCTTTTTTTTTTAATTAAGGCAAATATTTGTTTGCTAGACTCTTCAAGGAAAGTAATTATTCTGGAAAGCAGTACAGTTCAGACAGGCTCCTTCAGATCAGGGGAGTAAGAAGCTACCCAGACAGCAGGAGTCCAGATGGCCTAGGGACTCAATGGGTAAACAAAGGGTGGAGAAAGCATGTTTTTAACCAAAGCATTTGCATGCATACATAAATTATTATTATACAGATTTACATATTTTACCTAATTATTAAACAAATGCAAGTTCATTACTTAAAATCTTTTTTTTTTTTTTTTTGGTTTTCCAGACAGTGTTTCTCTGTAGCTTTGGTGCCTGTTCTGGAACTAGCCCTTGTAGACCAGGCTGGCCTCGAACTCACAGAGAACCGCCTGCCTCTGCCTCCCAAGTGCTGGGATCAAAGGCGTGCGCCACCACTGCCCTGCCATTACTTAAAATCTTGAAAATAAGCCGACTGTGGTGGCGCATGCCTTTAATCCCAGGATTTGGGAAGCAGAGGCAGGTAGATTTCTGAAGCCAGCCTGGTCTACAGAGTGGGTTCCAGGACAGCCAGGGCAACATAGAAAAAACCTGTCTCAAAATAAATAAATAAATACATACATACATACATACATAGAAAGTTCAGCTGGAGAGGTGGCTCAGGTCCTGGGTTAAGTTCCCAGCACCCACATGGTGGCTAATAAGTTCCAAAAGATCTGATGCCCTCTTCTGGTCTCTGTGGATACTGCATGCACATGGTGCAGACAAACATGCAGGCAAAACACATATTAAAAAAAATAAAAATAAACAAACCAAAAGTATCTACTATTCAACTACCAGGTAAGAAACCTCTATGCCTGGTCTGGTGTTGCAATTCTTGTAATCCCGGGGCTTGGGGAGCTGAGGCAGAAGGATTGCAAGTTTGAAGTCAGCTTGGGAAATAGTTAGAACCTGTCTTATAAGTTTTAAAATTAAAACCAGTTTTGTTTTAATGAGGGAAGATCAGAAACAGCCCATCTACCTGTTTATAAACTAGTAGGCCAGAAGCCACAAGCAGCTGAGTTCTGTAAGCATCTCCTGAAGTAAGTAGGAGAAATAATCACTCGTCGGTGGAAAACCACCTTATGTGTTCTTGGCCATCTGTCTCAGACAACCTAAGACCAAAATTCAATACAAAGGGCTGGAGAGATGGCTTAGAGGTTAAGAGCACTGGGTGCTCTTTCTGAGGTCCTGAGTTCAATTTCCACCAACCACATGGTGACTCACAGCCATCTATAATGAGATCTGGTGCCTTCTTCTGGCAGGCAGGGATACGTGTATATAAACAAATAAACAAATCTTTTTAAAAAAAGAAAAAGAAAAGGAAGGAAGGAAAAAAGAAAGAAAGGAAGGAAGGAAGAAAGTAAGTAAATTCCTAAGCCAAGCGGTGTTACACCTTTGATCCTCAGGAGGCAAAGGCAGGTAGATTTCTGAGTTTGGGAGCAGTTTGGTTTACAGAGCAAGTTCCAGAACAGCCAGGACTGTACAGAGAGATTCTGTCTCTAAATAAATTAATAAATAAAATAACTTTTTTAAAAAGGAAGAAGAAATAAATTTCTTCATCTGATTCAGTTGGTTTGAGAATCTTTTACCATGATTCTAGAAACATCTAATTTACATAGGTCAACCAATATCACAGAGCAAAATAGATTACCTCTCTATTTATACGCACACCAGTCACAGATACTAAATGTCAAGGTTTCAAGATATATTTTGAAGAATGTGTTCCTCCTTTCAGATAAGACATGTAAGAGAGAGCCAGAACCAAATACCCTAACCATCAAGGAAGGCTGAGGTTGACACTTTGTCAACAGCGAGTGATGCTAGTTCAAGAGCCCCAAATTCTAGCCCATCATCCCTCCCTCCAGTACCTTTTTGTTTTCGGCCACTCCATCCTCGCAGTCCAGCACCGCACAGTCTACTTTCAGGGATGGAATCTTCTTAATTTTCTTCTCGTCATTCCCAGGCACATACAGCACTGCCCTTCGAGGGATATATTTGTGACTGGACAAGGAGCTATACCCAGGCCTGCAGATACTGGCCACGGTGGATGCCTTCCTGAAAGAGAAGTTTCTAGGCTTAGTTCAAAATGGAATTCTGCACTTTATACGGGTGCTGGAGAGAAGGCTCGGCGGCTAAGAGCACTGGCCGCTCTTCCAGAGATCCCAGGTTTAATTCCCAGCACCTACATAGCAGCGCACAGCTGCCTGTAAGACCAGTTCCAGGGGATCTGACATCAATGCACATAAAATAAAACTAAGTTTTAAAAAATAAATAAATTTGTGAATGAACTCTTCACTTATCCATTTATTCATTTTGGCTTTTTAAAAATATTTAAAATTTAAAATTATGTGTATATTGTGGTAGAAGGGGGTAACATGTATGCATATAAGTAATACGGGTACCTGAGGAGGCCAAAAGAGGTCTCTGGGGTCCCCTGAAGCTGAAAGAGGCTGTGAGCCACCAGAGTTGATGCTAGGAACTGAATTCAGGCCTCTGCAGGAGCTGTATGCACCATTTCTCCTTCCCTATTTTGGCTTTTTTGTTTGTTTTCAAGACAAAGTCCCACTATGTAGCTCTGGCTATCCTAAAACTCACTACATAGCTCAGGCTGGCTTTGAACTCACAAAGATTCACCAGCCTCTGCCTCCGAAGCGAGCGCAGGGATTAAAGGTGTATGCCAACGCCCCCACCTAATTTTTTGGCTTTTTGAGGTGGGTCTTGTTAAACAGCCTTGGCTCATCACTGTGGTGCCCAGGCTGACCTCAAACTCAGGGCAAATCCTGGGGAATCTGAGTCATATACTTACTGTATGTTTAGATTCACATACTCGGTTTTTAATATTAAGAATAAGAAACCATACAAAGAAACAGGAAAATAAGGCCCTGTGTGAAGAAAAAGCAAGCCAGTAGAAGCCAGTCCTGAAAAATTCCTGATGGCAGTAGCATTAGGTACAACTATCATGCTCTGAGGTTTTTGCTGTTGTTTTGTTTTTTCTTGGCAAGCCCTTGTTCTAGAACAAGGGATCAAAACACAGACCCTAATATTAGGAGAACATGGGCCTGTTATGGTCTACCCTGAGTCCATCAGGCAGTGTGCAGATCGTTACAAACCTATACACAGCTAAGACATGACTGAGAAGCCCACTTGAGGCCTTCAGTGGATTCCAGAATTCCAGGGCTCAGCACAGCGGTCATGCCTAGAACCCCATATTCAAGAGACTGAAACAGGGTTACAGATGCAGTTCAGTGTTTACCTTAGACTGATTCCCAACAATGCATGAATAAGACATGGTAGTTTACCCCTACAATCCTACCACCTAGGAGGTGATATCATCTTGAACTGATCACATATGGCTACGTAAGAGGCCAGTCAGGCTTAGAGATAGAAGGAAGGGTGGGGGAGAGGCGGAGAGAAGAGGAAGCAAATGGCAACCAAGACAGGGAGGTCTTGAGTTTGAATCCAGCCTAGGACACACACACACACACACACACACACACACACAAAACAAAACAAAACAAAACAAAACAAAACAAAAAAAACACCTCAAAACAGAAACAACAAACTGGGTTCTAGAGTTCCAAAATATTTAAACCTGCAAGACTCTGCTATGATGCCTCCCCATAATACTAGCACTTGAGTGGCAAAGACAGAAGCATCCCTAGAACTTGCTAGCCAGCTAATCTAGTCAAATCTGTGAGCTTCAAGTTCAGTAAGAGACCACCTCTCAAAAAATAAAGCAGAGAGCACCCAAGAAGGCCCTGACCTCCACGCCCCACCACACATAAACAAGGTTCACCTCTTATTCTCAGAGTTAAGGTAGCGATTTAAGGTAGCTCTGCGATTTAAGGTAGCTCTGTGATTTAAGGTAGCACTGTGCTTTTCAACACAACTGTGGGGGAAGGAGGCAAAGAAAGGCAAGGAAAGTCAGAAGCTGTTGGTCCAGGGTCCAAACTTGTGACCAAAAGATGGATAAATCCTGAAGGCTATACTAGCAATATATCATATATTTCCAACTTATTAAGAGAGTGGATTTTAATTGTTCTCATCAAATATGCATTAGCTATGAGAGGTAATGGATGTGCCGATTATTTAAGGAGTAATTGCATAATGCCTATCTACATCAGAACATTATGGTGTACACTTTCAATCTACAGCATCATCAATTTTGCTTCAATAAAGATGAAAAAATATTTATCAAGATATCTAATGTTAAATGAAGAAACATCTTAATTATAATTTATTATTTATTTATTATCTCTGTGTGTGTGAGTGTGGGTGGGCACAGGCATAGAAGGAAAACTTTCTGGAGGCGTTTTTCTCCTTCTACCTTTATGTAGTTCTGGAGATCAAACTCAGGCCATAGGGCTCACCCAGCAAACCCTTTACCCCCTGAGCCATCTCTCTGGCCCCCTGGGCTGGTGTTTTTAAATGGAAGATAAAAAACATTATAAATGCATCGTATCTTAACTTAGTAAAATATCCAATGAGAAATACCTAGAAGGAAGTTCCATGAAATCTGATTAGGGATGGCTCTGAACTGTAGAGGCAACGGGGCTATTACTTTCTGCCTCCGCGGGTTTCCCTTATCGTAAACATTCGTCAGAAAGGACGCCACACTCTTTTCTCATTCCTTTTGTAACTGGCTGAGGACAAACTAACAAAAGCATTCCAAGAGTTCAGAACAGCAGTAAAACGTAGTAGAAAACATAAAGCCAAATGATTTGAAATTCTATTTATCCTAATGTCCTGACTGACAGAGGCTAAAGGAAAACCAAACATCAGGTTGCGTACAGCAAGTACAGAAGGGACCTCCTGCTGCATCCTTGTCTAGGTCCTGAAGACACTGCACTCAGCCCTATGGTGGCCCTTACCAGGTACCTGGTCTAGGTCGCTGCGGCATGGAAAGGCCCCAGGCTACAGTACACTAAGCCTTGTGGGTGGAGAGGTGTCCCCAAAGCTACAGCAGGTCCAGAGAGGGCTGTCCACTAGAATGGCCTGTGAAACTGGACCAGGAAGGCTCAAGGCTGGAATACAATGGGGACAGGGAGGGGGAGGGGGAACGGGCAGACATGTTTGAAATAAAAAAATGCAGAAAGATCTGAGTTTCAGGTTCTATTGTGGACTCTACGGTCTCTAGGGGCCTCAGAACACAGCAGTCTTGGTTCCACAGAGGACAGAGGTTCCTGCAAGTCTCCCCTTTCTTCCTCCCCCATCCCTGGCTACTCCCAAATCTGTCCTGTGTTTGAGCTGTGTTCAGCGTGAGTTGACCACAACTGCAATAGGTGACAAGATCAAACTTCCTTTATCTTCCACGCTTGGAGTTATGGCCTCTTCACAGTCAACATGTAAATGTATTCAAGCAATATGCAAAGCATGAGTTGAAAATAATGTGGGAGCCTTCTGGTGCGTTCTCTCCACTGAGCGACCCTTTTTGGAGGTGACATATCAAAGGGAGGCCCCTCCAGGCCTGACTCACCCTCTGCTCCCCTCCCTCCCCTTACCTAGTTACCTAGTTCTGTATCTAGGCCCCAGGGGTAGGGGCTCTCAACCTAAGAATCAACAAAGCCACTATGGATGGGAGCTTTTACAGACTTATCAGATTCAGTCAGGGATGTCCGTGCACACCTGTAGCCCAACCATGGTCCACGCTCAGCCAACCTGGATGGGCCACACAAAGACCCTGTCTTAATAACAACATAACAAAAATCATCAACTCAGGGGCTGAGTGTGATGAAGCACACATTTAATCCCAGCACACAGGAGAAAGGTAGATTTCAGTGAGTCCCAAAGCAACCCGGTCTACATGGAGAGTTCCAGACCAGCCAGAGCTACAAGTGAGGCTCTGTCTCCAAAAACAAAACAAAACGAAAGGGTTGTGATGACAAGAGGCAATCCCAGCACTCGGAAGGCAGAGGCAGGCGGATCTCTGATTTCAAAGCCAGCCTGGCCTACAGAGTTAGGATAGCCAGAGCTGTTATATAGAAAAACACTGTCTTTAAAAAATTAAAAACAAAAACCAACAAACCTGTCCAAATAAATCTCCTTTGGAGGAACTCCCAACTCTACTTCATACTGGCTTATTCTGGAATTCCTTTGGAGGCAAAGTCAAGCATCTGCCTTCACCCTGGAGTTCCCAGAGTTACAAACAGGTAAGTGGAGTTCCGGGCTGTCTCCTGCACAGACGATGACATCATCGGTACAGGGTGAGACGGGCTTCCGGCTTTTCCTGAGGTCCCTTCTCGGTGTGCCTGCAGGCTAGGACTAGCACTTCCCACTGTGTGGAAGCTGCCCAGATATAAGGGCTTCTGTTTAACAAATTGAGCCACAGATGAAGGGAAGGCACATGCCTATAATCCCAGCTCCTAGAAGGAAAAAGGAAGAACATTGCCACTCAGTGCTGGCCTATGCTACATAGTAAGTTTCAGGCAAATCAGAGTCATATAACAAAGCACTGTCTCAAAATAATAATTAAAAAAAATAGGGTGGAGGGAGCATGGGGAGACAGCTCAGCCTATAGAGTGCGTATCTCACAGTCACAAGAAGCTGAGTTCAGCCTCCAGAGCGCATGTCAAAATGCCATGCATGGGGGTGCACCCTTGCTACCCCAGTGCTAGGGAAGCAGGGACCAAAGAGTTCCTGGGAATCACTGTCCATCCAGCGTAGCCTACTTGATGCGCTCCAAGTCTGGACCCGTTTCCAAGGAGACCGACGGCATTCCTGAGAACAGCATCCAAGGTTGTCTTCTAGCTTCCGTGTTTGTGCAACACACACGCACATGCATTCACACACATACTACACATAAAAACCAAGGGAGGGCATGGACCCCGGGGGGCAGAACATTTGCCTAGTGTATTCAAGGCTCCAGTCCCATTCCTAGCACTGAAGAGAAACAAAAAAAGCTGAGTTCTCGTCTTGTCCGGCCATAGACGAAGGTACTGAAGGATCTGTGTGTTAAGTGATGGTAAGAGCCCATCAGTCGGTGCGTCTTTCCTACCCTCCAAGTGACAGCAAAGCTCACCTATTAATTTCCGCTTGGCTTAAGCTATTAATAGCCAGGTATCTACGCCAGCATCTATAATTGAGGCCTCGCTTATGTTCTCACTCCGCTAAGTTCTCAAGTGCCCACCAGAGATTCCATGCCTCCTTTGAAAAGCTGTTTTGGTTACTATGGCAACAGTGCACAGACCAGGGGGAGTGTTCCAAGGATGGAAGAGCCACACGACAGCTATCTGTCCTCCTACGGGCAGACAAGGCCCTTCTCAAGATGTGTATATAAGCTGCAGATCAACGTGTGACTGGTTCAGAAAAGCTGAGAAAATATTTCTAATATAAACCCCTCCCCGGGAACAAAAGAGTACCTCTCTAAGCTCCATTAGAGCCAAAATGAAGCAAGTCTTGTGTCCAAAGCAGACATACAGGGTGGCAGTGGGAGACCCACATGGGGTTCCCTTCTAATGCATGGCCCACGGGCCCTGCCTGGAGGCCTCTCTGGCAAGGCATGTGCCAAGCAGGAGCTGGAGGGCTGTGTTTCCCTGCTGCTCTACTCTGGTCTGTCAGGGAAGCCCCTAGGGAAGTAGGGTGAAGAGAAGGCGCAACAACCAGTAGCAGCACACTTTACGTGATGCGTGGTCTCACTATGTAATCCCGGCCGGCCTCAGATTACAGGCACGAGCTCTCAAACCTGGCTTTAGTAACTACGGCGTGGCATCTGAAGCACCACTTCCTTGGACGACAAGGACACAAAGGGGCAAAGCTAGTCCCTGTGAGGGACCCTGATACAAGGAGTCCCTGCTTACACAAAAGGAGAGAGGCGAGAAATACTATGCCAAGAGTTAAATGTGCCCTTTATAGGCACGGAGGAAGCTAGAAGAGAAAAGGAGGACATGGTCCTGATCTAGGAGGCCGCTAGAGAAGTGAGATTCACAGGCAGAGGTGGGCAGCCCAGGCCTTTGAGCCCTGCATTTTAGACGGTTAGGCAGGAGGATCACCAGGTCAAGGTCAGCCTGGGCTATGTATTAAAGCCATCTCAACACACACACACACAGAGACACACACCCCCCCACACACTTACATGCATCCACACCTACACAGACCATCTACACACACCACACACTAAAGCAAACCAAAGTCCAGAAAGCGGAAAGGCGGGGGAGGGGGAAGAAAGGTGTGAACTGTTCATTAAAGGGCGTTGCGTCTCTGAGGAAAAACTAAAGTTCAGGAGATGGAGGATGGACAACGGCCATAGCCGCACATTTGAAATACTCTTAAACCACCGTACGACTAAAAACGGATAGGATGGTTTGTTAATGCTCTGTATATTTTACCATAAAAACAAGAAAATTAAAGAGCTGGAGGGCTGGGGCTACATAGCTCAGTAGTAGAGTGTTGGTCTAACATGGGTGAGGTCCTGGGTACAATCTCACTTATTGCCTAATAACAACAATATTAACAGTAGAGACGAGCGTGGGGCAAGACCCTGTTGTCTGTCCTAGCTAGCTACACACAAGAGCCTGAGGCAGGAGCCCAGGAACTGAAGTCCTGCCTAGACAACGTAACATCTCAAAAAGAACAGTACCAAATCTGTTTGGCTTGCTTGATGCATCCACGCCCCTTGCCAACACACGCACAGGGCTATTCAAATTCAGTATCAAGCACGAAGATAATAAACACAGCCTGTCATAGGCCAGCCCTCCTTAAGGAAGGGCTATGGGCTGCACCATCATGGGGACCTTTCAGAGTACCTCATGGTCTCCCAGGGAGTCCGTCAGGTGTGGCCACCAAGCTCTAGGTGTCCAGGTGAGAGCATGGATTGGAAAAAGCGGCAAGCAGGAGGAACAGGGAAAGCCCCACACAACTGCACTGATCTTGAGTGGATCCCATGGAGACCAGGCTAAAGCATTGATCGTTTCCAGAGTGGCTCAACATCGGGGAGCTTGGTAGCGCCTCTGAGGGCAAAGAGGGTCACACTAGAGATATGATGGGCATCCTGGCTTAGAGACATCCTCCAGGTAAGGCTAGGCAGAGAAGAGGAAGCCCTCTGCCCAGGGGTGGAGCCAGTCCTCCATGTTACTGGGCTGGGAGAGAGCTGCCAGGCCATGGCAGACTGCAGCCTCTGACCAGCAGGGACTCCCAGCCAGAAAGGACAACTCAGGTTGGTCTCAAACTCAGTAGGCAGCCAAGGGTGACCTTAAACTTCTAATCCTCCTGCCTCTGCCTTCCAAGCACTTGGACCACGCTGTGTGCCGCCATGCCCTGTTTATATACAGTGCTTGAGATGGAACCCGGGTCTTCAGGAGTACCGAGCAAACACTCCGTCAACTAAGCTACGGCAGCCCAGACTGATCCTATCAGTTTTACAGAGTTCAAAGGCTGCTATATGTGTCAAATTAATGCCTCCCCGTGACTGGTTTCTTTGATAGAGAGAAATAATGAAGGCAGAATTCTTTTTCACTCCAGAAAGGGGGGAAAATGATCCTGCAATATTGAGAAAATGGTTCTTCCACTTAAAAAATAATAATAATTACAATAACTGTCGTGAAGCTGATCTTGGTTAGTGAAATCTCTGGTTCCTTTTGGATTCCTCAAAAATTCCTTTCAAGTGTCAATCTCAATGAAAAAGAGGCCAAAAAGCTACATAGTTTTGAATTTTGATCTCTTCGCTGGCCACAGTCCCTAGAGAATTCTGGCCTGTAGATTTTTGGGAGGGTATAATACTGTGCACTCACTCCCTCTGCCTCCCTCTCTCTCCCTCTGCCTCCCCCTCTCTCTCTGAACAACTTTTTAGAAAGAATAGAGCCTGAGTCTAGTTGCCAGACCCACACCACACACACACAGAAGCCGCGAATACAAGCTGAGATCTCAAATCACGCGATACGGCTTTGATTGTGTGGGACACACAATAAGATTAAGGCTGTTTCTTCCTTCATAATTATTCAGAGCTATGTGTGATGAAAATTAAAATGAAACATATGGTTGTGAATAAGAGGTATCTTTATAATATAAAGAGACTTTGTTTTGTCTTCAGTGTTTAGTAGACTACAGGAACTCACTCTCTCCATCTCTGTCTAAGGCAAGGTCTCCTGGAACCTGCTCTAATTTTAAGAACAGTTAAGGGTGTGTGTGTGCATGTGTGTGTGTGTGTCCATTCAGAATGTGATAATGGAGTCTGTAATGTTATCCTGCATCTTGTCTAATACTGATCCTATCTTCCTTTGGAGTGGCTAATGAAAGGCTAAGAGGTAGTTACCTAAGAAGTACTGTGGGTGACAAGGCTAGACCCTGGAGGTTGGGAAGCCTTTGCTGATTTTCTCTTTTCCTTTCAGACAGAGTCTCCTGTAGCACAGGGTGGCCTCAAACTCTTTAGCTGAGGATGACCTTGAACTCCTGGTCCTCCGTGCCACCACCTCAGTGCTGAGATTATAGGCACGGGCTATCATTCCAGGTTTATGTGACAGTCCTTTCTGCTTATGAGGCAAGCATTCCGGCTGAGCCACATGCCCTGGCCTTGCTGCTCATTCTCACGGTACCACAGTCCCCTCTCCCAGCATTGTAGAAACTGAAGCAGAGCACAGAGGAGACCGTGAGCTACAAAGGAAGAAGCATGGAATACCTACTTAGGACCACACTGCTTCCAGCTCCTGCCTGCCTGATAAAGTTCACAAGTATTTCAGTGTCTCCCCTTCCTGTTTTTCCATCAAGGCCTCCTCTTTCCTGTTTCTTTGGTGTCTTTCATCTCTCTTGCCGACTTCATAATCTCAACCAGCAACTGGATCATCAAGATGGAGGTGTTTCAATGACCAATTGTCTCTCCAAATTAGTCTCACTCTGGCCCCAGGTCCCGGTGAGTTCAGCTCCTTTTAAGTCCGGCACGAATGGATCTATAACCCAATCCCTCAGCCATGAGGAACCCTGCAGAATGCCAAAACCATCATGGGCAACCGTTCCCAGGTATTTCCATTAGATCTCTGGAAGCTACAAGTCTCAGCTGCCAAAGGATCCCCTACTAGGGCATGGACACAATTTGCAAATCAAGCAAGGAGTTGGGCACTATTGTACAAGCCTGTACTCCCACCACCAAGGAAGCGCAAAGCCAGTCTGAGCTCCATAGGGCAGTATGGGCTACCTAAGTCCTTGTCTCCAGCAGTCAAACAAACATGCAATTGAGCAACCTTTTATATGTGTCTTCCCTGACATCTGACATTTTAAAGAAAAACAGAGCCAAGACATACAACCTACCATAGCTTAGGCAGATTCCTAGCAAAACCAACAGACTTCAATGACAGCCCAAGGGGCCAGGAGAGTGGAGATAATATTCAATTATAAAATACCAATATTTGCACAGTAGTTCCCACTAATTAAGAAAGAAAGATAGACACTGTTTGTTCTAAACACCACCGGGTCCGGAACAAACCTGAGAGCTCACCACAGAGCAACACCAAGCAAGCCCTTGAGACAGAACGGCTTCGCAAAGCGGGTCGTCAGGACAGCTGAGAGCCTGCGTTTTTTTGTCACGCGGCTCTTAATCCTCGTTATGGCACCGACATTTTAATCATTTGTTCTGAGCGTCTTCCTCAAACAATTAGCACTAATGAATGACCAGAATACCTTGGATCATATATGTCTAATTGCAGTCGAGAGCCCTTCTTGTCTGCATTTCAATTTACCTCGGGGATAATGTTTGTTAATTGTGTTTCTTTATGTGGCAAGGAAGAGAAAGGCTTCTCAGGCGAAAAGGAACCGAGTGTTCCCTCTCTTCCTTTGTTCCCACAAGAAGCTAAAGTCACTTCAAGAGGCACTTAATCCCATCATCCGCGGTTACAATTGCCTTGCAGCATCAATCAAAAGGAATCTCAAGTAAAATGATGCAGCTATATTGTGTAATTAAAAGCAATTCAGGTAGTTATTACTGGGGCCCTTTACAGGTCCAAATACTTAAAATGGCCCTGCAGGGATCTGAAACACCCAAGTGTTTTAAATTTGGTCAGCAACATTCTCTCCCTAGACAGGGAAAAATATGCAAGGGAAAAAAAAGGGGGGGGGATCAAAATCAAAACAAAAAGCCCACTAACTATATCTTCTTATCTTCTATTGTGAACTGTAAAGAAAAAGAGGGAAGAAAAGAATCAAAGACAAAATACCCACAACTCCCAACTACGAAATAAAACAAACTGGTCAGGAAGGAATGAAACAAAGAAATGTGATGTTTTCCAAATCAAACAGCCGTCTGCACCCAACTTCAGTACTCAGGAAGAAAACATGAACGATGCAAGCTGAGTCTCCTCAACGGGAGCATACCACACAGGCTTGATAGGTGAAAGTAGAAACGTCCTCAAAATTCAAGTTTATTAAAAAGAGAGAGCAAATTTCTGGTGTATCCATGCCTACTTACAAAAAGCAAGAGGGTGACAAACTTTTTGTTTTTTTCTTTTTTTTTTTTTAACTTAGCATAGATTTCTAAACAGATTCAGGTGATTTCCAAAAATAAACCTAAGCATTTAGATTTCTTATTTGGTTCATAACCAATGAGAGCCACCCTATTGACAGAGGTGGAAAACGGGCGTAATTCTCTGGCTTTAATGCAGATGCAGCTCAACAGATGTGAGGCAAGCTGTTGAAATAACCGTGGCTGTGCTGCAACAGTTTCCTCTTCTATATTTCAAAACTGGGAAAAAGAATGTCAGAGAAAATGCTAAGCAAGTACCTTTTGGGGCTGTTGAACAAGGCAGACACGGTCCAGAAAGACACAAGGACGATCTTGGCAGAAGGCATTCTGGGAGCAGAGGACAGCCTGAAGGCTGCACTCCACTTCGCCAGGACACAGCCCTGTGCCTCACAGGGGAACCAATGAATGCAGCATCCTTAGGTACAATTAGCAGATACTGTAATCACGGCCTGAAAACTCCTATGTGGAAACACGTGAGGGTCAGCGGCAAGTGCACATGGAAGAATTTAAACACAGGATCACCCTCATTTTCCAAATAAATTTTCCAGCAATGTAAGCCAGTGCAAATGCTGCTAACGAGTGTGAAGGCACCCGCCCCACAGAAGCTTAGCCTTTGGACCTCTTTAATCCCAGCCCTATCCAGGCAGAAGCAGAGGCTCTCTGAGTTCCACATCAGCATGGTTGGTCTACACAGTGAGTTCCAGGCCAGGCAGGACTGGAGTAAGGGCCTTGTCTTGAAAGGAAAAAGAAAGCTCAGCCATACACAAATAACGTAAAATGATAGAACAGACTGATTGTGCTTCTATTTTTCATCTCCTTGCCATGCTTTCTCTGAGAACATGACAAACCATATTGCTAGGGATGCTGCTGGTCCTCCTGGTTTTGTGCTGCGCGTTAAGCATGTCCCATGGACTTAAGCCTACTAGTTAGTCTGCGATGAGGCAGCCCTCAGGTTTCCTCTGGAATCAGGACAACTGGTTGCTGAGTTTAGATGGCCCTTATTCTCTGGCAGGCTGGGGAGTGACACCCTCCCAGGAATGGGGACGAGACAGTGGGTGAGGGAAGAGCTGGTGGTCCCTCTGCCTCTCTCCGACCACACTTGCAGGGTAAATCACCTCATGCATGGACAGCGGTAAGTGCATCTTTGCTACTACAGTGGTCCCAACTATAGGAACTGCTTCATTGTCTACATCCCCCCACACACACACACACCGGTTGCACGCACTGGGGAGGAATCCCAGGAACAGGCCACAGTGACTTTTACCACCATGTCCACTGACGGGTGCCTTATCAGTATCACACACACACACACACACACACACACACTCACACACACACACACACGTCTTTCCTTTGTCACTCTGGCTCTCTGTACCACCCTCTGTCCCTGATGCTCTCGGAGAACCCCTCAGGGAAGTGCCCACTACAGGCAGCCAGTAGCAGTCCCGCGACCGACTGGGGCCCTTCAATTCCTGCCATCGATCCAGCCGCGCATGCTGCTTAAACACTGCCGGATCAAGCGGGAGAGCAGGATGTGGAAATTCAGCTCTAATTCCTGTGATTACAATCTGTCCCAAGCAGACAACACCTCCAGGGATAGTCTACAGATTAAATAAATAAATAAATCTCAGTTTGAAAGTTGCAGAATCTATATACGCGCACCTTCCAGACACGGATTACTAACGAGCCTTTCACAGAATCTGTGTGGACCAGTGAACCAAGGCAAGGCCAGCACGCAGAACGCACAGGTCAGAGGGGAAAGGACCAAACAGTATCCAGGCATCAGCAAAGAAGTCTTACACCAGAGGCTCTGAGGGGATTTTCTGGCTAGAGACCTCTCCACACCTAAACCAATGAATCAGTGGGGCTTGCAGAACCTATCCCGTCTCAGCTTGTACAGGGGAGAGTTGAGCAGGAGAACTGGGTTTGGTTTGTTTGATTTGATTTGATATTTTTTGGCAGAGTCTCTTAGATGATGACCTTGAACTTTGGATCCACCTACCTCCTTCCTTTCTTCACCAACTATGAAAAATGGAATGAACGCTTCTGAATCAGATGGCGTCTACAGGGATCACCATAGGCATGTGGGCAGAATGGTAGCCTTCCCGAAATGACCAAAGCTTAGAATGAGATTTCAGTTCTGTCCTGTCAGGGGCCTCTTCAGGGAGTGCAGGTATCCTTCAGGCCGTAGCTTCTAGGAGTATACCGGCAAGCGTGCTCCTTAGACAGCAGGCAAGGTATGCAATACAAACATGACTCCATGTTGTCTTTTCTTCCCCGTATTCCTGCTTTTTATTTTTATTTACTTTGTCTTGCTTTTTTTTGAGATAGGATTTCTCTGTGTAGCCCTGGCTACCCTGGAATACACTCTATAGACCAGGCTGGCTTCAAACTCAGGAGATCCACCTGCCTCTGCCTCTTGAGTACTGGGATTAAAGGAGTGCACCACCACCACCCAGCCAGACTCTTTTTTTTAAGAACTTTATTTTATGTGCATTGGTGTAAAGGTGTCAGAAACTGGGGATACAGACAGTTGTGAGCTGCCATGTGGGTGCTGGGAATTGAACTCAGGTCCTCAGGAAGAGCAGCCAGTGCTCTTGACCACCGAGCCATCTCTCCAGTCCCCTCTTTTTTTTTTCAAATACCATTTGCTGATAACTTTTTCACCCCTTATTTACTGAGTATTCAAGTGTTGAAAATAGAAGTAACCCTATATTGTAAGAATTTATGTTGATGTTCTGATACAGGGTTTGCTCAGCATCATGCTTGAGGCCCCCGGTTCTGTTTGCAGCACCCCCAAGAAAACACAGGTTTTAAGGTAGACATGACGGTGCATTCCTATACTTCAGCACACTGTCCAAAAGAGACGAACCAAAAAATGCCATAAATTCTGAGAATAATGTCTCTCTGTGCAGGGTGACGGTGGCACACGCCTTTAGTCACAGAGGAGGCAGGAGGGTCTCTGAGTTCAAGGTCAGCCTGGTCTACAGAGTGAGTTCCAGGACAGCCAGGACTACACAGAGAAACCCTGTCTCAAAAACAACAAACAAAAAAATCAAATCTATCTTCCTCAAAGTTCAAAAAAATTTAAATTGTATTCATGGGTCAGGCATGTGGTGTGTATCTTTTATCCTAGCACTCAGAAGGCAGAGAGATGGCCCAGGGAAGAGCACATCCTGAAGATCTGAGTTCAATTCCCAGCACCCATATCAGGTAACCCCAGCTCCAGGGGGATCTCACACTTCTGATCTCTGTGGGCACCTGTATCATATGCACATACCCTCCACATATACATAATTAAAATAATAAATAAAATCATAAAAATAAAATTGCCTTCAAGGTTTACATCCTGTTCTAGATCAGCCAGGGTGACATAGTAAGTTCCCATCTCAAACAAACAAACAATGTCTGTGTATTTCTCTCTCTCTGTGTGTGTGTGTGTGTGTGTGTGTGTGTGTGGCTCTCTCTCTGCACATCTGTGTATGTGTATCTGTCTCTGTCTCTCTGTGTGTCTATATGTGTGACTCTGCCTCCTACTCTCTGTCTCTCTGTGTGTATGTTAGTGTGTGTCTGTGTCTCTGCCTCTCTGTCTCTCTGTGTCTCCCTCTATGTCTCTGCATGTGTGTGTGTCTCTCTGTGTCTCTCACTGAGTCTCTCTGTGTGTATCTCTCTGTCTCTCTGTGTTTCTCCCTCATTCTTTATATGTCTCTGTGTGGTCTCTTTGTGTATGTGTCTCTCTCTGTCTCTCTGTCTCTCCTTTCTCTCTCTCTCTCTCTCTCTCTCTCTCTCTCTCTCTCTCTGTGTGTGTGTGTGTGTGTGTGTGTGTGTGTGTAGATCAAAGGACAATGTTTAGAAGTTGGTTTTCTCCTCCTGACATGTTAAATCCCAGGTTTAGAACTCACATCTAACAGGCTTGGCATCAGGCTCCTTTCCCACTGAGCCACCAAACCAGCCCACTTTTCTGGACTTTGTGGCAAATTCTGCACTCAAGGCTGGATAATCACAGTGCTTAGAGAATGCCTCGCACAAGGCCATGACCGACAGCTTGGTGCCCAGTCTCTCTCTCTCTCTCTCTCTCTCTCTCTCTCTCTCTCTCTCATCACATCAATTCACTGAGCCAGCAGCTTCAGTCTTTCACAGATTGAAACTGAGCAACTCCGAAGTCAACGTCTAATGTCTACTCTAAGCTTTTGGTTTTGGCTGTTCTTGTTCTGTGCATACATACAGTACAGAATCTGTTGAGTCTGGATGGCGGCTCTGCAGAGTTTCCTTACACTGACAAGTTTATCAGCATTAAGGTTTGTTGACTGACTGAATGACAGCACCTCTTGTGAATTATGAGGACAAATCAGGCATTCCCCCAAGAGAAATGTCACTTTTCAACAGCATGGAAACCTTTAACATTCTCCCTGAAACGTGTCACAACCACAACCTGCACAACTGAAGACAAATGAACACAAAATGCACACACAAACACACACACCGAAACATGTTTTGATCAACACAACAAAGGTGCAAGGAAACTATCCGAGGAATAACTAGTCAATCTACACGATTGATTTGTTCTTCTGAGGAGCCATTCATTTACTCCATCCCTGGCGGAGCTGTTTCCATGAATCATGAAGGTTTAGCTACTACGATAAAGGGGGATATTTCAATCAGGGAATACCCTTGACGGTTTAATTAAAGAATTTCTGCATCTCACTCACACAGCACTGCGCCTTAAATACTGCACAACATTTATTTAAAATGTCCCAAAGGCAATTAAGCCCTTAATTAACAATAAAAATTTCTTCCTTAACTTCATTCTCAATTACCATAAAGCTCATTTTTCATTGCCTGAAACTCACAGCGTACAGTACTCAACGGATTCCACATGCATATAAATCCACAGAAGCCACACACACACAAACCCACTTTAAAAAGCATCCACACACACAGAAACCCTTTCAAACAGTCAGACTTAGCTGGGCTGCAGCTTGTCATCTTCGACTTAGAGCCTGACCACATCTAAGCAGTGATGTTCGCTCTGGTTAGGGAGAACCAAGGACTTGAACTCCATTCTTAACTCTAAGGGATTAGGTTTTTTGAGCTCAGGGAGCTCCTTGCCCATGGAGCCCCTCAAAGTCTGCCCTATAGAAGAAGAAAGACCCTTGAACCTTGTACTAAGAGAAGGTTAGGGAAAGGGAAAGAATGGGCCAAAACAAAGTTCTGGAATCCAGTCAGCCTGCGGGTGGTTGAGGTTCAGATGCAGCTTATGAGTTGGACATGTTCATGGGCCAGTGCTGAAGTTCAGGGCACAGCCCCGGCTTGGCTGTCAGGGGGTCCTGGTTCCCATCTCCAGTTCACACACACAAATAACAGAACTTATCAAGACGACAGCACCCCCCCCCACACACACACACACAAAGCCTTGACCCTGTATGAGGGTCTGGAACACAAGGTTAGCAGGACCAAGCACCTCGCCACACCTGAAAAACCAACGCACAGGCAATAGGACTTGTAATCGCCACCGGACCCCTCCCTCCTCTCCAGACCTGAAGTGCTGGGGCTTTCTCTGGGAGCTTTTATCAACCCTAAATTGGTATCTGTGCATATTCATCTACATCTAAAGAGAAAGGAATTTCAAAAGGGCCTTGACTTTCATTTTAATATTTGACTTTTTTTGTTTGGTATTTGATTGACTCAACTGTGAGAACCCAGGAAAACACCTTGAACATCAAACGGTTAACACGGGGTCAAACAACCTTCCCGGAGCCTAGGATCCACGGTGGGACTTAAGGGCTTACGGGGTGGGGGAGGGAGCTTCAGGGTCCCAGAGGGGACTTCTCAGAGGCGGCGGCTGTGAATTCCGCCTTGGGGGTGGGGTGGGTGAAGAACAAATTCGTGTGGGAGCGGCTGCCGCGGGGTGAGGAACCCAGGTGGGGCCCATCACTTTCATCTCAATTAGCACCTCAAGTCCTTTCTCTGCAAATGTTGTTCACACCTCTGAGACCTCTGTTTATTTCCTGCACGTGGGGAATTCCCAGGTATAAACACTAGTTGTTTAGCAAAACAGTGCCGCCCAGGGCCCCCACATTTTCTTCCAGCAAACCCCTTCCCTAGTTATCTCCTGATAAGATCTGTTTACGCTTTTCAAACTATCTTGGCAATGAATGAAACCTAAGGAATTATCCTATTCCAAATGACAGTCTTCGTTTCAAAAGACCCTTTTAAGACAACAAATACGTTGAATAGCCAATTAAATTACATTTTATATTAACTATTATTTATTTAAGTACACACTACACTGGTGCAGTGTGTTAAGTGGCTAGTACCTGCACTACATTAAGGCAAACAAATCTAAATTCTCAATAGTAGTTTTTCAGGTGTGTGCCGCTGCCCCTGGCTTTTTATTTATATACTGACATAATCACTTGGAAGAAGGAATAATGATCTCTTATCATCACAGGGTTCATGTAGAGGAATTGGTAAGTGGGAACTGTCTATAAAGATGGTTAAACTTTAGGAATAAAATTGATAGTAGATTCTTCTGAAATTAAATACCATCATCTGTCATTTTCAAAGAACTCTTTATTGAGGGCTCAGATAGCTCTGCACGTAAAGACGTTTGCCACCAAGCCTGAAAACTGTAGCTCAATCTGAGACCTACAGGAAAGAACCCACACCTGCAGGTTATCCTCCTGCCTAACACACACACACGCGCGCGCACACACACACGCACAGCATTTAGTGAGTCCTTTACTTGCATCATCTCAATCTTTACAACAGTCCTATGAAGTTGGTACTGTTATTGTTGCCTGTTGTACGCATGGAGACACTGCTAATTGTATTCTGTAAGTTTTCTACCCGGCAGCTGCCACAGTGCAGAGCACATTCCTACTGGATGGAAGTGTGTCGCACTGAACACCAACACACCAGCACATTTTCGTGCACCGGGCAGAGAAACTTCAAACAAACAAGCCCTGGGCTGGGGTGATGAGGAACCTGAGTTAGATGGCCTGAAGGAACCCATGTGAAAAGCAAACAAAACAAAACAGCTGTGGCAAAGTACTTCCGTAATCCAAGCATTCCTGCCTTAGGATGAGCAGTAGAGACAGCAGAGACTCGGGTTTGCAGACTGGCCTGAAGACTCTGCCTCAACAACGGGGAGGATAGACTCCCAAGGTTATGTATGGACCACCACGCGTGGTGTGCACTGTGCATCAGTGTCTGCCACATTCTCTCTCTCTCTCTCTCTCTCTCTCTCTCTCTCTCTCTCTCTCTCTCTCTCTCTCTCTCTGTGTGTGTGTGTGTCTGTCTGTCTGTCTGTCTGTCTGTCTCTGTCTCTCTCAAAAAGGTTCAGGCGAAGAACAGAGAGCAAACAGTGACTGTAGTTATAGCAATTATTTAGAACAAAACTTGGAAAACTTTTTATTTTAAGTCCAGACAGGAGCTATTTTAGCTCTCTAGGGCCTGAGAGAAGAGTGTGCTGATTACCGAGGAGTATCGCCTGTAAGAGAGGAAGGATACAGATGTCCTTTATATACACATTTAGAAGGAAAATTGGTGCAATTTTTGGTAATATTCTATAAGAAAAAAATGAGAATCCACTTTAGGGGATAGTATTTTGTTTAATTGGGGTTCAAAGGTAATGGGCCCATTAAGTCATCCACCTGGACAAAACCATTCTTAGGCTCAGGCTGTATGGGAACAGTTAGGTGTGGGTGTGTAGGGCTGGGGAACGGCTTGGTCCACCAACTGTTTCATCTAGCAAGTGCAAGGTCCTGGGTTCAGTCGCTAATACCACGCACAACAAACAAATCGTAAACCACCTGAACTAGAATACCTGTCTCCAGGTTTAGCCACAGTCAGATGTGTACACCCTGGAGTCCCATTGCAGAGAAAGAGGATGTAGGTGAGAGAGAAAGAGAGAGGCTCCAGCCATAATCACGGCAACAGAGCAGAAGGGTCAGCGTGGAGGCCTTGAGAACTCCAGCCCAATGCGAGAACCTTGTCACTACCCTGTGAGCAACAGGCTTGCAGCCCCCACCCCACTCCACCTCCCCATTAAGCTGGGAGGTTGGCGGAAGGGGGGCAGAGTTGGAGGGGGGGCAGGGGACTGCCCTCACATTCTGTATTTTTAAAACTCAGAGTTTCTCTCACTTTCCTTATCCTTCCGATCCTGATGTCGATACATTTCTTTTGGGGGCAAGTTCTAAGGGATCAGTTTTGTGTTTCTAAGTATAGCACATATTTCATCCTTTTAAAACACAAAACCCAGAAACCGTCTTTTGTGGGCTCCCCGCTCTTTGTGTGATCACAGGGGAGGGGAGGGGAGAGGTGAGGAGGAGGTGGCTGGCGCACAAAGGTCCAGGCTGCATTTGACTACAAAAATGCAGAGCATGGGAGCAGGGCAGAGAAATGAATCCAAACCCCACAAACACACGAGCTTATTTTCCTTTTAACAGATTAAGGATCGTGGGTCTTCATGCTCACTCAGATGGAACAAGAAAAGATTTTAACCTCTTTGCCTTGTCCCCTTTGAGTCTGAACAAAATAAAAACCCGAGTGCATTGAAAACATCCATTATCATTCTCTTCTTCCCGTCAGGAGCCGCGACAACATCTGGTGAGGGACTCGGGGTTATGTTGTCGTCCAGAATAGTCACGGGGAAGCCGTGGCAGAAGCCCGGAACCAGAATACGAGGCGGAAGTTCAGTTTCCCTCCCTTCCTGTGACAACAGCCTAATGGGGATGGGGCCTGGTCACTGAGAATTAAATTCCAGTTCCAGCTGCTAGGGAGGAAGGACGCCACACACTCCTCAAGCTCACGCGTCCTAAAGGACCACCGTTTCCATATTAGCCCACTGGTAGCTGAGCGAGTGTCCATAATGAACTGGGGCACAAACGGCACCCTCGGAAGAAGTTAGACACCACACAGAACATATATGCTGGTGGTAAGCAAAGCAAGGAAAACCGGCTAAAGGGGAAGTGAACACAGTAAAATGGATAGAATTCTGAGTGATCAAATTACAAAGAAGGGTTGCTTCCCACCAAGCCTCGGCAGCTTTTCCTCTGCTGGGACAATATCGGACCAATCGTTTCCAGGAACTATAATTTCTTACTGGTTTCCTTCTCTCTGCTCATTCCCACAGCATAATATATCATTGGGGTTGTAGGATCTCAAACGTCAATAGAAGGGGCTGAGGAGGTGGCTCAGAGGGTTAGAGTGGACAAGCATGAGGACCTGAGTTCAAATCCCCAGAACCCACATAAAAACCAGCCATAGTCATGTGTGCCTGTGACCCCAGTGTTGGGAGATGGAAACAGGTGGACCCTGGGAGCTCCTACAGCGAGGTGGGAAGTGGAACCAGGAAAATTCCCAGAACCCCATGGGCCAGCTAGCCTAAGGCAAACAACACAGAACAGTAAGAGCCTCTGTCCACCAGGAAAATACAGATACCTGGGGCTGTCTTCTGACCTCTACTGTTGAACACCCCCCCAAACCCCCCCACACCCCCGCGATAAAAATGTGAGGACCTGATTTCCAGTCCCAAGACTGTAGGCAGGGCGGGCAGAGGGGAGGTGGGGGGGGGGATGGTGGTGATACATGCCTTCAATCCCAACATGTGGGAATCAGAGGCTAGGAGACCTCTGTGAGTTTGAAGCCAGCCTGGTCTATAGAGTAAGTTCCAGGACAGCAAGGGTTATATAGTGAGACCCTGGCTCAACAAACAAACAAACAAAAAGCTGTAATCCCAAGGCTGGGAAGGCAGAATCTGAAGGTTCCCAGGCTCATTGGCCGGTCAGGTGTAACTGGTGAGTTCCAGGCCAGAGAAAGACGGACCGTCACAAAGACACAAGTTAAAGACTGCTGAAGACATGGAAGGATGTCTTCTGGCCTCTGCAAGAATATGTAGCCATGTGAACCTCTGTTCAAACAAACCAAAAGACAGACAAACAAAAACTCTACACTCAGGTCCTTCCCTGCGGATGCATCGCAGAGCCCTCCCAGTACTTCAAAAGCTGCCATCACCTTGACCTCCAATGCAGAGGGAGCTAAGGGCCAGATCTCCTTAAGGAACTCAAGTATCAGGCCCTGGGTGCTCCAGCAAAACAGGAGCAGTGCGGTCTGTCACCCTCTGCCCTCGGCTGGACACACAGAGGTAGAGGGACAGTACAGGCCTCGTTGGCACCCAAGTCTACGGTCATCCATGTTCCATGCTTTGGACATGTCCTGAGACCCGTTCTGCCCAACACGGCCCCACTGCGCCCTCTATTCACCCACCGTCAAGACGCACGCAAGGCCTCCTCTTCGGTCATCATTGTCTGGCCAATGGCTTATGCTTCTGTTCTTTCTGTGAAATCACCTTAAGTTTGGTGTCGATGCTTTGAAGCACCCTTCTTTAGTCACCGCCTGTGCTTTCTGTTTCGCTGAGGATCAGATTCAGAGCCTTAGGAAGACCAGGCAAGCTCTCTACCACTGAGCTACATCTCCAGCTCTTGTTTTATTTTGAGACACTGCCTTGCTAAACTTGAGATGTAGCTGAGGATGACTTTGAACTTCCAATTCCCGTCAGGACTTCATGAATGCTAGGGTGATAGGCGAATGCCAACACACCTCCTTTCTCAGCACATTCTTATTTATGCTCATGATATATGTATGATGTGTGTGCATGTACACATATGTGTCCATGTGCCGTGGTGCCCGTGTGGAGGTCAAAGGACAACCTAGGGTATCAGTCCTCACACCTTGTATGCGATGGGGTCTCTCTGTTGTTCACTGCTGCCTGCACTAGGCTGGCGGGGGCTGTCTCCCACCTTGTCATAGGATGCATGCTACAATGCCCCATTCTTTGTGGGGTCTGGGGATTCAAACTCAAGCCCTAACATCTGTATAGTGAGGACTCTACTCACTGAGACATCCCCAACCCGATCTCAACTTTTAGACAAGGCTTTGTCTGATCTATATTTACTTTACCTAATCCATAGATAAGTCTTCCAACTCCTATTTATTTTTTCTTTAAGTAGTGCAACTTTCCAGTATCTGGCCAATATCAGTGAAAATATTACAAAGTCAAGTCTACCCCCCTCAGCCCCCATTCCTTCAAGGGAACCCTGGGTAAGGAGTTTTCCCTTCTGTGTTTTTAGCCTACTGGTGGCCTCCTGAGACCTTTGGCTGTGGTCTCTGTGTCCCTCAGCTTCCCTAAAGAACCATCTTGGTCTGTTCTGCTGAGGCTTCTTGAACACCCCCATCTTACCACATCCGTGGCTCACCATGGCACCCTGGATTAGCCACGCCTGTCCTGAGAGGAGACCTGTCTCGGAGTCTCACTGTCCCAAAGACACTGATGAGCATAGCAATCAAGATGCTTTCTGCCCCCTTTAGCATCCGACAGAGCCAGGGACCCATCCACTAGCCTCCTCCAGGGCCTTCCAGGACCTCAGCATGGTCCACCTGGTGTTTCCACAGTGACAGTTACATTTTCTAAGACAAATGATGGAAAGACATCAACACAGGACAACCCAATGGAGAAGTCACTTCTCAGTGCTCCTTGGTTCTGGCTCTGGGGATTAAGTACTTATGAAGACAAAGAGAAGCCCTAGCTAGGCCAATGCTGGCAGCACTAACTGGGGACACCGCCCCATGACAGCAACGGAGGCGACTTGTGGGGGAACACACGCACACATCACATGGCAGGAGCTGAAAGCTGGCCCTCCTTTTGCCCTAATGTTAGCAACAGAAGAAACACTTTGCTAACTGAGGAAGAAAACAAATTATTTTTCTTCTGTTTTTTTGAAAGAGGGTCTCACGTAGCCCAGGCTGACTGACTGTGTTTTAACTTCTGATCTGGCCTTCTTCCTCCTTAATGCTGGATGCACAGGCATGCACCACAAGCACTTGGTTCTAGACGATGCTGGGGACCGAACCCAGGGCCATGTGCATGTTGGACAATCGCTCTACCGACATTGCCAGCCCTAAAGAGTCTTCCCAGAAGACTGTGGCGTGCCTCACCGGCGAGCTAAAGGCTGTCACACTTTCTTTGCTCCTCTTAGGAGGGCGACGATATGTCCTCCTGCCTTCTCCTCTTTATATTCACTTCTGAAGCCCATCAAAGCCAGCTGACATGCAGTCCCCAAACAGATCCACGAGTCCAGAGGCACACAGTTCAGCGACCAGGGGTAGCATGCAGAGAAACACACTGACGGCGACCGCCATCCACCAATCCTTGTGTTTTCTTTCCTTAAATACAACCAATACTCAAACAGGTGGCTAACAAAAGGGGCCGATCCACAAGGGTGTGGAAGAAAGGCTCCGTAGCTGACCTATACACAGAGGGTCTTCAGGCTAAGACTGCATATACATTATCTCCATATGAATAGCTGAGTACATTTGCTGGTCAGCGACAATGTGTCAAGCATATCATAGCGTACAAAGACACCTCTCCCAGCTTTAGAATTCACACTTAGAAAAGACAAAGGGACTCGCGTCATTCTTCCCCGAGCGGCTTGTTCACAAGGCAGCCTTTCATCCGGCCTTACAGGAAGGAGGCACTTCTGCCTCCGTGAGCAAGGCTGGACGGTGCTTCCAGGATAGGACTGTTCAAAGTAGGCAGAACAAGTGTTTCTAAATGGATTAGAAACTGCTCTATTTACCTTCTCCTGTAGTGAGAAGGGCTCAGTGATGGGAAGGGAATGAGCTTTGGAGGCTACCCATCACAAAACGCAGGGAAAGACACACAGTGGAGCCTGTAATGTCAACGCTAATATGGGAAGACACACAGTGGGCCTGTAATGTTATCACTAATCTCCTCTGCACAGAAAACTGACATGTGTCGTTCCCTGGGAGACGTGTCCGGGGATAGGAGAGCAGTTTTCTAAGCACGGTGCATGTCTATAGTCTCAGCACTTAGGAGGCTGAGAAGGGAAGATTTCTAGGAGTTCCAGGCCAGCCTGGGCTACGGAGAGAGACAGTAGGAGGGAAGAGGAGGAAAGGGCAGAATTCATTCCAGATCCCCCTCGCTTTCAGAGATGAGTGACCAGAGGAGTTTAAGGCTTGGATTATAAAGGAGAGGTCTTCCACACGTCCCTCTTTTGCTGAAGAAGACCTGCCGTCCTGGAAAAAGTCTGAAGCGTGCTCAATTTGATGGGTGTTTTTTCTTCTCAACAATGACCATGCTGATTTCTTGAAAAAAAGTAGTATTTGGCCACGGGGTGGGGGTGGGGTGGAGGTAAATCTAAGGGAAACACTTAAAAATATCTGTGCTGCAGCTCAGTGGCAGAGCATGGTGCCTAAGATCTGTGAGATCCTAGGTTTGATTCCCAGACCCCAAAACAGAAAGAAAGTCGGCGGCTATGTCTCAAGCCAGCAACTGAGGCAGAGAGCTTCTCTGGTCTGTGAGGCCTTCGAGGCAGGAACTTCCCAGGGGGATGAAGCTCTGACACTCTTAGAGCCTTAAAATGATTTGGGGAAAATAGGGGCACAGAAAAAAAACAATTGGGTAACATCCCTGTCTCTCGGGGTGACTGATGGAAATTAGAATGTTAGTAACTGATGCCCTAGGGAAAGGGAGAGGACATGGGAAGGGTGAGAGGTTGCCATGGAGTGTGCGTTGTGGGCCAGGACACTTAGGGACTGAACCCTCTTACCCAGCCTGAACTGCAGAGAAAAATAAGTGGCCATCTGAGTTCCCACTACAACACAGCAACGCTTCTGCGGTCTCCCCAGCCAGCATTCCACCCTGGGAAGTTGACCAGTCACAGCTCCCTTACTCTCCAAGAACTAAACCCCCAGACTGAGGCCAAAGCAGGCTGCACTCAGGCACTGAGTTAACGCTGGTTACTGAATGCTAAAGATACCGAGACACGTTTCTGCCACGTACAAATGTCATCTACGTGTAACTGCAAAAAGCAATTAGGTTGACATCAAACCATGACGTTAAACTACGGTGAAGATGACAAAGTCGATGTTTAGAAACAGTATTTGGAAAGTGAATGAGTTCATCTTTTGGTTTTTAATCCAGAAACACTACTAAAAAAAAACCAAGAAGTCAAATATCATACAATCGTAAATTGTTCAAAGTTGTAATTGGCTGTTAAGTGTTTAGAAGGACTGGAACAACCATCAGGCTAACACACTCCGAAATGAATTTTTTAAATCTCACATAAAACACATTAGTGTATAAATCCATGAAAAGCAACCCGAGCTACTTACAACTGAAAACACGCCTCAAATGGCAAACAAGGGCTCCCCTCTGTACAGACCCAAGCTCCCTCCTAAGTGCAGATTGCATTTAACCTGTTGCTCCCGGCGCATGTGCAGAGCCTGGATGAACTGAGCAGAAAGCAACAGCTCTGAAAACAGATCCAGGGTATCCAGGGAGTAAGCCGAAAATGAAGGGGGATTCACACACCACCACAATACCTCCCTGGGGGTCGTTCCGGTCCATCAGAACCGAAATCCAACTTTTCAAAGCACCTGAATGTATGGCTACCAAATAGACTTTGCATTTGCAATAAATAAACACACACATTTCCCAAACCAGCTTTTAAAATACAATAGGTGTGACGAGTTTTTACACTAAGCACTTTATCCCCCCACCCCCACCCACCTCTAGATCAAAACAAGCAAAGCTAACGTTCCCCACTGGCTTTCTTCAGAACACCCCTTATCTCTCTGACAGATCCCCAACAAACAAAAAAGTTGGTAAATAAAAGACAACAATGACAATAGACTGGGGTTCCCTACCTGACCCTGCCCATCCCCAGTCAGCCCCAGCTCCCTCTCAAAAAAGTAGTGAAAGCTCACACTTTCCCCACTGGAGAGTCTCCCCAGAAACTTACCAAACTGTGAGTCTCTGAGAAAGAGGCTGGTCCAAGGATCTTTCAAATAAAAAAAGCAGAAAGGACAAAGCACCGGACTTATTACTCTTGGGTCTTTCCTTGTTTTACAAGTGTTTGTTTCTGCCTCTGGGCCGACAGCACCTTCCTAAGTCAGGGTCCCAGATAACAGTCATGTTGGAAGCACGGCCTCTCGCCTGTCAAGGATTAGAGTGCTCTTTGACACACTCCTCCTCATCACAGCCAGTAGGCCCCATAAATGCTAGCTCAGCAGGGAGCACCCCGAACTTTAAGCCTCAGCAGCAGCTAAGAGCAAAATATCATACATTTACTGAAATCATCTGTTGCGCCACAGGAGAGAGGGAACTAATCAGAGCTCCCTCTTCCACAGTGGTTGACTGAGCTACTCACCCCAATCCCTTCTTCAATAGGACTCTATTGAACATGTGCCCTAGCAAGGTACACAAGCACACTTTTTCTTTTGTGACCCATTAAAGACGAGTTTGAAGATTGTTCCTGAATATAAGTTCAGGGCAGTGAGACATCACAAACTTTTTTTAAAAAAGTTTTCTTTGACCTTTTATGTTTGTAACTATGTCGATGCTCACCCCACAACACACACACACACATACACACGCGCGCGCACACACACGCGCGTGCACACACACACACACACACACACACGTGTGCCCCAAAACAAGAGTAAAGCAAGATGGTCTGGGTGAAATCCTCAGGGCCACACTTGTGAATGCAGACAGGTGGTAGTTTCTTAAACCAGAAAGTCTGGCCAAGCTAAGTCTGGGAAGCCATTGTTTTTGGCATCTTCTCCTAATCCTGGCTGCTTATGGTAAAAGTAACTTCACTGCCTGAATCATTTTCCTCAAAGTGTTTGTTGATTCCACGCTTTGAATAAATACGTAAAAGTACATCTTACCATAGGAAATAAACACACAGATTTATAACTGAAGACCTGAAAAGCAGGGGGGGGGGGATGAAGGGAGCCAAGGGCTGAGCCCAAATGTAGTATTTTTATTGACTTCTTAGAAACCAAATAACCTGGCATATTACTGCGTGCATTCTCGGGCAGACATTCAGCCCCATTGTACTGCTCCGAGCAGAATAAAGGGAAACCCTACTGTTTGAAAGCCGGCGGAACATCCCCACAACAGGGCACAACTGTTCCCTCGTGCATGAATGGGCCGGAGATGAAAGAAGGGATGGGCTTCTGAGGTAGAGCCAAAAACAAAGACAACAAAAGTCCTGACCGCGAGGGAATGACACAACTCAGCTCAGCAAAGGGGGCGGCAGAAAAGAGCGAGACAATGCCGAGGACAGCTAAGTGACACGGAGGAGAATTGAAAAATCTACACAAGTGTCTTTTCTCTCCGCCCTGCGTGAAAAACAATTAAATGGGGGTTCATCTAGCATTAAAAACAAAAACACCGAAACCTAGAGCCATCTTACGCTCACCCTTTTAACTTTCCATTTAGCAAAGAATTTCCATTTCTGTGACCGTTTACAAGATCCCAGAGGCCAAGGGATATGAAAATCGTGTGTACATGAATGGGCATGTGGGTTCCGGGGTCATGTGGGAAACGGGCTAGCGGATAGTTATACATTTCCTTCTTTCCTCACGTTATAGTAAGATATTTGATATAAATTTGGGGTTGAATTTTACGTGGCAATAGCTACAAACATTGGGCTTTAAATCGCTATTGGTTAACACTATTGGTTAACAGTGCAGAGGAACGAAGAAGGCATTTGTGGTACTTCTGGGGGAATGCAGTCGTGGGGATGGACCGAGCATAACTACTTTTCCATGTTTCTGTTTTTCTTAAACTGAGTCCCACATGCCCACACTTTACTGATGCTGAGCCTTGCTAATGAAATACTTGGGGGGAAATCCTGTCACCCCAATACATTAAAATCCACTGGGTGGTTTTTTTGGGGGGTTTTTTTGCTCCGGTGTTAGTCCATCAGCCTGGGACAGTCACACCATGTTTTAAATCTCACTCCTAAGTATCATCTCTAGCTCGAAAGATGTGCAATCTCACACAAGACCCAAGAAGCAGTTATTGACCCTGTCAGAACACCTGATTAATGGATAAACGCTGTAATTGATTAGCACAGAAGTGCGAATTAAACCGGAGCAGGGCTTCAATAATGGGCCTCCACCAAGGTATTGGACAGAAAATGTAAAACAAGGGCCTGTGGCTCATCTCATCAAAGGCATGCTTTCCTTAAACCCTCCCCCACACACCCAAAAACAGCAGGGAAGGAAGCTCCGTGTCCTGGTCTCTGAGGTCCTTTAATCCTCCCTTGAGGGAGCGGTGCTGTGGGAAGTACCAGCCCACAATATGGGAATGTGGCCACCACCTTCAAATACCAAGCCAAGCAGAACGGGGCAGTTAAAGATTCCCACTCAGGAAGCTGACTCACAGGGATGGCCCGGTCAGCCTGGACTCTCCTCGGAGACTGTCTCAAAATTAAAAGTCAAGCAAATTCCTGGAGAGGCAGGAAGCAGGGCTCACCGGAACACTGCCTCCCTCTGCATAGAGAAGTGGGGTTTTAGACATTCACTCATTTGGTTAGTGCCCGGTCCAGACAGTTTTTTTCTTCGGCATTGTTCTGGACTAGAGAGTGCAAAGATGATCAAGTTGTGTTTGTTTTTGTTTTGTTTGACTTTTTGAAACAGGGTTTCTCTACAAATCCCTGACTGTCCTAGAACTCACTATATAGACCAGGTTGCACTCAAACTCAGAAATCTGCCTGCCTCTGCTTCCTGAGTACTGGGATTAAAAGGCTTGTGTCACCATGCCCAGCAAATAAATCTTAAGGTAGACTATGCAGACTCACTCCTATCTAGACTATCCAGAAACACTGGACAACCTTAAGTAAAAACAAAACTAAAGGAGCTGGAGTGGGCTCAGTAGTGCTTAGGGAACACACAGGAGGACCAAAATTTGCACACGCAGCATTGAGGACAAGAATCTGCACACCCAGCACCCACATAAAAAAGCTGGGCGCTGTAGTGGGAGCCTCTACTCCCTCGCCCTGCAGAATCAATGCCGGCCAGGCCAGCTTCAGTAAGCGAGCCTGTCTCAAAACAACAAGGTGGCTAGCCTCCGACCTTCACACACAGCTAAACGCCTCCACACCCACGTGTGCACGTGCGATAAAATTAGAGCCAACAAGAAGCCTCAGTGGATAAGGTCTATTGCTAAAGTTTCTTCCCAGGGAGACGTGAGCAACATATACCTTCCCTCTTAAGGTCCCAACAGGAGTGAGGGACGGGACGATTCCATCAAAGTTTTCTCTGGGCTTTCTGTGAGTTTGCTGGGCTTTCTTATAGAGACCACGGAGGAGGAGCTACTTACTGTCTGAGGGTCACAAAGTCACACTGGAAAGACCAGGCAGAGATGATAGAGTTCTCATAACCACACAGGTGGAGTCGTGTCCCACCGCCTCTCCCTCTCCCCAACCCCCCCACCCTTAGGCTTCCCTAGTCATTACACTATACTCTAGTTCCTGGCCAATGCAACCTGCAATTAAGGCAGACTTGCGTACAACATGTGGTAAGGAAGCCTAGATACTCAGGTCAGATCCTGTGGCTTTACCCCCCCCCCCCCCTGCTCCACAAGGGGTACAAACCATCAGATACACCCAGCTGGATGTTTTGCAATCCTGCACAGCTGAACTCCTAGAGATGGTGATTTTTTTCGCTCTGAACAGCTTGCCACCAAACCCGATGACCTGAGTTCAATCCCAGGAGCCCACATGACAGAAAGAGAGATCCAAATCCCAAAATAGTCCTTTAACTCCCACATGTGAGCCATGGCGCTGACGGGTGTGCCTATGGACTCTCAAACATATTACACACATGTTAATACCGAATGACCATCATCATAATTTAAAAAAATTAAAGAGTCTCCATGTGTGGCATAGAAGAGTAAAGGAGAACCTGTAAGCACCAGAAACAGTAGAACCCCAGAACTCAGAGAGAAAGCTCGCAGACGGCTCTCGGCCACGGAAACACAACCAGGGCTCTGGATGTCAATACCCACTGTGGCAGAAGGTATGAGCATAGGTCCATGCAAGGAAAAGGGGGAACTGAATTAAACTGGATCTCCTAAGAAGATACACTGTCCAGAAAAAGCAACCAGAAGAAGCGTGACCATCAAGGAAACCGCCAAGGTCGCCTTAACGTCCAGCTTGAGCTTGGTGGAAAAGAACAGAAACCTTTGGTATGAGCCAGTAAAGCCATGAACCTGTGCAAAGAGCAAACAACGAAGTTAAGTTTGTGTTGTAAGAAGTCACTTCTAGAGAAACAGCATTGTGAACAAGAGCTCAAGAGCCAGCAAGATGACTCATGGGTAAGAGTGCTTGTCAGCAACCCTGATTAACTGAGTTCATGGCAGAGGGAACCAGCACCTCCACACTGTCCCCTGACTTATACACACACACACACACACACACACACGTAATTAAAATAATAAGCCACGCCATCACACACACCTTAAATCCCAGCACTTGGCTGACTGAGGCAGGAGGATCTCTCTTAGTCTTGGTTGCCAAATAAAAATAAAAACAATGTCCCAGGAATGTTTTCATAATCCAGGCCATAAAGATCCCAGAGGCAAACACAACTCCCACTAAAGGTGAACGGAGGATAAACAGGAAGTTCTAACCACCAGTAAATCCATGGGAACCAGATACCATGAAAAGCTTAAAAAGAACAGGGAAATACGTTTGCTTAAAGTAAAACCCAGGCACAGGGGCACTCCCTATAATCTTAGCCCTTAGGAAGGTGAGGCAGGAGGATAGACACAAGACAAGATACTACCTGCACTGACAAAGATTGACTGTTGCCCTCCTTTGCCTTTCTGTTGACAGAGAAAGCTGACCAAAAGAAAATCAGGCGAGGGGAAAGGTTGGCTTCAGCTCACACTTCCTGGTCAGAGATCGTCACCGAGGGACATCAGGGCAGGAGCTCTAGTAGGAACGGAAGCAGAAATCACAGAGGAATGCGGCTGGCTGGCTTGCGCTCAGGGCCACCTTCCCAAAGAGACGGCACCACTCACAGCATGATGTACCCTCCTCTTGTTGGAACAGTCCAAGAAGGGATCCTGGGAGGAAAACTCTGAGCGCTTGTGAGAAAAGGCCGAGAAAACAAGAATTTTGTGACGTCACACAACACGGCCGTGGTCTAGGAATGTGTTCTCGTGCCCTGCCCAGGTGTAGCGGATGGCAGCTTACTCCAGACCATTCGTTACGACTGGCGACGGTTGTTTCTACGCCTCTAAAGAAATAACACGCTTTTGTCACGTGCAGCCTGTCCATGTGACTGGAAACTTTACTCCAGGGACTCTTCTTAACCCTTGGAGTGGAAATTGTCTGATGCCTGAATAAACCACATGAAAGTTTAGTCTGCCTCATTTTCAGACTCCACCTACCAGGTCCAACCGCCTCCAGAGCAGTAAACAGCGCGTCACCCATCAAGACAATCTCTCACAACTGCCCATCTGACAAAGCTTCAGCCAGGTCTCCTTCTGGCCAGCTGACTCCAGGTAGTGTCACAGTAACAACAAAACTTAGCCAGGGAAAGTGTTAGTTTGATAGTATCTAGAATCCCCCGGGAGGCAAGACTCTGGCTAGCCGCCCCTGAGAGGTTATGTAGATTGGGATTGCCTCTGGGCACTTCTGTGGGTGGGTGATAACCTCCGTCAACACCTCTGGGCATGTCTGTGGGTGATAACCCCCATCAACAAATGCCCAGAACACTAATCTCCAGCATCCTTTGCTTTCTGATCTTAGATGCAGTGTGACACCTGCCCTGGGAATCTGAGTTCAGCGCTCAGAACCCTCATTTAAAACAGGATTGTGTTTACCTGTAAACTCAGTCCTAAATAGGGGCAGACAGGAGGAACCCTGGGGAAGGCTGGTCAGTCAGTCTAGGCTAATTGATGACCTCCAAGCCTATGAAAGGCCATGTCTCAAAAAGGGGGTAAACAGTTTCTTCCTTTTCTTAAATTTGTTTACTTTTGTGTGGGTGGCTGTTTTGCCTGAATGTACTTCTGTGCACCATGTTCATGCCTGGGGAACCACAGGGACTAGAAAAGACATCAGCTCCCTTGGGACTGGAATTACAGACAATTGTGAGCTACCCAGTGAGTTCTGGGTCCTAACATCTGGACGAGCAGCCAGTGCTCTTAACCCCTGAGCCATCTCAGCCCAGATAGTGTTTGTTTCGGAGGATGTCGCTGGCGTTTATCCTGTGACCCCTACACACACACCTGTGTACGCACAGTTATTAACACTAGGAAGAAGGAATGGTAACTACCAAAAAATAGAACATTATCTGAAAATAAGACATTAATTTCTGGGCTGGAAGGGGGCACAGAGGTTAAGAATGCTTGCTGCTCTTGCAGAAGACCTGGCTCCCCAACTCGGACACAGCAGTTCACACATCTGTATTCCCAGTCTGCATTCCCTCTGTCCCCCTTAGGCACAGACCCGGAAGCAAAACATTCCTGCATATTTAAAAAAATAGATTTTTAAAAACATTAATTCGAAACGAAACCAGACAGAAGTTTTAAATTAAAAAAAAAAAGTCAAATAGCCAAGCAGCACTAGGGAGGCAGAGGCAGGTGGATCTCTGTGAGTTTGAGGCCAGCATGATCTACAAGAGCTAGTTCCAGGAGAGTCTCCAAAGCTACAAAGAAACCCTGTCCCCCAAAAAACAAAACAAAAACAAAAAAAAAGTCAGATTACTGAAATTAATAAGCAAAAGAGTAGATCAGACACGAGAAAAGATTCTGTACAAGGAGTACAGAATCAACGTGCGTGTGTGCGTGAGTGCCTGTATGTGCGTGTGTGCGTGAGTGCCTGTACGTGCGTGTGTGCCTGTACGTGTGTGTGTGCGTGAGTGCCTGTACGTGCGTGTGTGCGCGAGTGCGTGTGTGCGTGAGTGCCTGTACGTGCGTGTGTGCGTGTGTGCGCGAGTGCGTGTGTGCGCAAGTGCGTGTGTGCGTGAGTGCGTGTGTGCGTGAGTGCCTGTACGTGCGTGTGTGCGCGAGTGCGTGTGTGCGTGAGTGCGTGTGTGCGTGTGTGTGCGAGTGCGTGTGTGCGTGAGTGCCCGTACGTGCGTGTGTGCGTGAGTGCGTGAGTGCCTGTACATGCGTGTGTGCCTGTGCGTGCGTGTGTGCGTGAGTGCCTGTGCATGCGTGTAGGCGAGGCATACAGGCACATACCAAGTCAGAAGATGGAAAACATGAGGCTAAGGAACAAGAATGGCAGCATGAGCCATCGCAGCCAGCAACGGAGAGCAGCAAGCACTAAGGACGAAGACTGAACAGGAAAGTATCTAAGCACATCCATGAGCTGCATAAACTTACAAATCAACGCCTTAGTGAGGGGCTGTGAAGCCGCTGAACACAGGCGAGGCAGTCATTCTTTCCATGCAGCTAAACACTCTTCCAAGCAGCAAAACAAGCCCGAACTTAGCAAAATATTTGCAAAGTACTAATTAAACAGCCTGTGACCTTGAGTTCTGAATAGAGGGCAAGATGCTAGAGACAGCTCAGGCAGGGTCTACACTTGGCACGTGAGAGGTCCCGGGTCAAGCCCCGAACACACAGATCTAGGATGTCACAAGAGACTGTTTGCTACTGAATTTACTGAATTGAAGCTCAACTCAGACAGACTCGAACTGAGCCACATGAGGTGCCTACTTGCTGAGGAAAGAAGATTATGAGTCAGAGGCCAGCCTGGGCTTTACATGAGCCTCTGTCTGCTGCATACATAAGACCCCAGATTCAGTGCTTAAATACCCCAGAGGCAGAATAAAAACAGAGAAAATCCACAACCCAGTCCACAGAGGCATGGGCACCTGCAAGCCCCTAAGTTTTACCAGTGTTCTGATTCTTCCCTTAGGCTCCAGTGCCGTGGGCAGTCACTAGCTGGCTTTTTCATTTGGTTCCCTTTGTCTTTTCCCAGAGTTTGCTGACAGTCTTTCACGACAAAAGCCCTAATGCACAGATGTGCACCTAGCCTAGAAAGCAACAAGTTCAGAACAGAAATTAACAGGAGAGGGACCTTAAAAATAAAGCTAATGGGTCTGGGAAGACGGTTTAGTGGGTGAAATGTTTACTGTGTGTATAGGAGCAACCCCTACCATGTTAAAGCTGGACGTGACCACTTACACCTGAAACTCGTAGTGCAGGGAAGGAACGGGAAGGTGGTGGCGACCAGTGGATCCTGAGCGCTCCAGATCAGGAGGTCTCACCATCTAACCTACCAAAATAGGAAGCTTCGTGTTCAACAAGAGACCCCCATAACAGGGTTAGGCAGCAAGGTTGCTCCATAGGTAAAGGGACCTGCATTCCATCTCTGGGACCCACAAGGCAGGAAGCTGTCCTCCGCCCTCCCCATGCGCACTGTGACATATGTGTATTTGCATGCTCATGCACACATTCACAATCACATGCAAAAAGTAAATGTAATTTAAAAGACTTTTAGGTCAGGCACAGTGGCTCATGACTTTAATCCTAGCACTTGGGAGGCAGAAGCAGGCAGGAACCCAGTGGGTCTGAGGTCAGCCTGTTCTACAGAGTGAGTTCCAGGACAGCCAGAGCTACATGGTAAGAACCTGTCTTGACAAAACTAGAAACAAACAAATAAATAAATTTTAAAAGAAACAACCAAGGGGGGGCTGGAGAGATGGCTCAGTGGTTAAGAGCATTGCCTGCGCTTCCAAAGGTCCTGAGTTCAATTCCCAGCTCACAACCATCTGTAGTGACGTCTGGTGCCCTCTTCTGGTCGGCAGACATACAGACAGAATATTGTATACATAATAAATAAATAAATAAATATTTTTTTAAAAAAAGAAACAACCAAGGTAGAGAAGCAGTTTTGAGGAAAGCACCCTAACATTACCTTCTAACATCTACCACACATGGGTTCACACACATAGGGACCAAACACACACACTAACATGGAAACAATGGTATAGGGACAGGTTAACATACAAGAAGAACAAAACATTTATCTTACTTAATAATAGTTTTACATGACATAGAAGCTGTCTTAGTTTGGATTTTCATTGCTGTGAAGAGACACCATGACCACGGCAACTCTTATAAAGGAAACATTTAATTGAGGTGACTCCCTTACATGTCAGAAGGTCAATTATCATCATGACGAGCCCACAGCTGTGTGCAGGCAGACATGGTGCCGGAGCTGAGAGTGCTACCTCTTGGAGGCAACAGGAAGTCTACTGACTGTCACACTGAGGGAAGCTTGAGCACAAGAGACCTCAAAGCCCACCCCCACAGTGACACTCCCTCCAATAGGGCCACACCTCTTAATAATGCCAATTTGGGGGGGGGCATTTTCTTTCAAACCACCACAGGAGACTTCAGAAAGGAACACCCCCAAAGATCTTTAAATGGGGGAAGCTAGGCTAAGAGAGGTTTCTAGGCTAGAATTTCTGGAAAGGAACAACTTGTTCTTTTCTTCACTGGGGAATAAAATGTTGGTTTAACTATGTAAAGATGTGTTGCTTTTGTTTATGCTGCATTAGGTTAACTGTAAAGATGTGTTGCTGTTTCACTTCGTCTCCCTAAGGCACCTGATTGGTTTAATAAAAAGCTGGACAGCACCAGGCCTTTAATCGTAGCACTCGGGAGGCAAGCAGGTGGATCTCTGTGAGTTAAAGGCCAGCCTGATCTACAAGAGCTAGTTCCAGGACAGCTAGGGTTGTTACACAGAGAAACCCTGTCTTAAACAAACAAACAAACAAACAAAATAAGCTCAACAGCAAACAGCTAGGCAGAGGAGGGATAGGTGGGGCTGGGGCAGAGAGAAAAGGGGAGCCAGCCAGCCCACTAGGACTGGGGTCCAGCCAACCAGGCATTAAATTAAGTTATACGAGCAAGTGAGATAAGCCTAAGATAAGGCCGAGCATTCATAATTAATAATATGTCTCTCTGTCATGATTTGGGGGCTGGCAGTCCAAGAAAGTCAGCTACATTTCTTTTCTTTTTCCTTATTTCTTTTTATTTTCTTTATTTCTTTTTTTAAAGTTTTTTTCTCTGTGTAGACTTGTCTGTCCTAGAACTTGCTTTGTAGACCAGGCTGGCCTTGAACTCAGAGATCCACCTGCCTCTGCCTCCCAAGTACTGCAATTAAAGGCATGAGCCACCATAGCCTGTCAACAATTTCTTCTTTTTCGCCTTAAAGAACAAAGAATTTACATGACAGCAAAATTAGAGAGAGGATGAAGAGGAACATGATCACAAGGAACACAGATTTTACGGCAGGTGACCCCAGCCCTTGGAGAATGAGGCTGAGGCCAGCTTGAGCTGAGTAGCAAGAAGCTGATGAGGTGCCGAGCTTGACAATCAGAATTCCTAGAACCCACACGACAGAAGGAGAAAACCAGGCCCACTCGTGCACCACGGCACACGTGCTCACTGTCACACTCGAGGTCGCGTGGGAGCTTACGCCTATAATCACACGGCACACATGCTCACTGGCACACTCGAGGTCGTGTGGGAGCTTACGCCTATAATCACACGGCACACATGCTCACTGGCACACATGAGGTCGCGTGGGAGCTTACGCCTATAATCACACGGCACACATGAGGTCGCGTGGGAGCTTACGCCTATAATCACACGGCACACATGCTCACTGGCACACTCGAGGTCGCGTGGGAGCTTACGCCTATAATCACACGGCACACATGAGGTCGCGTGGGAGCTTACGCCTATAATCACACGGCACACATGCTCACTGGCACACTCGAGGTCGTGTGGGAGCTTACGCCTATAATCACACGGCACACATGCTCACTGGCACACATGAGGTCGCGTGGGAGCTTACGCCTATAATCACACGGCACACATGAGGTCGCGTGGGAGCTTACGCCTATAATCACACGGCACACATGCTCACTGGCACACATGAGGTCGCGTGGGAGCTTACGCCTATAATCACACGGCACACATGCTCACTGGCACACATGAGGTTGCGTGGGAGCTTACGCCTATAATCACACAGCACACATGAGGTCGCGTGGGAGCTTACGCCTATAATCACACGGCACACATGCTCACTGGCACACTCGAGGTCGCGTGGGAGCTTACGCCTATAATCACACGGCACACATGCTCACTGGCACACTCGAGGTCGCGTGGGAGCTTACGCCTATAATCACACGGCACACATGCTCACTGGCACACTCGAGGTCGCGTGGGAGCTTACGCCTATAATCACACGGCACACATGCTCACTGTCACACATGAGGTCGCGTGAGAGCTTACGCCTATAATCACACGGCACACATGCTCACTGGCACACTCGAGGTCGCGTGGGAGCTTACGCCTATAATCACACAGCACACATGCTCACTGGCACACTCGAGGTCGCGTGGGAGCTTACGCCTATAATCACACAGCACACATGCTCACTGGCACACTCGAGGTCGCGTGGGAGCTTACGCCTATAATCAAAGCGTTTTGGAGATGGAAGCCGAAGGAGCAGTCCATGATTGTATGCAGCTGCACCGAGGCCGTGGTCTGGATGACATGAAACCCTGGCTCAAAACAAAGAGAAACCGGAGGGCAGAGGACGATCAATTTCCGGCACGGACAACAAACAAAATTTTATATGACCAATTTCATACATTCCCTATTGTGAGTGGAACTTATTGGGGAGCCGCGTGCTGGCTCAGTTGCAGAGGGCACCTCTGGAGGCTGGTGAGCTAGGAGGGAGGCAAAGGGTTAGGGGTGGGAGGTCAGAGGTCACATAAAACCTCAGAAAGGACATTATAGCAAAAGAAAGAAGAAATTCGGGAGAGGGGGAGGGCTTGGCAAACAGCATCCCTTGAAACACCGCCCCCTTACACCTCTTCCTGACTAGATGAAAATTCACAAACTCCCTCGGTCTTTGACTTTGTCTTCCAGAGTCTCAATGACAAAGACCACTGACAAAACCACCGCACAGTGTAAATAATAACAGCTTTATTATCCCCCAGCTCCACTGGGGCAGAGAAAGGTAGCAGAAGGTCCCGAAAGAACAAATGCTCCATCTTTTCCCTGACGACCCAGTCCAGAATGCAACCCCGCTGCACCCTGCTGCGTGGCTCTGAGCCTCCGGACAGGTGGAGGGAGGCCGTCCGATCTCAAATCTCCTTAAAAGAAAACCGACAAATAGGTAGGCAAATTCAGCTACTGCAAGGGTGGCCGAGCTCCCTTCTCCTTCCCCACAGGCCCTTTCTACTGCAGTGGCTGCCGAGCTCCCTTCCCCACAGGCCCTTTGCAGCAGCCCATTGGAGCCCTTAAGGATGCTCGCCCACAGTTCCTTTTCAAGTGAAAGAATCGACACAAAATAAACGCAGACAGACTTAAGGTTAAGAGGAGTGAGGATTCTCTAGGAGCCAACAGTTTATGAGGGGCCACAACCCTTTCCAGTTTGCAGCCCTGGAGGACACTCAGGGCCTTTGCATCCCCCAGCCCTCACCCTGTATTTTTCAAAGGAAGAAAAATCCCACTGAGAATAAGAGAGGCACCACAGGAGAGAAGAGGAAGTCTTGTTAGCCCTGGATGTCCACAGGAAGGGACATGGAAGAGACAGAACAGTCCCAGAACAGTCCCAGGCAAGGGGAAGGCAAGAAACCGACTTGACAAAGGAGTTTGTCCTGACTTATTTTCCCTGTGTTATATTTAATTTGAGGCCAAGCTATAGTTTTTCTAGAGGTGTGGTCTTAATGATATCGTGGCTTTCTTCCCAACGGTGGTTCAGTACGCGTAGAGTTCTGTTGGAGCTAAGTCTAAGTCTATGGTCTTGTGCCTTTGTTCCTTCCTTGTGCAATGACTCTCTACCGTCTCTCCTGCGGAACTCGAACTTTCTGTCTTCCTGTCCTTCTCTGCTGCTATGGTATACACCATTGGCAAAAGCAACTCGGGGAGGAAAGGGTTTATTTCAGATTGCCGATTACAACCCACCATGGAGAGAGGCCAAGGCAGGAGCTGGCAGAAAAAGCTGAGGTGGAATGCAGCCTACCAACTCCTCCCAGCCTCGTCAGTCAGCTGCCTTTTGTGTGCATCCCAGGCCACAGCCTAGAACTGGCACTGCCCACAAGCCGGCTGTCCCTGCCTTCATTGATTAGAAAATGCCCCACAGACAAGGCCACAGGCCAATACAACGGGAGCAATTACAGGACGAAAGCTCCCACTCTCCAGGTGGGCTAAGCTGAGAACTGAACTGTTCCTACACTCTCCTCCTTCCCCAGCTCCTAGGAATCATCATCCTGATTCCCACTACATAAACTGAAACTAGTCTAGATCTCTTAGGTGAGGACAGCCATGCAGTGGCCACCCACTCTGTCACCCAGCATACTTCATTCCACATCAACCATATTGTAGCGGGTATCAGACTTCCGTGCCTTTTAAAGGTAGAACAATATTTCACTGTCTATCTTTGCCATATTGTGATTATTCATCTAATGGACAGTTGTGGCACAGCTACTTTGGGGCCATGTGGATTGGAGTCCTAGGGACTTGGGGTGTCTGAGCCCCTGCTTTCAGTCCGCTGGGTATGGCAGCTGAGGTCACCTCAGCCTTCCCACCAAGGAGGACTGAAGACCGTTCTAAGGTCCCCTATAAGAGAAGCCGTGTACCAACAGAACAGTGGTTCTCAACCTGTGGGCTGTGACCCCAAAGACAGAGGTCACATATCAGAGACCTACATATCAGATATTTACATTATGACTCGTAACAGTCGCAAAATTAGAGCTGTGAAGTAGCAACAAAATAACTTTATGGTTGGGGGTTCACAACATGAGGAACTATACTGAAGGGTCACAGCATCAGGAAGGCTGGGAACCCTGTTATAGAAAGAAACCTGGGTGAAGCTGAAGACTTCTGGTGTCCCAGGAGACACATCAGGTAGCTCATAACCACCTGTAACTGGAGCACCAGGGTCCGGAAGTCTCTTCTGTCTTCTTTAACTCACACACACAATTAATAATAATAATTAATAATAATAAATGATGTGGGAGTGTCATATCAATCTGTTGATTTCATTGGTTAAGCAATAAAGAAACTGCTTGGCTGGCCCTCATAGGTTAAAACATAGGTGGGAGGAGTAAACAGAACAGAATGCTGGGAGGAAGAGGAAGTGAGCTCAGACTCGACAGCTCTGCTCTGGAGCAGAGACGCAATGCTCCCCTCCCCCGGACACGCGATGAGGCTCCGACCCAGGATGGATGTAGGCTAGAATCTTCCCGGTAAGCGCGCCTTGGGATGCAACACACCTTATTAGAAATGGGCTAGTCCAGGTGCGAGAATTAGCCTAGAAGAGGCTAGATAGAAATGGGCCAAGCAGTGTTTAAAAGAATACAGTGTCCGAGTAATTATTTCGGGGCATAAGCTAGCCAGGCAGCCGGGGTGCTTGGGATGCAGCCCCGCTGCTCATATTACTACAGAATGGCGCCCAGACGTGTGGGTAACCGAGTCCACAGAAAGCCTGAGAAAGCTTGGAAAAGAATAGAGTAAAGCAGTTTCTTGTGGCAATTTCTTGGGTCTGCTCTGCTTGCCAGAGGCAAGCAAGCGCTCTCATCTAAGAGAGGCTTCCTGACTCAGCTTCAGCTGCAAAACCCTGCAGCTCTTACGAGGACCTGCCACGAAACACTTAAAAGGTGTTGATGAAAAGCTGAATGCATGCTTTTTGGTTTTCAGCCGTAGCAGGAAAAAAGCTGCGCCGTTTAAAAATGCTGGCTTTCTGGGCTGTCCTGCCAGGGCAAACTCTGACTCTTTTACGCAGGCGGTTCGTGCGGTTTGCAAGCACAGGCTGCTGAAGCTCACTTGCTGGCAGGGACCTTGAAATGCCATAGAGTTGTGGCAGTAAACAAGGCTACAGCCAGTACCTCAGCCTTGAGGCTGGAAAGCTAAGGAATGGGCTGGATCCAGCCGTCAAAGCCACGGCTTTAGTCCTACTGATATTGCTTGGTAAATTAAAGACTCATGTGGTCAGAAAAAGAGAGATATACAGTAAAAAGAGATTCAAAGACAAAGAAACTTTCTCAATGCTTTACAGTGTGTTAAAAATATATGCAAACTAAAAGTTAAAGTTCTTAAAAGTAAAAAATGAAAGAAAGAGAGTAGTTGGGTGTGGTGGTACACGCCTTTAATCCCAACACTTGGGAGGCAGAGGGAGATTGACCTCTGTGACTTCAAGGTGTGGTAGCACACGCCTTTAATCCCAGTGCCTAGAAGGCAGAGACAAACAGATCTCTGTGAGTTCAAGGTGTAGTAGGGTACACCTTTAATCCCAATGCCTGAGAGGCAGAGACTGGCAGATCTCTGAGATTTCAAGGACAGCCTGGTTCACAGAGTTATTCTAGGTCAAAGGTATACAGAGAAGGTGTCTCAAAAAGTGAAAAGATAAAAGTAAAAATAAACAAAATAGAGGTTAAAATAAAGTGCACAAAGATGGAAAATACACAGAGAATTTTGATACTGTATGCTATTATGCTCTTTTTGAATTGTTTGAATGCTAAGGAAAGAGCAACAGCTGCTAAAAGATATTTGTTTATAAATGCTGCTGAACTAATCCAACATAGATATTTTGAAAATGCCTTGAATTTGAAATTTGGATCTAAGGACATGATGCTTTGGAAAGGAGTTTCTTATTTTGTTTTCACAGAGGATGAGAACCTGTTCATTTCTTCTATTCCGATATGGTATGATGGACCACGCCCTCCTGAAGGGTTGCTGTGAACATCTTCAGAAAATTGCTTCGCTCAACTGCCAACTGAGATGAAACTAGCACACAGGTTATACCATGAAAGACCTAATTAACGACGCCCCCATTCAGCAGGAAGCAGTTTGGAGAGAAAAAACTGCGCCCATGTTCCCAAATATGGTTTATAAATGTTCTTTTACATTTAAAGGGGGATATGATATAGGTAGGAATAATTTACATTGATATGGATTTTGTTTTAGTGATTTAAATTTAAGGTCAATTTTGTTATATGTATATGTATTTCTTTTTTTTTTTAATTTATTTATTTATTAAAGATTTCTGTCTCTTCCCCGCCACCACCTCCCATTTCCCTCCCCCTCCCCCAATTAAGTCTCCCCCCAGCCCGAAAAGCAATCAGGGTTCCCTGTCCTGTGGGAAGTCCAAGGAACCCCCACCTCCATCCAGGTCTAGTAAGTTGAGCATCCAACCTGCCTAGGCTCCCACAAAGCCAGTGCGTGCAGTAGGATCAGAAACCCATTGCCATTGTTCTTGAGTTCTCAGTAGTCCTCATTGTCCGCTATGTTCAGAGAGTCCGGTTTTATCCCAGGCTTTTCCAGACCCAGGCCAGCTGGCCTTGGTGAGTTCCCAATAGAACATCCCCATTGTCTCAGTGTGTGGGTGCACCCCTCGCGGTCCTGAGTTCCATGCTCGTGCTCTCTCTCCTTCTGCTCCTGAATATTAACCTTCAGCAAGCGATGAAAGGAGACAGAGACAGAGACCCAAATTGGAGCACAGGACTGAAATCTCAAGGTCCAAATATGTATATGTATTTCTGATCTTGAATAAGGTGTGATTGTGTAGTTCATTTTTAAAATGTAATGTATAATTAGGAAATATAGGTTGTTGATGGATAATCATAAATAATAGTCAAGTTTGTAGTCATGTTACTTAGATTTTCTAAATATATAGAGATATATTTCAGATAGGCATTCTTCATATCTCTCAAAGGCTGCAGAATATGGCATTTAATGTTTTAATAACTTAGGACTTTTCATGACAATGAGACACTCTGCTCCTGGCAGCACCAATCTACTTCAAGAAGAAGATGGACATCGAAGAGGATCCTTATGGAGTTTGATAGCCATTTGGGCAAGAAACTGCTCTTGCCTGGATTGTTGCATGAACTGGGCATAAAGAACCCGCAGAGAGAGGACTACTGAACTTGCCTAAAGGTGAGATGGTCTTTTGGGGTTCCTGATTCATGAAAGAGTCTGCAAGACATTCTTCAGGACAAGCAGATAGTGACTGCCTTTGAAATTTCCTGCTTTGTGGAAATGTCTGCTGGAAACTAAGGGCCTGAGGCTAAAGATGGATGCCCCAACAGTACAAAAGAACTTTGGGTGACTGTCCAGGCAGGGAGATGTCTCTGTCATTTCTAGAGTTTGCTTATTTCTTGTTTGCTTAGGTAATATTATATCTTTCTGGAGTCTTTGATGGAGTTAAGAATAGTTAGTTATAGTTTTTCTTAGTTATGATAAAGATAAAATAGATATAAATATTGTAATTTTTACTTGATAACTGTTTTATTATATGTAATTTTGCTATGTTAAAGTTAAAGCCTTCCTTTTTTTTGTTTAAACAGAAAAAGGGGAAGTGATGTGGGAGTGTCATATCAATCTGTTGATTTCATTGGTTAAGCAATAAAGAAACTGCTTGGCCCTCATAGGTTAAAACATAGGTGGGAGGAGTAAACAGAACAGAATGCTGGGAGGAAGAGGAAGTGAGCTCAGACTCGACAGCTCTGCTCTGGAGCAGAGACGCAATGCCGGGGTGCTTGGGATGCAGCCCCGCTGCTCTTATTACTACAAATAAAGTCTGGAGAGATGGCTCAGTGGTTATGAAGACTTCTTGTGTCCCAGGATACACAGCAGGTAGCTCATAATCACCTGTAACTGGAGCACCAGGGTCCGGAAGTCTCTTCTGTCTTCTTTAACTCACACTCAATTAATAATAATAATAATAAAAGTCTGGAAAGATGGCTCAGGGGTTAAGAGCACTGACTGCTCTTCCAGAGGACATTGATTCAGTTCCCAGCACCCACACGGCAGCTCACAACTGTCTGTAACTCCAGTTCCAGAGCATCTGTTGCCCTCACACAGGCATAAATGCAGGTAAAACATAATGCATGTAAAATAAAATTGATTAATTATTTAAAATAATAACAATAAAATAATATAATAATCTTTTTGGTTTTACTGTTGTTTTCAAGACAGGGTTTCTCTGTATAGTCATGGCTGTTCTGAACTCACTTGAGATCTGCCTACCTCTGCCTCCCAAGTGCTGGGACTGAAGGTGTTCACCACCACACCCGCATAACAAATCTTAAAAGAGAAAAAAGAAGCACAGCAACAACAAAACTGAATACGATGGGACAAGAAAATGTTCCCCCACCTCTACTTCCTTTCAAGCTAATTTCATCAATTTAGACAAAAGAAGTTGCTGTGAGCTGAGTTTTAAGCCAGGACCTGAAACTGGCCTTTCAGAGTTTGTACCTCATTGAGCCCCTCATTCAGCACATCTCTGGTTTTCCCTCTCACAGGTGACGCTGTGATTGCAATACCTATCAGCAAAGGGAACGCAAACGTTAATACATGGGTGTGATGGCCGCGGTTAATGTTGAGATCCAGGGCCTGTCGTGATCACGATTCTAGGAAACCAAGGAGCTGTTTCACAAGTCAGAACAGGATCTTAGATATTCAGCGGATGCGCTCACCACTCAGTCACCAGACTTCCAAGAAGACAAGGAAGACATCAAAGCAATATTAAAAACAAACAAGCCACCTTTCCCCTATGGGTCAGATAAGTAGAAAAACACATCTCCAGGCTCGAGGAAATGACTGACAACCCATATTCAGAGAAAAGATGGGAAAGTCGTTAGCAAGACAAAGAAGCGTCTACTTTCTCTGAGGGCTGGAGAATTTACACAAGTGGCAGGAACCCAAACAGCCTCCACAGGTGCTGGCCACCTGCACACAGAAGCCACTTTCTCCAGAGCCCTCCGCGGCTGCAGGTGCCACGCTGCAGACTGCTCCAGCTCGGGTTCTGCTTCACCAACTGAGAATTGACGCGTATCACAGGTGTCAAGATTTGTTGTTGCTGCTATGTTTTGCTTTGTTTGATGAAAGTAGAGAGTGTTCCAGCTACCAGATAGGAAAAGACTGAGCCAAATTTTCCTTCTACACTAAGTTCAGTGTGTGTGTGTGGGGGGGGGGGGATGGGGGGACAACACACACAGAAAAAAATGCCTTCCATAAACAGTGGATAAATAGCCGGGCAAGATGGCTCACACTGTTAATCCCAGCACTGGGGAGGCAGAGGCAGGCGGATCTCTGTGAGTTCAAGGCCAGCCTAGCTATAAAGCGAGTACCAAGACAACAGAGCTTTTCCACAGAGAAACTCTGTCTCAAATCACACACAAGGGTAACACAGAGTCCCACACCACACACGGGTAACACACAGTCCCACACCACACATGGGTAACACAGAGTCACACGCCACACATGGGTAACACAGAGTCACACCACACACACGGGTAACACAGAGACACACCACACATGGGTAACACAGAGTCACACACCACACATGGGTAACACAGAGTCACACCACACACACGGGTAACACAGAGACACACCACACATGGGTAACACAGAGTCACACCACACACACGGGTAACACAGAGACACACCACACATGGGTAACACAGAGTCACACCACACACACGGGTAACACAGAGACACACCACACATGAGTAACACACAGTCCCACACCACACACACGGGTAACACAGAGTCACACCACACACATGGGTAACACAGAGACACACCACACACGGGTAACACACAGTCCCACACCACACATGGGTAACACAGAGTCACATCACACACACACACACACACACAAACACACATCAGCTTTCTGAATTTAGATAATTATAAGAACCTGTATAGTAGGCAAGCCCTTTCTTATGATAGCTATACATGAAAACATTAAGAGTCACAAAGGGAGAAGAGCATGTGACATCATGCTAGGTGTCAGGCAATGCAATAAAGATGGCCGAAGGTGAGGGCACAGGAAACACAGGAGGGGGAAGAATGCACATGGCAGCCCCCCAAATAAAAGCAGCATCATAGTCTTGGGCAGGAAACTGTGCCATGGCTACCGCTAGAAGGAAATGAGATGCTATCTGTGGTCTGGAGCAGCAAGTGTCCCACAAATGGCCACCCCGAGATTGCTGTTGAGAACTATCAGCAACCTCCCAGACGGGGGTCACCATCTGTCCCTGCACCTCTAGCCGCACCCACTGAGGTAACAGTGTTCAGGCCTGTGGCTGTCCCATACCTAAACCAACGTCCCACACCCCTGAGCCAGTGCCAGCTGCCTCTGACCTAAGAATCTTGAAAATCAGAGCTGGAGAAAACACCACCTTCATCACAGTGCACACTGTGTTGTTTGTCTTCAAGACAGGGTTTCTCTGTCGCTTTAAAGCCTGTCCTGGAACTCGCTTTGTAGACCAGACTGGCCTCGAACTCACAGAGATCCGCCTGCTTCTGCCTCCCGAGTGCTAGGATTATGAATGGGTTCTTTTAAATGTCTTTCCGCTGTGTCCTGAGAGGGACAGTCCATGCCCCACCCATACCTTAAAACCAAGACAGAAAAGCTTTCTGATGAGATTCATTTGTCATGTTGGTAAATAGACACTTGGATTAAGGACTGGCCCGTTGCATCCACAAACTCCATATTTATTTTTCTAGTATTAGAGATTGAATCTAGAACCTTACACCTACATTCTAGACAACTGCTCTACCACCAAAATGTCCCAGGCCCCACACGCCCTCCCCTCTACTTATTTATTTATTCATTCTTTTACTTACTTGTTTATTTATATTTTGAGATAAGGTTGCTATGTAGCCCTGGCTAGCCTGGAACTCATTATTGTAGATCAATAGGGTCTTGAATTTACCTCTTTTTATTTATTTGTTTATTTTTGAGTAATGGCTTGCACCACTAGGCTATTTACTGGTGTGTGTGTGTGTGTGTGTGTGTGTGTGTGTGTGTGTGTTTGGGAGTGGTCTTTGTTTTTGTTTTGAGACTATGCAGCCTTGGCTAGCTGCTACTTGCTATGCAGGAGCAAACTGGCCTGCCTCTGCCTTCCAAGTACTGGTCCACTTCTGCCCTATTTTTTATCTTGAAAAAGGGTCTGGCTAAGTTGCTTGACCTTGAATTCACCGTTGAATTCAAGCAGGCCTGGATCCTCCCGCCTCCATCTTCCCAAAGTTAGGGTTACAGGCTTGTGCTACTGGGCCCCTGCTTCATCCACAACATTTTGCAAGCTGCAACCATCGGTGTCTTTAAACATTCCAGTGTGAACAGCCCATGGAGTTTTCTAGACTTGTGTCAGCTTTGGAACAGTGAAAGACTCATGTTAACCCCCAGGCCAGTCATCACCTGCCTTTATTTTGGGTCCCAGGCCTAACCAAGGTGTTTACAAGTCAGTATTTATCACCTTCCTCAGAGATATTTTTACACCATCTTGTTGCTTTTTTTTTCTGTGAAAGAGAAAGAGACAAAGGAGACTCAAGCCTGTTTGCTTTTGAACGGCTGCAATTTAAAACAGAAAACCATGGTAACATGAAGCCTGTTTTACAAACCACAATATTTAAGAAACTTCTTCCATAGCAATGATGAAGGGGGGACTTACTTCTAAAAATGACTCTTTCGTGGAACATCAGGGTTAGTTTCTGAGTGGCACGTTTTTAAAACATTTAATCAGTGAGCGGAACGCATGTCAACACCTTCTGGCGGTGTGCTACGAAATCGGAACCTTGTCGACAGCAACAGAAAGAGGTGACACACTTGGGACCCAGAGCTTTGATGCCGACACACAGTAATAATATAATTTTAAAATTTATCATCTGTTTAGCTGCAAGCAACAATTAATCTTTTTGACAATTTGTACAATGCTTTAAATAACACCTGGGAAGAGAAACACCACGCTCTAATTTTTACTTGCGTTGTCTTCCAGGGCTTTTCAGCTACACATGCCTATAAAGCCACACACAATAAATTTTATGATTAGAATTAAAATGTTGGCAAAAAAAAAAAAGATTTCCCTTGTCACTGAATGCCCCTTCTTGACTCAGTTAATAACGTTACTTAACATGGGAATGGGAAGCGAGAGCATGTCCCTGAGGACATGTGGGCCGCGAAGGGTTCATTTCTGTCATGTCAAATGACATTCTATTCCCAGAGCATTTAACCTACGACTTCACATAACTACTCTTCAGTCGGATGCGCCTCTGATGAGGCCCCAGAAATGTCAACGATCCCTCAACCGGCAATTTCATCAAAGCAATCAACGTAGGGCATCGAGTCTGATGATTTTAAAAATACCAGGACAAACACGACTTCAAATGCTCGGGACCATGTGAGGGCATGTATGTTGTAAGGATGTGTGCATCATGTGCCCTGTGAGATTTCCTAGATCTCGCTTTAGGCCGTGTGTGTGTGTGTGTGTGTGTGTGTGTGTGTGTGTGTGCGCGCGCACACGCACATCTGCCTGTCTGTCTGTGTCTGTGTGTTTCTGTGTGTGCCTGTGTCTATGTGTCTGTGTGTGTCTCTGTGTGTCTGTATCTGTGTGTGTCTCTGTGTCTGTGTATATCTGTGTCTGTGTGTGTCTTTGTCTGTTTCTGTGTATCTGTGTGACTATGTCTGTGTGCGTGTGTGCGTGCAGTGTCTGTGTCTATGTGTGTCTGTATCTGTGTGTGTCTGTGTCTATATGTGTCTATGTCTGTGTGTGTGTGTGCAGTGTGTGTGTGTGTGTGTGTGTGTGTGCAGTGTGTGCGTGTGCCTGTGCATGAGAGAGAGACAGAGACAGAGAGCATGCTAAAAAACTAATCTAATTTCATTTTTATTTCACTTTTTGGGGTTTTGAGACAAGATCTCACCGTATAACTCTGGCTGGCCGGGAACTCACTGAGATCCACCTGCCTCTGCTCCCCAGTACTAGGACTAAAGGTGTGCACCACCATGCCTAGTAAACAGATGTAATTTTAAAGCGTGTTTTATCTAATTTCAAAACAAACATAATGTGTGGGGAAGCCAGGAAAAGGGATGGTACCTGGAGAGACCGTCAACCAGTGAACAGAAGGACCAGAAGGATGTGAGTTAGATCCCCAGCACTGAAGACGAGCAGACAGGACCACCTGAGGTTTACTGGGCAGACAGCCTAGCCGGCTAGAGAGCCCCCCAGCCCCACCCCCATCCTGTCCCAGCGAAGTAAATACTCTTACTCAAAACCCAAGGTGGATGGTGCTGAGCGGTGGCTGGGTGGTAAAGAACACTGGCTGCTCACAGCCATCTGTAACTCCAGTTCCAGGGGCCTCCCATGCCCACTCCTGGCCTCTGTTGTACCAGCACGCAAGTGGTGTGCAGATATACATGCAGGTGAAACACCCAACACATAAAATTAAAGTGAAAACAGAAAAACAAGACGGCTGTCTCCTGAGGAATAGCATTTGAGGTTGGCCTCTGAACTCCACACAAGGGCAAGGGCATCCTCATGAACACACATGCACATGCGTACACGCGTGAAAGGAAACGGAGAAGTGAGGAAACATAGGTGTTCTTTGTTCACAGATAGTACCTCCTTTTCTGCCTTTTATTTTTGGCCTGAGCCACTGTTCCAGCTTTATTTTATTTTGAGACAGGATCTCTCTACGTAGCCTTGACTGTCCTGAAACTCGCTATGTAGACCAGGCTGGCCTTGAACACACAATGATCCACCTGTTTCTATCTCTGTCTCTCTTTCCAAGATGGGGTTTCTCTGTGCAGCCCTGGCTTCCTAGAACTCTTTTTGTAGACCAGGCTGGCCTCAAACTCACAGAGATCCGCCTGCGTGCCTCTGCCTCTTGAGTGCTGGGATTAAAGGCATGCTCCTGGCAATAAAGGAGAGATGGCTCAGAGGGTAAGAGCACTGGCTGCTCTTCCAGAGGTCCTGAGTTCAATTCCCAGCAACCACATGGTGGCTCACAACCATCCGTATTGAGATCTGGCGCCCTCCTCTGGCGTGTGGGCATACATCGAGGCAGAATATTGTATACATAATAAATAAAATCTTTTTATTTATTTATTTATTTTTTAATTTATTTATTTATTAAGGATTTCTGCCTCCTCCCCGCAACCGCCTCCCATTTCCCTCCCCCTCCCCAATAAATAAAATCTTAAAAAAAAAAAAGATTATGCCTGGCAAGCCCTATTTTACGTGTGTGTGTGTGTGTGTGTGTGTGTGTGTGTGTGTGTGTATAGCATGTGCTTGTAGCATGTGCCTGTAAATTCAGGTACCCTTAGAGGCCAGAAGTGAGTGTAAGATACCCTGGCATTATGGGTGCTGGGAATTGAACGCAAGCCCTGCTGTAGAAGAGCTGTAGACGCTCTTAACCACTGAGCCCTCTCCCCAGTCCTGGGTTGTTTGCTGCTCCTCTTTCTGATGCAGGGCCTCCTGTATCCCGAGTAGCCAGAACTCCCTATGTAGCCACCAGGTCTGATCCTCTTTCCGCAGACTAAGTGCTGAGATCGCAGGGGTGGGCCCCCACCACTGCATCCGCTCTTAATTCTACCTATCAATGAGTAGCAAAGTCTAAGGCCTGAGCCAGAGCATCTCAGCTAGTGGGGAAGTATCCATGGTGCATGGGCAAAAGAACCGCTCCTAAGAAATGTGTTTATTACTGTGGCCCCTCCCAGCATGGAGTGAGGCACCAAGATCTCAGAAAGCCCCTCCCAGATTGTGCTCCTCAGCTAATTAACAGCACTCACCCCAACCCAGGGAAAGGCGTGCGTGAGGCTGGCTGGAACCCAAGTGGAGAGCTAGGTGCCCGGCTAATGAATGCCAACTGATCCTCTTACATAGACACACTACGTTCCCCAGCCGTGTCTGCCCCAGTGCCCAAAGCAGGTGAGCGGAAGGACAAGGGAGGCTTTGGCTACAGTAGTACCACACACATGCTCACAGCCGACATGCGTGTGCTTTTCGGTCCAGCCCTTCATGTCCCGTGTTCCCTCGCAGTCAGTTTGTCAGGATTCCCGTGTTGGTTTGCGGAGTGGGGTGAGGAGACGCATGTTGGAGAGGGGACAGAGCGGCCACTGATGCCGCGTGAGCTTGATTCTAGTGCAGTCCTAGAAAAGCCTCCCGTGGAAGGAGGGGCTGCTCTCCTGACGGCGCTGACACAGCCATAAACCCGCTTAGCTTCCTTCCAGTTACAGTTTATTGCGTTAACATTTCTTTTGTGCTGGCTGCTGAAGCGAACCTATTGTCAATCCGGGCAATTACGACTTTTGTCCCCCCTGTCCCTCCCCTCTTCGGTACTGTGACATCAAAGTGGCCAGTTCAGTAGAGGCTGGCTTCAGCTGTTAAATCCAACCTGAGATTCAGGTTGAAATGATAGACTCCTACAGAAAAGGACTAGCATAAATCAGAGAGACTCCGGCCCTGCCCACCCAGAGTCTTAAGATAATCTTCCTTAAACCTCTTGTACTATGTTGCCAAGTCAAAGCCTGGCTAGATGTTCTTGTATCTCCATGCCTAGATCCCTGCAAACAGAGACTGTGAACCCGAAAAGCTGGGATTTCCCTCGGTCCTGCCTCTGCTGAAAAGCATGAGAGGATCTGTATAAACTAGAGCTGGGGAGAGGGCTGCTGCCGTGGCAACGGCAAGGGGCCCAGTGAAGGCTGCAGCGGATAAGCTGGGAGGCTTGATGGACAGGATGGAACCCAGGGCATCTTTCTCAAGGAGCCCATAAGCTGTCATCTCTTCCAGAGGAAAGAGGAAGCATGAAAGAATATATATGCACACGTGCTGGCGATCCCAGGGCCTTAGCCTTGTGTGCGGTGTGCAGGTTATTTCTACCCACTAGAGTTTTCTGAGGACCCTAATAGGGGCTGGACCGTGAGTGATACAAAGACGAACAAGGACAGGCAGGAGCTGTCTTGTGCGTACTTTTTTTCTTTTTTGAGACAGGGTTTCTCTGTGGCTTTGGAGCCTGTCCTGGAACTAGCTCTGTAGGCCAGGCTGGTCTTGAACTCACAGAGATCCGCCAGCCTCTGCCTCCCGAGTGCTGGGATTAAAGGTGTGCGCCACCATCGCCCGGCCTTGTGCGTACTTTTATAATGTGGACACATACTGCTCCTCGGCCCTCAGAATGTTAAAGACAGAGTGGTCACTTGACCTGTGATTCCCTCCTCCAACCAAGAAAAGAGGAAATGCAGGATAACAAAAATGCTGCATCTAAATGTTCAAAGAAGTCATATCCGTGTGGTAGCCAAAAGATGAAAATGGCCCAAATATCCATAGCTGGATGAACAGATAAACAAAACGTAGGCCCTGCTCTTCCAAGTGAGCAGCACAGGAAGGACGATGATATAAAAAGAAATGGCACTAGGCATGGTGCACAGACGACCTGCAGAGACATCATGGTGAGGGAAGGTGGGGAACAGCCCTTGGTGCACCAACCTGAGTTCTGAGAATGGACCCCAGCACCCACAGGAAGAGATGGGTGTGGCTATGCACATGCCTGTCATGTGAAAACTATGGGGAAACAGACAGGACGGCAGCTGGGCCTTGCTGACCACTAGCCTAGTTCTAGGTTCAGTAAGAGATCCCAACGCAAAAGAATAAGGTGGAGAATGATACTAGAGCCTCCTGGTGTCCTTCCCTGGTCTTCACATGCACACAGGTATGGGCATCCATATATGCACACATGAATGTAACACACACATGCACACACACACAACGCACACGCATACGCACACGCACAGAGACGTTATGCTAAGCGGAAGAAGCCAGACCTTTCAAGGCTACAATCATATACCAATTGCATGAAATGACCAGAATATATCCAACGACTGATTCGGAAAACAAATTAGTAGTTGAAGAGGACCCAAGTTTGATTGTTTGATTCCCAGCAGCCACACTGAGAAACTCACAAATGCCTGTCAATCTGGATCAAAGGGATCTGACCTCCTCTCCGGACCTCCACCAGCACCAGCTACGGGCTCTCATGCGCACATGTCCCCACCCCCACCCTGATGCACACATAATTTAAAGTAGAATAAAGCTTTACAAAGAAAGAGGAGGGAGGGAGGCAGGGAGGAATTGGCGATTGCTCCTGGAAGGTAAGACCCGGGAATGAATGCCAATGGCAGCAAGAGTTTGGGGGAAAGGAAAATGCTCTGGAATCAGCTTGTTACCACCTCACAACTGAGCACACTAAAGACGACGGAACTCCTCCTCAGTAAAGCTGTTAGTTACTGTAAGAGCTACAGTAACTTGGGACTGGACAAACCATGACTTAAGAAGCAAGGCTACTGACATCAGTGCACAACACAGAGCTGGATGCAGTGGGGGTCTCTGTAATGCTAGCCCTCCAGAGGTAAACAAGCCTGGGCCACCAAGAGAGGTCCTGCCTCTAAAAAACAAAAAGAACATACTACCGTCTCTAAGCCCCTCACGTAGTCCAGGCAAGCCTCAAAGTCCCTGTGTAGCTGAGGCTGGCTCTGAACTCCCCATTCCCCTTGCCTCTGCCTCTCAGAGCTAGTATTCTAGGCATGTACCACTTCAGCTCACTGAAAATGAGAACAGAAAGGAAAGAAGCCTCCCTGGATGCAACACTCACTTTCCTGTCTCCTGGCTCTGAGTTTTCACTTTCCACAATGATCAGGACACGGTCCACAGCAGCAGCAGCCTAAGCACCCAGGGCTTGGAGCTCTGTGATCTCCTGGATCCTACACAATCCAGCTCTCGTGTGCCCTTTGCCCGAGCGAGCACTGTGTTTCAGTCCTGCATGTGTTTGCCTGCACTGGAATATGGAGGGTGGAGATTTTTGTCTCTTTTCCCAGCACATAGAAAGGACTCACCAGGTGGCTGGGGACAGAAGTCCCAATCTGCTCTGAAGGAACCTGCAGTCTAATTCATGCTCAGTGCTTCTGCACTGTAGTATGAGGAAGTAGCAAGGCTGCATTGAAACAAACACAAGCATGCAAATGCCAAATTTTTTTTTTAGGTTAAAATTGGACAAAGGATGGCAATTAAATATAGCATAATCTAATAACTATCACAGGACGAACTATCCTTCGAGCCCTGTGATGCTGGTGTTTTGAGAGTGACAAACATTTCTGGGTGAGTTTAACCCAGGGAGCTGGGGTACCAGCAACATCGATGTCCACCAAAGCCATCGCAAGCCTGGGGCCTTAAATTCACTGTCACATAGCCAAGAATAGGGAAACACGGCCAAGGAGCGAGCTGACTGAACATAGATTAACTAAGGAAATACGAGAAAGAACTTCCTGGAGTGAGGGGGTCCAAAGGAGTACTGCCATGTTGCTGGGCCCAGCATGCTTAAGGGCCTTGTAGAATAAATGGAGATGACTTGATTGCTTATTGGGGATGTCACAGGCCAAGTCAATTAGAAGTCTCCACACCCATTCTGTGTATGATCCCCTAGTCCAATCAGAGGAGTGATCTATCGATCATAAAGAGGGATCATTAGACTATAAGTCCCTTAAAAACAAATTGGGACATCTGTCCCCAGCGACCTGGTGGCTCCTTTCAATGTGCTGGCTCTAGGAAAAAGACAAAATGTCTGTGGACTAAGTTTTCTGTTCCATGTAGACACAGAGGTCTACATTAATTATAAACTGGTTGGCCTATTAGCTCAGGCTTCTTATTAACTAACTCTTACATCTTAAATTAGCCCATCATTCTTGTCTGTGTCAGCCACGTAGCTTGGTACCTTATCAGTGAGGCATTCTCATCTTGCTTCCTCTGTGACTATAGCAGACTGACTCTTTCCTCTTCCCAGAATTCTCCTGTTCTTGTCACCCCACCTCTACTTCCTGCCTGGTCACCCCGTCTATACTTCCTGCCTGGCCACTGGCCAATCAACATTTTATTAAAATCTAAGTAACAAATCTTTACAAGGTACAAGACCATTGTTCCACAGCAAATCTCCATCACCCCACAGACAAGACACTTCTTCCAGTGAGAGGAGTGGTCAATTACCATCCGCCATGAGCTGCATCCTTGCTGCCTAAGGGAAGCTCACCCCCTTAAGGCTTCACTATTTCAGTAAACCAAATTATTTTTAATTTTATTTTATTACTTTTATATGTATAGTTTTTACCTGCATTATATCTGTGCACCACATGAATGCAGGACCCACGGAAGCCAGAAAAGGGCACTGGATCCTTTGGGACAATAGTTACAAAGAATTGTGAGCAGGTGTGTGTGTGTGCTGGGAACCAAACCTGGGTTCTCTGAAAGAACAGCCAGTGTGCTCAACCACTGAACTGTCTCTCCAGCCCCACACAAAATTATTTTTGAGTGGAGCTGAAGGCTCCTTTGAATATTCACCTACAGAGGGGCTGGGAAGTTAGCCCCTCAATGGTTCAGAACACAGGTTGCTCTTGCAGAGGATCTGAGTTCAATTCCCAGCACCCACAGGGTGGCTCACAACCACCTGTAATTTCAGTTCTTCTTCTGACTACCATGGACACATTCATACACACATAAACACATAAAACATTTACACTTTATTTTTTTTTAAAAAAAATCACCTACAGAGATGTAATGAGAGAACCATTCTGATCAGGCCTTCACCCCCCCCACACACACAAAAAAAAAAAAAAAGAAAGAAAGAAAAAGAAAAGAAGAAAATTAAAGTTTCTACAGAAGGGTCAGTTTGTGCCTGAAAATTGGTCTGTGCATCTTATTTATCACAACTCTAGGGCAACTTAAATATTCATTAGGAAACATCCAGGAGGTACTACCTTTATTCCTGCAGTGGAGAGGAAGAGGTAAGTGGATGTTGAAGTTAGAGGCCAGCCTGGTCTGCACAGTGACTCCCAGGCTAGCCAGGGTGCCATAGTGAGACCCTCTCTTAAAAAATAAATAATGCCTTAGGTCACAAAAGCAAGATGGAATGCCTTTAAACTCAAGAGTTCCCAAACATCCCTGGCTGTCTATCAGCAATGTATCCAGGGAGCTTCGCTCGAGGAGGCTACCATGTTGGAATTCTGGAGGGGCCAGCAAGAGCAGGTCAGTCACTCAAAGCAAGTGATCAGAGAGTTAATCAGGAGAGATAGTGGCTCTCAAAGTGCCTATTAACCCAGGCTTTTCAGCTGGGCGTCTCTAGCACCCTGCTGCCCCTAACCAAACAAAACTCCGTAGAGCAGCTTTTGTTCAAGGAGGTTGACAGCTACTTGCCTGGAATGGGTTTTTGTTTGTTTGTTTGTTATTCAAATAACTTCTCTCCAGGCCAAAATGGAAGGGGAAAATAACAGAACTATGTGATTAATGATTTTTTTTTAAACAGAGGAGATCATGGGTTGAACTGTAGAGCAGGGTCTGAAAGGTAGATTTTCATATGCAAGTTTGATATGAATTCTTTCTAAAACAGTTGCACTGGGGAACCCAAATCAAACGTCAGGACTGTCTGCCTCAACATCCCGAAAGACTAGTTAGGCAGCTCTGGAACATTCTCAGGTCACTGGCATCTAGAACTGGACATGGAGTCCACCGAGGAGTGGTGGGTTAGTTGCTGGACTCTCTGAAACACTTTCACAGGTCCCATGCTACAGGTGGGAACACTGCTGGGTGAGGAAAGGCCGGAAACACAGAAACAACGGCAAAGTGTGGGGTTGGGGGGAGGGGGAGAAAACTTAGAACTAGTTTTTAATGTTCCCTTTAATCAGCTCTTAGACAGGGCCAGAAGCTGAAATGAAAACACTCATCGTGACTCGATGGTTCTCAACCTTCCTGATGCTTCGACCCTTTAATATAAATCTCATCTTGCGGTGATCCCCAACCATGAAATTGTTTTTGTTGCTACCTCACGACTGTAAATTTGCTACTATTATGAACAGTAACTATCTGGGTTTTCCGATGTCTTAGGCGACCCCTCTGAAAGGGTTGTTCACCCCCCCCTCAAAAAGGGCAGCGACTGACATAAACAGGCTGTAAAGAGAATTTTGGCAGCTTAGGTAATCAGAATACCAAGGAGTTTGCTTGGGACCATGAGGCAGTGGATTTAACAATAAAACTAAGATGGCGTCAAAGGACCAAAATGCAGGCAAGCTTCCATTGCATAATAAGAGAGGTGGTAAAACTTTTCACTGGGGTGGGAGGAGGAGGAGGCTGGGGACAAACTGGAGAGATAAAATGCTACTTAACACAACAATGTGGCCAGCATTTAGGCCGCATGCAAATTACCTTCCCAGAGCTTTCAAATGGAATGCAATTTACTACTCAGAGGATGTAACCTTTTGGAGTCCAGAGAGCTAATTAATAAAACCGTCTAACTGGAATGCAGAGTTAATCACCATCCCTCTCCTGGGCTATTTCAACTGTGTTCTTTACATTTCTCTGTTGAACAAAATCTCAGGTGTTGCAACAGTCAAGAGCTCCCTACCTTCACCAGAGGCCATCTGGGGGTTCTGGTAGAGGATGCTCACCTCTAAGAAACAGCCGAGAAGGTTGAGGCCGCTCTTGGGAGCTTGCTCTGTGGTGGGCAGAAATCTCAACTGTAAACACAGAGCCAGGTCCTACCTCGACTATTCAAGAGTTGCAATCACTGAAGCCATCCTTAGAAATCTCACTCTGGTTTGCTGGTACTATTGGGCAAGTGGGATTTGAACCATGTCTTTCTGTGAAGTGAGAACTAAATGGCAGGTCCGTTTTTATCTTCCGTTGCTTTTTCTGATTTTATTTTCCCTTGAGCATATCTGAGCTAGACAGTTTTTGTTTTTCACTGATATGAGAGATTTGAGCTGGATTAATCCCTTTAGGACCACCTGCTAAATACTTTCCAGGAAATATCCAAATTTTCCTGTAAGCTGTGTACACCCACGGTCACCCCGAGTTGTCTCTCGAAGAAGGGCAGGACTCACAATAGTTCTAAGTCCAAACTCAAGAATGGTTCAGTAACAAGACTTAAAATGTCCAAGACACCTTAAGAGACCTTGGTGTAGTGGCAGCTTCTGTGAATTTGGATCCAGACCCAAGCACCCTTGCTGGAACCCCACATTGCAGCCATGGTGTATTTTCTAAGGGTGGGCGCAGTGGTACTGGAGAATGACTTTATGGAGAGTCCCTGCAAGCTGCGTGGTCAGACCAGGTCCCCTGGGCCTGACAGAGTCCTAGAAAGGGCAGGTACCTCCCAGGTATCTGTCCTTTTCCCAGCGTGAACGATGGTGTTGAGCAGTAGCTCATCCTCCAAAATGTGCCTGCCAAAACATCCAGAAGAATGTGATGTAGTCCGGGAAAGGCCTTTGCCTTTCTGACTTAACAAACTGTGCCTCACAGGGGCTCGCGGAGGCAGTTTGCGCCTCCCTCCTGCCTCTTGAGGCCACCACTTTCTCCTTCCCAGGCGCATGCTTGCTTTTCTTAAAGCAATGCCAAGTTTGCATACTAGAGGGGGAAAAAAAAAGAACGTAAAGAAAAGCCAAGTGAGCGGTGTCATTAGCAAATGCAAATATGCTAATTCAGATAAAAATATAATCCACCAAGTCCAACTTGTCATATGCAAAACAATTTTAATGACATATTTGAAAAGTGTCGGTGCCAGGAAGGCGGCACATTTAAGGCAAGCTTGCAAATCTACGGAATCACAGACTGGAGGACCCTGTGACTATCTCAATTTTAAAAATTCAGTTTACAAATATATACCAATATTTTTCTCACTTTTAATCACTCCCCTACTGTTTCAGCATAAGAGTTAAAATAACCTAAACAGAGTCTTGAAACACACTCAGCAAGTCTGCTGCACGGATATGGGAAACGGCAACAAAAAAAGTAAGAAGAAAAACAATTGTTCAAAATCAGGGGAAATAGTATCAGACAGTTTCTAGGGTCTAGGGACTGATCATTTTTCCTGGGAAATTTTTACTTTAAAGCAACTCTGAATGAAAACGCATATAATTAAGGGGAACGACCGTCGCTTCAAACAGATTGACTGTCTTTAACAAGCGGCTCTCCTTCTAGCTACTCAGATATGCTATATTTTCTAATTATCACCTTTTAAGGGCCATCTGGGCCCATTCCTCCCCATCAGGGGGCAATTCCATTTGCATTGTTCCCGGGCTTAGTCATGATCAAGCAGTCTGGTGGTAAAGTTCATTAGAAATGAGAACAGACGCATTCAACCCAACCCAGTAAACCAGGTATCGGATCCTCGGGCGCCCGCAGGAGAGACGGGAAAAGCGCCATCCGAGTTCCCACACAACTGCACATTGTCTAATTGCTTCGAGAAAACATTCAGCCTGGTCCCTGACCAGGTACGTAATGAAAACTTGATTAAGCCTCCTCACACGGCAAAAATATTTCTCAATTAAGACAACACAACTACAGTCCCTTATGTCTTTCGGTTGAAAAGTCCATTAAAAAGCCCTTTAATGGCTCCCTCGTTGAGACCACCATTCACAAGCGGTAGACTACTTCCTGTAGAGAACACACAAGAATTATCCTAATTGTCATTCTCCGCGAAGTGAATGCACATTACAGGAAGAAGCGTGTCGGATCCACGGAGAAGAGTTTCAAGGGGCGTTCAGCCCCCTTTGTCTTTGTCAGGGACCGTCCCGTACATTGGAAAGCTCTCATGTTTGTGTGCCAAAGTTACTCTTGGCCCGGGGACGTGCTGGCCGGTGCCGGGCAGCTCTGGCAGCTGCTCCACCATCGAGCTGATTGTAAAAAAAAAAAAAAAAAAAAAAACAAAAAAAAAAACAGCTAATTCAGGGCAGACCTGTGGAATAAAGGTCTGACACATAAAACTCAGGAAATCGTTACCTGCCTCATCTTGAAACTTGTGCGCCCGCCTAGCAAAGGCCATCTTAATCCACGACGCCAGCCTCAGGAGATGGAGGAAGCGGGCCCCCTGCGGAGCGCCACCGCCCCTTCAGCTATACCTTAGTCTTGCAAATGGCGACAGCTGCAACCCGGCCCTAATCTATGCAAGGCAGGTGTAGCCCCGGGCTCTCTACCAGTGACCCTTTGGAGCTATTAGGGCTGAAAAGTTGAGGAGTTACTGTTCAAAAAGACTAATCTTAGCCCCTCGTTACTGAGGTCAGTAAGCTCTTACGAGAACCGCGGCTTCCCTCCCGTTTGTACCTCGGTACTCTCCCGGGCCCTTACCGCTGTCTTCCTGACCCAGCCGGGAGTCAACCGGCGGGAGCTCAGTCCCAACCAGCGTCTCTCATCTGGTGCTACCAAGGTGGAAAAAGTGGGTCTATGGAATGTACATCTACGGCTTTAGAAACTTATCCTCGGGGCTGGAGAGACGGCTCAGTAGTTAACAGCACCCAAGTGGCAGTTCATGGCCATCTTTAACTCCAATTTTAGGGGATCCGAGGCTGGCTTCTGGCTTCCCCCAGCACCAGGTACACAAGTGGTACAGTTACGTGTACAAATAAAAGTTGTGTTTTGCTTCTTTTTAAGGTTATAACACAAACTTTTAAAATAATTTTAAAAGTTTAATCATAAGTGGTTTTCTAATGTAAATTTTAACCTGTGTACAGATTTCGCCTGGGAGTGTTTGTGTGAGCCGCGGCCTGTCTGATGCTCCCCTCGGTGGCAAATCCCATGTGTGTGCTGGGAACTGAATCCAGGTCCTGTGAAAGAACAGTCGGGGTTCTTAACCCGATCTAGGGCCCTTTTTTAAAGTTTTTGTTTGTTTGTTTATTTGTTTGGAGGTAAAATGAGATGAACCCTGACCCTAAAATCAACTCTGATGATGTTACTAATGATTTCAGGAGGAAGTTGTCTACAAATGTTCCTAAGACAATGATTCTCAACCTGTGGGTCTCGACCGCTTTGGGAGGGAGTCCTCTATCAGACACCCTGCATATCAGGTATTTACATTACAACGTATAACAGTACCAAAAGTACAGTCATGAAGTAGCGACGATATTTTTATGGTTGGGGATCACCACATGAGGGACTGTATTAAAGGTCCCAGCATTAGGAGAGTTGAGAGCCACTGAGGACCTAAGAGCTAATGAGCAAAATGAGTCAGCACTGCTTAGGGGATGAAGGAGTAGCAAACACCACATCACTCTCACAAAGCCAACAATAACTAACTCAAGCCTCGGCCCTTTCTTATTCTCTTTCTATGAATGTGATAGAAACAGATGTATCTAGCCAGGCGGTGGTGGCACACTCCTTTAATCCCAGCACTAGGGAGGCATAGGCAGGTGGTTCTCTAAGTTCGAGGCCAGCCTGGTCTACAGCGTGAGACCCAGGACAGCCAAGGCTACACGCAGAAACCCTGTCTAGAAAAAAAAAGTACCTGTGGCAAGGGTCAGTGTCCCCCAAAGAACTATGCAAACACAGGTCTAAGATGACTGTCCAGATGGACTGTGTGCCGAACCGCTACAGTTGTGAGCCTGTCTGGCAACTGAACCTGGGTTGCTAGTTTGTGCAAATTCTGCTTGTATAGATTCTGAAGGCAGTTCAAGCTCTTGAAGAACTCAGAACTCGTCCAGGTGTGGTGGTGTGGGTCCCTAATCCGTGCACTCAGGAGGCAGAGGCAGGAAGATCTCTGTGAGTTCGAGGCAAGCCTGGTCTACAGAGAGAGTTCCAGGAGTTCCAGGACAGTCAGGGCTGTTACACAGAGAAACCCTGTCTCGAAAAACAAAACAAAAACAACAAAAAACTTCAGAACTTCCTCACCGTGGCGATGGAGGGAAGGTCTTCCCCAGCCCCTCCCTGAATGAATCATAGCCCCTCACAAACCCTCGTAGGTAGCAGAGGGGAGGAGGAGGACTCCAGGCCTCCTCACACCGATAGCAATGAGGTCACCCTAACCACTGAAATGCAGGAAGAACACTGTGTGTAAGGAGCTGGCCTTCTGAGGGAACTGCCATCTTCTCCTGTCTATGGGGAAGATTAATTTCTTTCTCTCCACCTAGAGGAATGGAGATTGGCCCAGAGGTTGCTTTGAGTCACCTGGGTGTTTCTATTGAGGCCACCGAAAACCCAGAATCTCTCCGTACAGGGAGAGACTGTCCTTAGCTGTCTTTCTCTAAAGCTCAGATGTAAGATACGTTTTAGAAATCTGGAAGCCACTATGTATATTTTGAAATAATAAACATTTTCAAACATTTGAGTTTTTCTAAAGGATTATTTAAATTTTTCTCTTAATTCTAAAAATCCATTTCATTTTTTTCTGCCCTTTACTTCCAGAAAACACATAATAAGCTTTTTTGTCTTTCAATTCTTACAGAACTGTTGAGTTTTTATAAAAGTATAAAATTTGAAACACGCATAAAAAGACTGTAACTGTACCACCAGCACCGGGCTATACTTCTGTACCCATTACTACCAGCAATTTCACAAGGAGTACATTTTCCTGAGTCGTGTGATGTTTTTAGCAACAAGACTCCCATGGGTTTTAATGGAAGTCACACTGCTAAAACTCCATGCCGCACTTTGAAAATTTAAGAGTAATTGCTAAGTCCCCCTTAGAGGGTCATAGAAATATTAAAAACCAAAGTATTTTGCTAAGAACTCCAATTACGCCTGAAGGCTTACATCAGATTTTATAAAATGATTGGTCACATATATAATGTACTCTAATACCATTTTATTGGCTGGCTGTTTTCTTCATAAAAGAAGGTCTCTGTGAAGTCCTCAGAACAGGAACAATACAGTGAGCTTCAATTCCAGGGCTCATTTAAACCGATAGCTCCATCGTAAAGGAGTGGGAGGCATGACGACATAAATGGCCTTGGGGATATTTTATCTTGTTATTTATCATCCCCAAGGGGATCATTTAGTTCCCTGCATCCCCAGGATGGTAGACTTTCAGAAATACATTAAACTGTGGAACATAACCAACCTGCCCTGGCAGGAGAGTCTTCCTGAGAGCCCACCAGCCAGGAGGACCACATAGCCCTATACAAATGAGCCTGTGTAGTCTTGATCTGCAGCCCCTGACTTGGGAAAACATCACTTCCTCTCCAGAAGCAAGGAGCTTCACTGACTCAAAGACAATGTAGCATATCTGTTTTCATTGTTTCCAAATATTTTCTTTTTCTTTTTTTTTAAGGTTTATTTATTTATTTTATTCTGTCTGCTGCATGTATGTCTGCACACCACACCAGAAGAGGACACCAGATCTCACTATAGATGGTTGTGAGCTACCATGTGGTTGCTGGGAATTGAACTCAGGACCTCTGAAAGATCAGCCAGTGCTCTCAACCTCTGAGCCATCTCTCCAGTCTTTCAAATATTTTCAAATATAACAGAAGCTGCAAGGATGGAAGGAAAATAAATGAAAGAAATCTTACATACCCCAGATCTAATTGATTATCAGCCTTGTTGTTCGTGCCCCCTGAGACAGTAAATATAAGCCTATCTCAATTTTGTTGTCCTTTGTTTATGAAACATGCAGCTCAGACAGGCCTCCAATTCCCAAAATGACTTTGAACTTCTACTCTCCCCCAACCCATGCCCCCAGAGCTCGGCTAACAGCTGTGTGCGCGTTGTCTTGGGTGCTAGGCCAGCAAACTGCTAACACATCCTCAGTTAATCTCACCTTTTCCCTCAAGGATAGACTGACTCTTGAAAATCTTAAAATGTTATAACTCTGCTCAAAAATAACCACAAAAGAAAGATGAATGGGGCTGGAGAGATGGCTCAGCCGTTAAGAGAATTTCCTGCTCTTCCAAAAGTCCTGAGTTCAATTCCCAGCAACCACATGGTGGCTCTCAACCATGTGTAATAGGGTCTGGTGCCCTCTTCTGGCCTGCAGGTATACACACAGACAGAACATCGTATACATAATAAATATTTTTTTTAAAAAAGAAACATGAAAATTTGTGGAAAAACTCAAACAGCATGTTCTTCCTTTCTGGGGCTAGGAAGGAGCATATAGGTCAGGACACGGCAAAGCAACATGTCATGCCTTAACAGGCCACTCGGGTGCCAGGCCCAGGCTGAATGCCAATGAATGGACGGTGTGTCTGGCCAATAAGAGAAACCCAAGTGGCCAACTCTATTGGCATCAGCTGGACCCTGACCTGAATCTTGGCGTCCGTGCTCACAAGGAATACGGGTCTTCCATAGCAGGCGGCAATCAATGGGCCCGAAGAATATGCTCTGACCTACCCTGGTGGAAGAACACCAGACAATTCAAGGTCTTACACCTCTACAAAACTTGTTGTTTTGCCTACATGTATGTCTGTATGAGGGCGCTCCATCTCCGGGAACTGAAGTTATAACAGGTGTGAGCTGCCGGGTGCGTGCTGGGAACCCAGGTCCTCTGGAAGAGCAGTCAGTGCTCCTAACCTCTGAGCCATCTCTCCGGCCCTTGTTCTTTTTTTCAATCCTACAGGACAACTCTGCTCTCCTCAACAGGGCAACTGTTCACTCTCTGACTAATTCACAACCTTTACCCTGGAAGTGGCATCTAGGAAGCAGGCCCAGGTCTCAGGAAAGGCCTGTCTAAGAGACTAGAAAGCCAGACCGCCTGCTGAAGCCTGTGCAAACATCTCCTGGAGGCCTTGCTGAGCTCTTCTTGACTACCAAACCTCAGACCTGCTGGTGCAGTAACTCCCAGGAGGGGCCTAGGGATTTGCTGTTCCTGCAGATTCTAGGTTGGGTCCTACACTGCCTCTGGACAGAACTGCCCAGGACCACACGCTGAGAAACACTGCTCCAGAGGTTGGGTGTGATCAGGTATCATTTTTGTGAGTCTGGAGGAAGACAGTGTTTGCAAAGAAGGCTGACTCTTTGCTGTCCCTCCCTGCTTTATGCAGCAGGGTCCTTTGCCAAGTGCCCTGTGAGAATTAGGAGGAAGGAAGCTTAACTCCAGGGGGGCAGGGATGAAGGGGAAGAGGCAGAAACCCGTTCACTGCAAAATCCAAATTTGCAGAGAGAAAAAAAGTTAGTGGGCCAACTTTCAATCTGTGAAAATGTCAGCTTTCTTGTTCAGGCCAAGTCATGAATGCAAAAGTGTTCAGCGCAGACAGTAGAAAACATAGACGGAGCGCTCTAAATTGCTATATTAACGACTGCCTCGAGAAGCTGACACTTAATACTGTTTAATGTATGCATACCAGACAACAATACACACCGCTTTAGGATGCTGTTTCTCACACCAGGACCTAGTGGGAAAACATCTTCTCTGAGTGGAGTTTAATAATAAGTACCTGGAAATTGGAGGCAGCTGTGGAATTCTCTGTACAATGGCTGGAGGAATCCACAGAAACGCTTGTCCTCCACTGCCTACCAAATGCTCCCCTCCCCTGATTCCCACCCCTTTCCCATTTTGGAAAGAGGAGAAAAAATATGGTTCATATAAAGCGGGCTGCGGTTGCTCATTACACGGCGTTTGGACAGATGTGTGTCATTTGCAGACATGAGAGGCCTGTGCTTGGCCGCCCCTACACAATTACTCAGATCACCATCTGAGGAGCCGTAAGAGCGAGTCCCAGCACAGCGGCGCATGAGTAACACGGGCAAACGTGGATCCCGAGCTGTCACATGAGGAGGATTCAGCTGCAAACCGCCAGGGCCCACGTTGCTGGGGAGGGAATCTGAGCCCAACCATTTCCAGAGGCCTCACAGTTCCGTTCTCTATCTAGAACATGTGTCCTCGAGAGTTTAGTTAGCTACACCACTTCAGCCAAAAGGCTCTTTAGAAAAAAAAAAAGATTTATTTTATTGTATGCATATGAGTGTTTTGCCTGCATGTTGTCTATGTGCACCGCGTGCATGCAGTGCCTGTGCCGGCCAGAAGAGGGCGTCAGATGCCCTGGAGCTGCACTTAGAGTCAGTTGTGGGTGGCTGAGCCCAGGTCCTCTCTGTAAAAGTGGCTGAGTGTTCTTAACTATGAAGCCATCTCCCCTCTTCTTTTTTTTTTCTAAGACTTTAAAGATTTGTTTTTGTTATTGATTCTATTGCGTGGGGAGAGTATGTGCACATGATTGCAGGTGTCCGGGAGGCCATCTGTGCCAGATCTGGAGCTGGGGGTGCAGACTGTTGTGAGCCACGGGACACGGGTACTGGGGGAATCCTCTGAAACAGCTACCAGGGCTCTCTAAGGTCCCACCTTCCTCAAAGCCTCTCTTTGCTAAGGAGCAGGATATGAAAAATACAGACAAGTTAAAATATTTTGAAGGAGAAAATGCGCTTGCATGAATGTTAATTTTTTATTAGTAGGACAGTTGTCTGCATATAGTAAGTCCTTCATGAATGCCTGGTCAGTGAATGGACGCTAACAATTAATACCCTTTACTTTCTGCTTTGAAAGAGTTAACCGAAATTAAAATATCAGGAGAGAAGTATTTCACACCTGCTCTTACCACCTACTCTTCCTTTAATTATGCAAAAGATGATTGTAACAAACCCACTATGTAAATCTTCAAACAAAAAAAGGTAATGATACTTCCCCGATGTGAGCTTGGTTGCAGAAAAGGCAAATTGGTGCATAATTAACAATTTGTTGGTGCAAATTCATCTGCATCTTTTAATTGGTGTTAATTAGATTAGGACTAAAATTTCTTTAATCCTTTATCTTGCCTTTTTTGATGCAAACTAACCTCCTCTGCTGGATGTCAAAGTTTCCTATTAATTACACCTTTGTACCGGGCGGGCTTCCCCAGCCACAGCTACTGAGGGCCCACACATACAGGCTGGGAGCCATTTCCAGAACCTGGGACCAAGCTTTTAGGAAAAATAAGACATAGTGAAAACTGACACTCAGAAGATCACAAGCGGATGCGGTGGGTTTGCTGTTCTCAGCGATCCTCAACCCCTGGCCATCCCAGACAGGAAGGCTCTGTGTAAAATACGGTGTCTACCTGTCCCAGTAGAAAACGCACACCCATACCTGGCATCTTCGGTGAATTAAATCCCACAGTTCATATGGTTTCCTCCTACCGCAGTGAGCATGTCGGGAGAAAAAGCCACAAAATGCGTTCAATATCTTTTATAGCAATGTGACCTGAAATAAAATTTTATGTAGTCAAGGATTTTGATAGCTCTTTATCCATTGCCTTCCTCTAGCTATGCAAGGATGATGATTGAAACCTGATGTGTGCTGGAAAAAAAAAAAGAGGCCGTAAAACATTTTATGAACAAATAAAACAGTAGCCATTAAGTTCTGCTGTGATGTCTGAGTAGATATTCGGCACAAAAACACGGTAAAACAACTGTAAACTGAGTGTGATCAAATGTAATTACAATGACTTGTCTCTAGTGAGTGACAGGAACTAAATACAGTCACAGACTTCTCCAAAATTACTTTGGGCAAAGAACCAAGAGAACACTATATCCTTTCTTCACGAAAGGCATTTTGCCAAATAAATCGCAAACACACAAGCTTTAATAACCACGGCCAAAAAAGCACTTGGGAACTCATTATGGAAATGTTTAAAACACAGGCACATATGTGCGCGTGCGTGCTCTCATGGACACGCACACACACACGCATGTACTCATATTTGATAATAAAAAAAGACATAATGTGATCCCCCTGAAAAAGCCACATTTGAGATTTTTAATTGGTGCTCCGCACAAGTAAACCCAGATAGCGATATGCAATTACAAGCTCCCCACCCTCCCCCAGTCTCGGGGCATTTGGCTGCCGTTCCTGCCGTCTTTGGAGAGGCTGTAAGGAAGCCTACTTGAAGATTATTATGCGCCTAAAAGTAAACAATGGATTCTGAAACAACCTGGTTTTCCCAACATGTTGGCCAGTGCAGGTGTAATCTCTGCCCCCGCTTTCTATCCTTTTGACCGTATTCTAACTAAGACATTCTCTCTCTAGAAATAAAAAACCACCCCTCTAGAGCCGGAGTTGAGGCTGCACAGAGACCATGGCTGCGCTCCTAAGAAGCCCTAGCAGAACTCTGATATCTCAGCTCTGCTCCTAAAACTATGACAATACGCTCTAGGTCATTTTGGGGTGTCTTCAAGAAAGAAGAGTTGGGTGTGGTGGCACTCGGGTGACAGAGGCAGGAGCATGGCTACAAATGTGAGGCTATTCGTAAGATCCAGACCAGCCAGGACTATACAGCGAGACTCTGTTGAAGATCAGAACAAGAGCCTGGAGAGACGGCTCAGTCAAGAGCATGTGCGCTATTCTGCTCTTCCAGAAGATCCAAGTTGGGTTCCCAGGACAAAGAGCTTACAGCTCGCCACCACCTATAAGTCTAGCGCCCGGAAGATGGAAGATCAGCTGCCGCTGTCCTTGTGGATGCCAGCCCTCACATGCACATGCCCCGTCACTAAAAATAAATCTTTTGGACAAACAAAAAGTATAACTCTAATTCCATCCCACACTTATACCCCAGACGACACATTCAAACTTCTGTACCCAAATTTTCATTGTCATGCTTTTTATGTTTCTATACTGACCAATGCATAATTAAAATCTGGTATATACCGGGTTGGTGAGACCGTGAGATGAGGTGGCAGCCACCACACCTGCCAGCCTCAGGAGTCCCAGGGTGGAAGGAGAGAATTGACTTGGCAGATTGTCCTCTAATAGGTGTGCTTTGCAGTCACTCACCTGTGTATGCACACACACAAAATAAGCAAATGTAATAAAAAAATAATTAAAAGATATGTTTGATGAAGTATTTGGCTGTATAAGGGAATAAAGTACTGACAAACACTAAACCCTGGATGAACCATGAAAATATTATATCAAAAAAAAAAAAAAAAGAAGCCAGTGATGGCAACTTCACATACTGTCTGCTTCCGTTTGTATAAAAGGCTCCGAATGGGCAAACCCATGGAAACAGAGAGCAGCTAAGTGCCTGCCCAGGGCTGAGGGTTTGGGGGAGATGAAGAATGGCTGCTAATAGGTACAGGGTACCTCCTTTGGGGTTGAAAAAAACATGGATGTAAATAAAATTGATCATGACAATGGTTGTTCAACACTGTAATAAGCTAAAAAGTCATGAAATTCATTGACTTGTATGTACATTTTACAGAGATGAATTGCAAAGTTCATAAATTATAATTATAAAGTATAATATTTTCTAGCAAAGCTAGTATGTACACAAAGGATATAATACATATAGCATGCATGTATACGTATGTAATAGAAATCATTTGCAGCTTGTCATGTTGTAATGGGACAATGAAGGTCAACTCAAGGTCAACCACAAAGACAGCCGAGAGCTCCCATT